>NC_086445.1:757432746-757786080 GCF_028390025.1 Pseudophryne corroboree | reverse complement strand
GACCCCATCATCAGGATAAACAGTAATAGTCATGGTGCAAACATTTATACTCTCATATCCTTTGGACTCTCCCTCCAGGCTCCAGTCCGGTTTCGGCACTGACGTCATACCAGAAGTGACGTCCGCCGGGTCCCGCTGCTGGAGCACTGTGGTTACAAGTCAGGCCAGTTGTTAAACAAAAATAGAGTATCTTATAACACATTGTAACTTAACATGTGGGTGCTAATATGTTACACAAAATTATTTCGGATTGATTTTAAATACATTGTGTAGTGACAATTAATGACATTCATAACACACATCTTTAGTATGGGAACACCCTCTAGTGGTGTTCCTTTAGTATAATGTGTCAAAATTATTTAGGGAATGTCAAAATAACATTCATGTGTGTGCATATCTTATCTTATATATACATGTTGTGAGTGCTGCCTATCACCTTTTCATATATATATATATATATATATATATATCTATATCAAGAAGGAATAAGAAGGCGCACAATAGTGAAGTAAGTCTTCTAAAGACGTTTATAGTGCATTAGGTAAAATATACACTCACAATATATCACATAAAACAAGCACCTCACAATAGCGGCAACAGTCGGGCTCCCAGGTACATGTGGAGGCTCTATTCCATTTGGCGTATATATCAGAGGCGGAACTACCGCCAGTGCAACCAGTGAGTTGCACTGGGGCCCGCCTCTGTCCAGGGGCCCAAAGCATGTAATAAGTCAAACTGACTCATTACATGCCGCTGTGTGCTGCGGGCAACCGCTGCCCGCAGCGCACAGCCGCCCGGAGAGGAAAGGAGCAGCGGTACGGGGGGAAGGAGATTCCCCATTTTTACACACAGCGGCAGGCACTCCCAACAAAGACAGAAAGAAAGAAAGAAAGAAAGAAAGAAAGAAAGAAAGAAAGAAATAAAGAAAGAAAGAAAGAAAGAAACAGAAAGAAGAATTATACTTACCCTCTCCGCTGGCTCAGGCTCCTCGGTGCAGCAGTAGAGAAGGAGGAGGAGGGAGGTGGAGGAGGGAGCCGCAGCAGCGCTTTGTTACTGGTGGAGGCGCTGCTGCCCCTCTGCTTCACTATAGGCTGTCTTCCGAGAACAGCCTATAGTGAAGCAGAGGGGCAGCAGCAGCAGCACCTCCACCAATAACACAGCGCTGCTGCGGCTCCCTCCTCCACCTCCCTCCTCCTCCTTCTCTACTGCTGCACCGAGGAGCCTGAGCCAGCGGAGAGGGTAAGTATAATTCTTCTTTCTGTTTCTTTCTTTCTTTCTTTCTTTCTTTCTTTCTTTCTTTCTTTCTTTCTTTCTTTCTTTCTTTCTTTCTTTCTGTCTTTGTTGGGAGTGCCTGCCGCTGTGTGTAAAAATGGGGAATCTGCCTGCCGCAATGTGTAAAAAGGGGGAATCTGCCTGCCGCAATGTGTAAAAAGGGGGTATCTGCCTGCCGTAATGTGTAAAAAGGGGGACGCTGTCTGCCGTAATGTGTAACAAGGGCACGCTGTCTGCCGTAATGTGTAAAAAGGGGACGCTGTCTGCCGTTATGTGTAAAAAGTGTACGCTGTCTGCCGTAATGTGTAAAAAGGGGACGCTGTCTGCCGTAATGTGTAAAAAGGGGGACGCTGTCTGCCGTTATGTGTAAAAAGTGTACGCTGTCTGCCGCTATGTTTAACAAGGGCACGCTGTCTGCCGTTATGTGTAAAAAGTGTACGCTGTCTGCCGCTATGTGTAACAAGGGCACGCTGTCTGCCATTATGTGTAAAAAGGGGACGCGGTCTGCCGTTATGTGTAAAAAGTGCACGCTGTCTGCCGTAATGTGTAAAAAGGGGGATGCTGTCTGCCGTAATGTGTAAAAAGGGGACGCTGTCTGCCGTAATGTGTAAAAAGAGGAATCTGTCCGCTGTAAGGTGTAAAAGGGTTTCTACCTGGTGCAGTGGTGCTACTGTGCGGCGTAATTTGAATAATGGAGACTACTGTGCACCGTTTTATGAATTGGTATTATTTTGTGGCCACACCCCTTCCCCACGAAGCCACGCCACTATGTATTTTTGCGCCTGTTTTGCATGCAGGGGGTGGGGCTCAGATGCCGTTTCTTGCACACAGTGCTAAAATGTCTAGTTACATCACTGTTGCTAGGTATCCATTTCTCTGGCCCTGAGCAGGTCCCCCTCACCAGATCCTCTCCAGGCGTGAGGGGGTGGATGGGATGGGGGGGGGGGGTCGGGGGGGCCCAAAGCATTTTGTCGCACCTGGGCCCACTGCTCGCTAGTTCCGCCACTGGTATATATAATTCCTCATACAGATTTAATTATTCAGGCGGTTATACAAACTTGTAGCGTAGGGATGCCAGAAGTCTCTCTGTACCTCTGCCTGAAGTATTCTCCTGAGGTGATGTCAATTATCCTCTGTATGGATCTGAAGGTAGACAACCAGTGTGTATGCAGCAGTTCATATATCATATCACATATTACATGCAATAATAATAACTCCATCCAGCTCACTGGCATTGATACAAATATATTTAGAACTTTAAAGCTGTCTTTATAATGTCAGCTGAGTAGGAATGGAGTAAAGAGTAACCTGTCTCTAATATATATTCTGCAACACTAATAGTGCAGGGGTAAATGCTCTATGCTGGCTGTATGCTGTAGTATAAGGCTGTCACAATGGAGTAATTACCCATCCTCTCCTGATATGGTTTTCACTCAGCCTCTTAGGGGTCTATTCATGAAGCAATGAAAAGTGTGGAGAAATGAGTCAGTGGAGAAGTTGTCCATGGCAACCAATCAGCATTGACGTAACATTTAAAATTTGCATACTATAAAATTATACAGAGCAGCTGATTGGTTGCCATGGGCAACTTTTCCACTGGCTCACTTCTCCACTCTTTTCACTGCTTCATGAATAGACCCCTTAGTGTCCAGCACCTCTGGCAGCTGAAGGCTGCTGCCCCAGATGCACGCATCGGTTGTGATTGGTGTGGTAGTTGGGTACTATGGATATAACTCTGTCCTTTCCACTGGCATGGTCACCAATTGAAGTGGGCCACGGTCTCTCTCTTACCAGACAGCTCCAGCAGTACCACAGCTGCTGCTAATCAATGTCTGCTGGCTCCTGCACTCTTAATTTAGCAGCGGCTCCCAGCAGTAATGCTAGCTCTCCATGGTAACAGTACCCTGCAGCGTCCTCACAGCTCCAACCCCAGCAGCAAGTGTTCCATACCCCCCCTAGTCCTAATGTCCCCTCTTGTCCTTCACCTATCATCTCCACTCCATTCTCAGCTGCCACCCATCGCAGACGCTCCCTCTGCTCAGGGCTCATGCCAGTTATTTCTAGCAGCACAGTCTCTGCTCATGCCAATATAATCATGTACATTTCCTGTGCAGGCTGGCTGCATTGCAGAATTACTTATTTATAACAGCAGGCATTATAAAATAACATTGTTTGATACATTACACTATATTTCACCTCTTTACACAACAAGCAGGATATTATAATATATAAAATATTAATATATAATAGCCTATAGAGGGGTTACAATGAGGTTTAAAGGTGAAGGTTAGGAAATCCATATCAAGTAAAAATGCATGTGGGAAAATATTTGTAAGTGATTATAAATAACCCTATGGGGTTTGCTATTATTAATTGTATGTAGCAAAAATATTAATGACCAAAAAAGGAGGGAAAGAGATGAGAGGGCTAGGGTAATGAGTGGGATCGTATGGTATGATGTAAATTGGGATAATGACTACAGATTAGTGGGATCCAATGGTAAAATGATAGTAAATGTTGGTTGTGTAATATAAATATGTTGTATGGTGCTGATAAGTATTGTGATGGATATGGTAACAGTAATATAGGTGTATTAGAGATATTGGCAGGATAGTTGCTATCCGATCCAAGCACTAATCTGACCCATAGTTTGGGACTGTAAAGGATAGTATAATTGAGATGATTCTCAAATTAGATTGTTTTAAGTAATATAATATATATTATTATTATTATTATTATTATTATTATTATAAAGGAAAATAAGAAAATGGTAGATTGAGTCCCTTCCGAATACTATCCTGACCAAACACTGAGGTACATAAGGATAGCATAATTAGGATGATCCTTAAGTCTGTAGATACACAGTGTAATAAATGTTTATTTGCACTGCAGATGCCGCAAAACACCACTCAATCTGTACCAGAGATGCCAGGATTTTTATGACTGTAAACAAATGTTAGTGATACAAATAGTAATTGTGATAAGAAGATACAAATAGTCATGTGACTGATACAAATAGTACTACAGGAACAAATTATGGTGAAATAATGGTTTTGCTACAAAAGTATCATTATGCTCATTGTCATCTACTGTATTTAATTTTTTTGGATATGTTGGAAAAAAAAATACATCCAATCAAATAAAAATATGTATGTGGTCTAGCATAATTGCCAATTAATAAAGTACATTGAAGTACAAAATGTGAGTAAATTGATATGAGAGCCTGCATGTTGTATAAAACAGGATTTTAATTACCTACCGGTAAATCCTTTTCTCATGGTCCATAGGGGATACTGGGAATCCATTTAGTACCACGGGGTATAGACGGGTCCACTAGGAGCCTTGGGCACTTTAAGAATTTGATAGTGTGCGCTGGCTCTTCCCTCTATGCCCGTCTTACCAGACTAAGTCTAGGAAACTGTGCCCGAGGAGACGGACATACTCTGAGAGAAGGATATAGAAAAAAGGAAACCAGCACACACAAAACAAGGGGAAAGCCATGCTAATCAATCTTGAAACCAGGAACAGCAACAGCTGAACCAAAGAACATTACTGAACCAAGTAACAGTGCAGGAAGAACGAAGCACCGGGCGGGCGCCCAGTATCCCCTATGGACTACGAGAAAAGGATTTACCGTTAGGTAATTAAAATCCTAGATTCTCACACGTCCTAGGCGGTACTGGGAATCTATTTAGTACCATGGGGAAGTACCAAAGCTCCCAAACTGGGTGGGAGAGTGCTGAGGTTCCTGCAGAACTGACTGACCAAACTAAAGGTCCTCATAGGCCAAAGTATCAAACTTCTAACACTTAGCAAACATGTTCGAACCTGACCAAGTAGCTGCTCGGCAGAGCTGTAAAGCTGAGTCACCCCGGGCAGCCACCGAAGAAGAACCCACCAATCTAGTAGAGTGGGCTTGTACAGATTTTGGAACCGGCAAGCCTGCCGTGTAATAAGCATGCTGGATAGTGAGCATGATCCAGTGAACAACTGACTGCTTCGAAGCCGGACACCCAATTTTATTGGGATCATAGAGAAGGAACAGCGAGTCCAATTTCCTGTGACGAGCTGTTCTCTTCACATACATCTTCAAAGCCCTCACAACATCTAAAGACTTTGATGTAGCAGAGGTGTCCGTAACAACCGGAACCACAATAGGTTGGTTGATGTGAAATGCGGACACCACCTAGGAAGAAATTGCTGACGAGTCCTGAGTTCAGCTCTGTACTCATGAAAAATTAAGTAGCATCTTTTGTAAGACAATGCCCCAAGCTCCAACACACTTCTTGCTGAAGCCAAGCCAGCAGTGTGACGGTCTTCCACGTAAGGTACTTTACGTCCACCTCCTGTAACGGTTCCAACCAGTCCAATTGGAGGAAGTGCATAACCAAAATGAGATCCCGAGGTGCCGTTAGAGGCACAAAGGGAGGTTGGATGTGCAAAACACCCTTAAAGTACATCTGGACCTCAGGGAGAGAAGCCAATTGTTTCTGAAAGTAAATAGACAAGGCCATAATCTGGACTTTAATGGAGCCTAAACGTAGGCCCACATCCACTCCCGACTGCAGAAAAAGCAGGAAACATCCCAGGTGAAATTCCACCACAGAAAATTGTCTGCTTTCACACCAAGAGACATATTTCTTCCAGATACGATGGTAATGTTTAGATGTTACCCCCTTCCTGTCACACGCCATAGGCGGCGTTCACCGCGCTTACCCCTGCGTGCCTGCTGGCCTGTGTTGCGGCCTCCGCCTTCGGTGGTCCACGGGCTCCAGCGCCTGGCTGGCGCGGCTCCCCGGGGCAGGGACGCCGCCATGACACCCGGCATCACGTGTGCGGGGAGCAGGTGACATCATCAGACTGTTCCGCCAATCCAGCGGAGGCGCGAGATTCAAAGTCAGATGCCGGGCAGAGCCTCGGCGCCTGAGTATCGTCTTTTACCCTGATGTGGATGCCAGTGCTCCTGTTCCTGACGGATCTCTCTGCAGTCGTACCCCAGTGTCTCCGGCACTTCCAGATGCCAGTTGCTGCACAGTTCAGCGTATACTGCGGCTGGTGTGTTCCTCTGCAATCCAGTCTCCAGTGCTTCTTGGAGTCAGCGTGTGCTGCGGGCTAAACGCCGCTTTCAAGTTCTACAAGTCATCAGTGTCTTTAACCACCGCTCCCAAGTTTTGCAAGTTGCCAGTGTCTTTAACCACCGTTCTCAAGTTCTACAAATCATCAGTGTCTTTAATCACCGCTCTCAAGTCATACAAATCATCAGTGTCTTTAACCACCGCTCTCAAGTTCTACAAGTCATCAGTGTCTTTAATCACCGCTCTCAAGTCATACAAATCATCAGTGTCTTTAATCACCGCTCTCAAGTCATACAAATCATCAGTGTCTTTAACCACCGTTCTCAAGTTCTACAAATCATCAGTGTCTTTAACCACCACTCTCAAGTACTATAAATCTTCAGTCACCGATCTCAATTTATACAAATCATCAGTGTCTTTAACCACCGCTCACAAGTGTTCCAAATCATCAGAGTCTTTAATCAACGTTCACCAGCTCTTCAAATCACCAGTATCTTTAAAAACATCACTTACAAGTTCTTCAGTCATTATTATCTTGTACCAACACTCACAGGTACTTCCTTTCCTGGAATCCTTAGCATTGCTTACAAGTACTCCTATAGGCCTGGACATTTCTCCATACGTTCCTTCTCTGCTATGTGACATTGTGTTGCTCTCTTCCTGCAATAAAGTTCTTTAATATTTTCACCAAGCTTTACTGTCAGAGTCCTGTATGAGGAAGACCTATATTAAGCCATCCCTGTTCCGACCCAACTGTGGTTCCTCTCCCCTACCATCGGGAGAACCCCCGAGTTCACAACACCCCCAGCCTAGGTCGGTGACAGTATACTCAGGCCTCATGGACCAGGGGGATCGGAGCCCAGAGGCAAGTACCATCCAGGACTTGATTTCTCGAGTACAAAGTCAGGAAGCAGCACAGGGCCAGGTGATGCACTATCTCCAGGAATTGTCTGGCCGGCTTGATCAAATTCAGACTTCTCTGGCTTCAGTAGTACCGGCCCAAGCTCTAGTACCTGCTCCAGTGGTTGTTTCTAGTAATGTTCCATCCTCCTCTGGAACCAGGTCACGCCTTCAGCTCCCTACTCCTTCTCGCTATAATGGGAATCCTAAGAATTGCTGTGGTTTTCTCAATCAGTGCGAGGTACATTTTGAACTTCTTTCACATAACTTCCCTACTGATCGGTCCAAGGTGGCATACATTATTTCTTTGCTCGAGGGTTCAGCGTTGGATTGGGTGTCTCCGTTATGGGAGCGATCTGATCCATTGGTTTCTAGTTACACCAATTTCATTGCGTCATTCCGGAGGATCTTTGATGAGCCAGGCAGGAAGACCGCTGCCTCTGCAGACTTGCTTCATGTCCGACAAGACTTTCGTTCAGTGGGACAGTATGTGATTCATTTTCAGACCATAGCCTCAGAACTGCGTTGGAATAATGATGCCCTTCGGGCTGCTTTTTGGAACGGGCTCTCCGATCGTCTAAAGGACGAGTTGGTCACTAGAGATTTGACGGATTCTTTAGAACAGTTGATCTCGCTCTGTGTAAAGGTGGATCTTTGCATGCAGGAACGAGGTGGCGAACGTAGTCTGTCAGATCGATCAAGGGTCCGATCTTTCCGTCTAAGCAAACGGTTATTCCAAGTCCTGATGAACCAGGCAGATTAATCGATCTTGGCTGTCCCCAGAAGAACGTCAGCGTCGTCGTGAGGGTAGACTCTACCTCTACTGTGGAGCCGCGGATCATTTTATTAAGATTTTGCAAGTCTCGTCCGGGAAACGGGCAGTCCTAGCTTGTTCCGGAGGAGTCGAGCAAGGGGTTTCTTCTAAACCTTCTCCGTCAGTGGACTGTTTACTCTCCGTGTCTCTGTTCTCCGCGTCAATAGCCAAACCCGTTAAGGCTCTGCTGGACTCAGGGGCTGCAGGAAATTTTATTTCCCTTTCCTGTGCTCAGAATCTGGGTTTTCAGCTACGGTCGGTCGAACGACCTATTACGTTGACTGCTATCAATGGTACAAAAAATTCTAACGGTTTCATTTCAAGTTGTACAGTACCAATCAAACTGCAAGTGGGAGCTCTGCATCAAGAACATCTGGAGTTCCTAGTGATTCGGGAGATGCCCAACGATCTGGTTCTTGGCCTTCCTTGGCTTAAACTTCACAACCCTCACGTCGACTGGAGTTCGACACAAATAACATCTTGGAGTCCTTTTTGTCATTCAAATTGTCTCACCCCTGTCTATCCGCTCCGTGTATCTTCCAAGTCAGATGAAGGGCTCATTCCGGAGGCCTATCGGGAGTTTTCTGATGTGTTCTCGGAGCAAGCGGCTGATCTGCTACCACCGCATAGACCCTGGGACTGTCCCATTGAGCTCATTCCGGGGAAAATGCCACCTCGGGGTCGCACTTATCCCTTATCATTACCCGAGACCCAAGCTATGTTGGACTATATCAAGTCTTGTCTGCAGAAAGGATTCATCCGCCCCTCTACCTCCCCGGCGGGGGCGGGTTTCTTTTTTGTGAAGAAGAAGGACGGAGGGCTAAGACCATGTATTGACTATCGTGGTCTAAATGATGTCACCATTAAGAATAAGTATCCTTTGCCGCTCATTATGGAGCTCTTTGATAGAGTTCGCGGAGCCCGAGTTTTCGCCAAGCTTGAATTAAGGGGAGCTTATAATTTGATACGTATCCGACAGGGAGACGAATGGAAGACGGCCTTCAATACCAGGAACGGGCATTACGAGTACCTGGTAAGGCCGTTTGGCCTCAGCAACACCCCTGCCGTCTTCCAGGGATTCATTGACGACGTCATTTGGGATATGCTATACCTAAGTGTCGTGGTATATTTGGATGACATTCTGATATTTTCTAAAAATCTAACAGAGCACAGAATACAGGTCAAAGAGGTACTTCTTCGATTACGAGAGAATCATCTTTATGGCAAGATTTCCAAATGTACCTTTGAGGTTTCTTCTATTCCATTTCTTGGTTACATCATTTCGGGCAAGGAGCTTCGTATGGATCCAGAGAAACTCACTGCCATCCTGGACTGGACTCAGCCTCTTTCTTTGAAAGCGGTACAACGATTTCTGGGCTTTGCAAATTACTACCGGAAATTCATAAAGGGATTCTCTACCATTGTGGCACCTATTACTGCCCTAACCAAGAAGGGGTCTGACCCAAGTCATTGGTCCTCCGAAGCTATAGCAGCGTTCGCTCAGTTAAAGGCAGCCTTTATGTCCGCTCCAGTACTTCAGCAACCAGATTTTTCAAAACCATTCTTTTTGGAGGTTGATGCTTCCACGGTAGGCATAGGTGCCGTGCTTTCGCAGTACGCTCCAGATGGGAAGTTACATCCATGTGGTTTCCATTCTCGCAAATTCTCTCCTGCGGAACAGAATTACACCATTGGAGACAAAGAATTTTTGGCAATAAAATCTGCCTTGGAGGAATGGAGATATCTTTTGGAAGGTGCTAAACACCTAATTACAATTTTCACTGATCATAAGAATTTGCTGTACCTCAAGACGGCCCAGTGCTTGAATCCCCGTCAAGCTAGATGGGTGCTCTTCTTTACTCGGTTTTTGTTTGTCATTAAGTACCGGGCTGGGACTTTTAACACCAAGGCTGATGCTTTATCCCGTTCCTTAACAGCTTCGGATGAGGAGAATTCCATTGAGAAGGCTTTGATTCTCAGTCCAGTTTCTATGTCGGCGGCTCCAACCGCTCTGGGTCCTCCTCCTGGGAGAATGTCTGTGCCAGCTAAATTTCGACCAAGGTTGTTGCAGTGGGCTCATATTTCCAAGTTTTCCGGTCATCCTGGAGTACAAAAGATGTGGGAGTTTCTACGAAGGTCTTACTGCTGGGACACTATGAAGAAGGATATTCAAGATTATGTCAACTCATGTCCTCAGTGTGCTCAGCACAAAATTCCTCGTTTGCCTCCTGCGGGGTTGTTGCATCCACTGTCCATTCCTCAGAGGCCTTGGACCCATATCTCTATGGACTTTGTCACTGAATTGCCCCTCTCTAAGGGTCACAATACTGTCTGGGTAATTATTGACCGTTTCTCTAAGATGGCACATTTTGTACCTTTGACCGGGTTACCATCAGCTCCCAAGTTGGCTTTGTTATTTATCCGAGAACATTTCCGCCTGCACGGCTTACCTCAGGAAATCGTCTCTGATCGGGGGGTACAATTCACTGCAAGATTCTGGAGAGCTCTCTGTACGGCCTTACAAATAAAACTCAAGTTTTCATCCGCTTACCATCCACAGACCAACGGGCAAACTGAACACGTCAATCAAGATTTAGAGACTTTTCTCCGTGTTTATCTCTCTCCCTCGCAAGATGATTGGGTGGAACTGTTGCCATGGGCCGAGTTTGCCCATAATCATCTGTACCACTCTTCGACTGGTGAGTCCCCATTTTTCATTAATTATGGGTTCCATCCTCAAGTTCCTGAATTATCCATTTGTCCTCCGGAGGATGTTCCTGCTGCAGCCTCTACTCTTCGGCACTTCAGTCAAATTTGGAGTCGAGTTCATGCTAATCTCAAGAGAGTCTCCGGCCGCTATAAGTTCTTTGCAGATAGGAAGCGACGAGCAGCTCCCCAATACAAGGTTGGTGACAGGGTATGGCTCTCCACCCGCAACCTCCGGTTAAGGGTGCCCACTATGAAGTTCGCCCCTAAGTTTATTGGTCCTTACCCCATGTTACAAGTCCTGAATCCGGTTGTCTGCAAATTGGGATTGCCTTCCCACCTCCGGATTCCAAACTCCTTTCATGTTTCTCTCCTTCGCCCCCTTATTTTAAACCGGTTCCATTTAAAGTCCCCGAGGCCAACCTCTGCAGATTCTGAAGCTGGAACGGACTTTGAAATCAAAGCTATTCTTGACTCTCGTTATCTTCACAAGAATCTACAGTATTTAGTGGAGAGGAAAGGTTTTGGCCACGAGGAGAGGAGCTGGGTCAAGGCTACTGAAGTTATGGCTCCCCGACTGGTGCGGATTTTCCATTCCAGACATCCAACAAAATGTGGAAAGTGTCCGGGGGTCACTCCTGGAGGAGGGAGTACTGTCACACGCCATAGGCGGCGTTCACCACGCTTACCCCTGCGTTTTTGCTGGTCTGTGTTGCAGCCTCCGCCTTCGGTGGTCCACGGGCTCCGGCGCCTGGCTGGCGCGGTTCCCCGGGGCAGGGGCGCCGCCATGACACCCGGCATCACGTGGGCAGGGAGCAGGTGACGTCATCAGACTGTTCCACCAATCCAGCGGAGGCGCGAGATTCAAAGTCAGACGCCGGGCAGAGCCTCGGCGCCTGAGTATCGTCTTTTCCCCTGATGTGGATGCCAGTGCTCCTGTTCCTGACGGATCTCTCTGCAGTCGTACCCCAGTGTCTCCGGCACTTCCAGGTGCCAGTTGCTGCACAGTTCAGCGTATACTGCGGCTGGTGTGTTCCTCTGCAATCCAGTCACCAATGCTTCTTGGAGTCAGCGTGTGCTGCGGGCTAAACACAGCTCTCAAGTTCTACAAGTCATCAGTGTCTTTAACCACCGCTCCCAAGTTTTACAAATTGCCAGTGTCTTTAACCACCGCTCTCAAGTTCTACAAATCATCAGTGTCTTTAATCACTGCTCTCAAGTCATACAAATCATCAGTGTCTTTAATCACCGCTCTCAAGTCATACAAATCATCAGTGTCTTTAACTACCGTTCTCAAGTTCTACAAATCATCAGTGTCTTTAACCACCGCTCTCAAGTTATATAAATCATCAGTATCTTCAGTCACCGTTCTCAAGTTATACAAATCATCAGTGTCTTTAACCACCGCTCACAAATGTTCCAAATCATCAGAGTCTTTAATCACCGTTCACCAGCTCTTCAAATCACCAGTATCTTTAAAAACATCACTTACAAGTTCTTCAGTCATTATTATCTTGTACCAACACTCACAGGTACTTCCTTTCCTGGAATCCTTAGCATTGCTTTCAAGTTCTCCTATAGGCCTGGACATTTCCCCATACGTTCCTTCTCTGCTATGTGACATTGTGTTGCTCTCTTCCTGCAATAAAGTTCTTTAATATTTTCACCAAGCTTTACTGTCAGAGTCCTGTATGAGGAAGACCTATATTAAGCCATCCCTGTTCCGACCCAACTGTGGTTCCTCTCCCTAACCATCGGGAGAACCCCCGAGTTCACAACACCCCCAGCCTAGGTCGGTGACACTTCCTGGCTTGGATCATAGTCAGGATTACCTTGCCAGGAATCCCTCTCCTGGCTAGAATCAGCCATTCAACTTCCATGCCATTAAACGTAGCCCGGTAAGTCTTGATATAAATGGATCAGCATCTCGAGAAGATCCGCGTACCAGGCCCTTCGAGGCCAGTCTGGAGCAATGAGGATTGCTTGAACCTTTTCCCTTTTTAATCTCTTTAGAATTGTTGGGATCAGAGGAAGTGGAGGAAACATGTACATTATCTGGGAGACCCACGGAGTTGTCAGAGCATCTACCGCCACTGTTTGTGGGTCTTTCAACCTGGAATGATACCGCTTGAGCTTATTGTTGAGTTGAGAGGCCATCATGTCGATCTGTGGATATCCTTACCGATGTGTCAACCACTGGAACACCTCCGGGTGAAGGCCACACTCACCCGGGTGCAGGTCGTTTCTACTGGGAAAATCCACTTCCCAGTTGTCTACTCCCGGAATGAAGACCACCGACAATGCCATGGCATGTTTTTCCGCCCAGAGGAAAATTTTTGACACCTCTGACTCTGCTCTGCTTTTCGTTCCGCCCTGTTGGTTTATGTACATTACCGCCGTCACATTGTGCGACTGGACTTGATTGGCCTGATTTGAAGTAGAGATAAGGCCTGCAGAAGGGCGTTGTAGATAGCTCTGAGTTCCAGGATGTTTATTGGAAGGATGACTTCCTGACTTTACCATTTTCCTTGAAACTGCAACCCCTGAGTGACTGCTCCCCATCCTCTGAGGCTTGCATCTGTGGTTAGCAGAATCCAATTCTGAATCCTGAACCTCCGACCCTCGATGAGGTGAGAAGTATATAGCCACCACAGAAGGGAGAACCTGGATCCTCCGGTGCATGTGAAGATGCGATCCGGACCATTTGTCCAACAGATCTAGCTGGAAGGGCCTCGCATGAAATCTTCCGTACTGAAGCACCTTGTAAGAGGCCACCATTTTCCCCAGAAGGTGAATGCACAGATGCACCGAGATCCGGGTTGGCTTCAGGACAGCCCGAACCATATACTGGATAACCATAGCCTTCTCCAAGGGAAAAAACACTCTCTGAGACACTGTGTCCAGTATCATTCCCAGGAAAGGAAGCCTCTGTGTCAGTTCCAGGTGAGATTTTGGTAAGTTCAGAATCCTTCCGTGATCCAGTAGTAGTCTGGTTGAGAGGCCAATGCTGTCCAACAACCGTTCCCTGGACGGTGCCTTTATCAGAAGATCGTCCAGGTACGGAATTATGTTCAATCCCTGTTTGCGGAGTAGAAACATCATCTCTGCCATCACTTTGGTGAACACTCTTGGTGCCATCGAGAGACCAAGTGGCAGGGCCTGGAACTGGTAGTGACAGTCCTGCAGTGCAAACCAGGATCTGGTCTCAAGGTCGACAGTAACTAGGTCAACACTATCTAGGTTGACCACTATTGGTTGACAGTAAATAGGTCGACAGGGTTTCTAGCTCAACAGGGTCTCTAGGTCGACATGTGCCAGGTCGGCAGGTCAAAAGGTCGACATGAGTTTTTCACAAATTTTTTCTATTTTTAAATCTTTTCATACTTAACGATCCATGTGGACTACAACTGGAACGGTAATCTGTGCCAAGCAAAGCGTTAGCAGAGTGAGGCACCTTGCCCGAAGCGTGGCGAGCGAAGCGAGCCATGTGAGGGGACACGGTGCACTAATTGTGGTTCCCGGTCACTCTACAAAGAAAACGACACCCAAAAACCATAAAAAACTCATGTCAACCTATTGAGCTGTCGACCTAGGCCATGTCGACCTAAAGACCCTGTCGACCTAGAGACCCTGTCGACCTAGTTACTGTCGACCAATAGTGATCAACCTAGACACTGTCGACCTAGTTACTATCTACCTTCCATACCACACCCGTGCAAACCATAGATAAGCCTGATGAGGCAGCTAGATCGGAATGTGAAGGTACGCATCCTTGATATCCAGAGACACTAGGTATTCCCCCTCCTCCAGACCTGAGATCACCACTCTCAGAGACTCCATCTTGAATTTGAACACTCGTAAGTACGGGTTCAAGGACTTGAGGTTCAGAATCAGTCTTAACGAACCGTCCGGTTTCGGTACTACAAACAAGTTGGAATAGTACCCCTTGTTTTGCAGATGAGGTGGAACTGGAACAATGATCTGAGTCTGCACCAGTTTTTGAATGGCGTCCTGTAAAGTTATACTTGCCTCTTGTGAAACTGGTAAGCCTGATTTGAAGAATCTGTGAGGTGGAACTCCAGTCTGTAGCCCTGGGAAATAAGATCTATGACCCTGGGATCCTGACACGAACTTGTCCAGATGTGACCGAAGAATTTTAGCCAGGCTCCCACCTGCCAGTCTACCAGGCATTGCGGTCCACTGTCATGCTGAAGGTTTTGAGGAAGCAGAGCTTGAGCACTGTTCCTGTGAACTGGCAGTTGCTGGTTTGCACGGTTTACCTCTAGTGCCTCTGGTGGCTGTAGAAGAACCTCTGGGTTTGCCCCTAAACTTGGCAGTCCAAAAGGACTGTAAATTGGGACTGGAGTAAGCCTTCCTAGCTGGGGGAGCTGCAGAAGGAAGATATGTGGACTTACCCACAGTAGCTTTGGAGATCCATTTGTTTCCAAATAAGGCCTCTCCTGTGAAGGGTAGGCCTTCCACTTCTTCCATTGGCATAGCCATAAGACCCGGCATGCTAACACTGCCTTAGCAGTGGTGCATGCATTAAGCAAGCCTATTTCTTTTATGGCCACCACCATAAAGTTTGCAGAGTCCTGGATTTGTTGCAGAGGTAAAATAATCTCCCCCTTATGTAAGTTATCTAACCCCTCAATTAGGTTACATGACCATTTGGCAATGTCTCGTGTAATCCATCCACATGCAATAGTGGGCCACCCCAGCAGCTGTATACAAGGATATGAGTGAGGTCTCAATTTTACGATCAGCCGCATCTTTCAGGGAGGCTGCACCCGGGACAGGCAATACAATTTTTTGTGACAGCCTGGATACTGATGCATCCTCAGGAGGAAAAGGAACAGATGATAGCAACCTTTTTGGGATTTGAAATTTCCTATCAGGATTAACCCACGGTTCTTCAAACAGGGTATTTAGTTCCTTTGATACAGGAAAAGTGGTTGAGGACTTCTTTTTTATATTAAAATAAGATTCCTCACTCTCCCCTGTCACCTTATCAGGGATATTCAGAACTTCTCTGATAGCCTCTATGAGAGCCTCTATTCCCTGTGACAGAGTACCCTCCCCCCCTCTGAGTCCACCTCCCCCTCCTCAATGTCTGACCCCTCATCTTCCGAGTCAGACTGCAAGATATGGGCCAAGGTGCGTTTCTGCGAACAAATGGCAGGGGACTGAGACGCTGGTTTGGGATCTGAGTCTCTTTTCATAAACTCAGTCATAGATTGTCTTAAGTATTGCGTTTCTTTCTCATTGCGGGACAATTTAGTAGAAATATTGGAAATCTTTCCCCTAATGGAGTCCAGCCATGCTGGCTCTGCCCGCTAGCTTGGGAAGGTACACTAGTGAACCCCCTGGAGTACACACTAGTGAACCCCCTGGAGAAGAGGAATAATGTGCCTTACAAGAAACACACTCCTTGTCTGACATACTGTAACAGTGAAAGCACACACACAGGAAAAGGTTAAATGCACAATTAACCCACAAAGAGCCCTTCCAGGGAGACACAGAGAGTATGAAGCCAGCAGACGGTGCCCTTACCGCTAATGCTAAGCTTAGCCGGGTCGCAGACTAAGTACCTAGATTAGGGACTTAGGGGGAGATGTACTAAGCAGTGATAAAAGTGGAGAAGTGAACTAATGGAGAAGTTGCCTATGGCAACCAATCAGCATTGACGTAACATTTATAATTTGCATGCTATAAAAGTATACAGAGCAGCTGATAGGTTGCTATGGGCAACTTCTCCACTGCCTCAATTCTCCACTTTTATCACTGCTTAATACATGTCCCCTACAGTACACTAATAACCGCTCCCCCCTGCTGTGCGTCCCTGCCAGTCAGCGTCTGTGTCAGCTGCGGAGAGAAAATGGTGCTGGTGAGCTGCTGGATCCACTCATAGTGAAGTCCCACCCCTTCAATGGCGCGTGGTCTTCCCACTCTGTTTTATACTGGCTGAGGTAATTTTGTGCCTAAAATAGAGTCAGCCCCCTTTTAAATCTGTAATGCCAGTCTGGGTACTGTGTACACATATAGTGTACTGAGATTTGCCCCCTCAGAAGCTGTGCATCTGCACTATGTACTGAGTCGGGAGACCCAGCCGCCCCATGTAGAAGTCATGCATCTCCGTATCCTCATGCCACCATAATGGGCAGTGACCTGCTAACCGGGATGCCAGCTTAGTACTCACCACTCTTCTTTCTTCTGGCTCTGTTAGAGGTGGCAGCGTGCTGTGAGAATGTTGATAATGCTGATATTATATTTGACCGCAAAGCTATACCCCTGAGTACACAATTACCGTTGAGCCGTTATGGCCGCTAGGCTACGTGCATGTGCTACGCACTTTGTACGCTATTTGCATACAGAGCCCCGCACGTGGTACGTACTTGACGTACACAGGCCGCGCTGAGTGTACAGAGAACACACAGCAAGCGCACACACAATTGATAACCTTTAAACCTTGTTAATGATATAATGTGTTGATATGCTTACACTTTAAACCCTTAATAGTAAAGTACTGTAATGATGTTATACCTTTAAACCTTAAGTAGCGCTGGCGATACAAAGTATCCGCAGTGCGTACACCTTAACAATGCTAATACACCTTAAACAGGTTAAACTACTTTAAAGCCCAGGCAGGAAAGTGAAAACACAACACCGTTTGTAGTTGAAACCACAGGGTTCTAAGGCCTCCGTGGATTGATTCCAAAAAGGTAAAACAATACAAGTTATACACTACAGACTAACAAGTAAATCTAAACAGAATAATGGCTATAGAGAATGTACATACGTGAGAATGTTTCGCAAGCGCAACCCGAATCCGGTCCTCGGCTTATCAGGTAGATAGCGTTCAGAGTCTTTGATAGTGACCTGGCCTGCTGCTCGCTCTTTATTCAGTAGCTCAAGACATAATACAATAGACACTGTGTGCTCTTCTTCCATTGGTTAGGGGGTGGGACATGTCCTGCAATTGGTTAGTTCAAGAAGTGGCCGATGGCTAGGACTTGGGATGTGGAGTTCCCGCCCCATGATCAGTTTAAACCCATCACATTAAACATAAATCTGGTATTATTAATATCTTAATGAGGTAAGTTTTAACAATGTTTCATTCTTCAAGATATTCATATATCCACATATTCATATATATATATATATATATATATATACATACACACACACATATATATATATATATATATACACATATACACACACTCCTGCTATTACAATTTGTTAGGAATTATATATTTATTCATTTATATATATATATATATATATATATATACATATATAATATATATAAATGAATACCTCTCTCTCCATGGATTTTGGACTAGGAATGTTAGTATCCTAAATTCCTATCTGTCTGGTTTTGTTGTGGTTAGCTATTGTTTCTGATCTTCCAAACATACTCTGCTCCTGGGCATTGTTCACCCTTGTTTGTCCCTTACTTTCAGGTGAGACAATGACAACTCAGCACTCATTATTCTGGAGAGAAACCTGGCCCTCTTAGTAAACAAAGGTGTATGCCCTCTTCATAGAATCTCAAAGCTTAGTGTAAATAAGGCCATTGTATCTCAGTCTGTGGGAGATTTAATTTATGGGTTCCATTCTTGTTCCCTCCACATTATAATATATTTTTAAATACAATTGATATCTATATTCTACTTCTGCACATAACTATATGCAGGAACATGCGATTTTTCTCTAACCAACACCAGTTTGTTTCCCTTAAAATACCCTACAGCTGGATACTAGACATCTCCTTCTAACCTTAGTCTGACCCTTCCTATCATGCAAAGGCGAATCCCTCTGTCCAGGAACTGTTTAAACTAATAATACTCGCTGACATGGTCTAGGGGAACTATATCTAAAATGTACGCTATATGGGTTAAATATGCAATGTTCTAATAACACGCTAAGCGCTCATAAACTCCGCCGTAAATACCCATATCATGCGCACGATCGCCGGAGCGATCCTACGCAAATTGTGGATATGTGCACACACACGGCGGACTGAGTGCACGAGCAGCGGGCATGTGCATGGGGTTAGTACATTAGGCATGTATTACAATATTTTTCGACTTTGACAGTCCACCCTTTGGCAGTCAACAATAACTGCCACTATCTAAACATTAAACGGAAAAATATACAATACAATCTACAAAATAATTGGATGGTAAGAGGAGAGGAGTAGGCTGGAAATGTATGGCCTAGTGGGATAGTAAAAGCATGTATGTATGAAATCCATGTCTGAGGGGCATGTATCATTGTGCCGTACATGTTCTAGATAAGCTTCGAGGTATTGCGAAGTATACATTAAATCCTTCTTATCCCGTATTAAGGGTCTGTAAGTGGGCCAACAAACACTACCAAGCTCTTTTCGGCTTCTTGTACCAACAAATGGGGTGCACATTTAGTTGATGATACATGGAGGGGAAAAACATGTGAATGCTAATATATGTATCTATTTCACCTGTCGACTATGTGTGTCACTACCTGAAGGTTGTAGAGATGAAGATAAGACACGTATCACAATTACATTCACATAATAATGTGTGCCATCGTCCTTGGGTGTTGATTGAAGTCTTGTCCGGATGGGTGTATCCTTGCTGTGGGTGGTAATCAAAGTCTTTCAAGTGTCCATAAAAAGTCTTTAAAAGTCTTTAAAGTGTCTATCAAAGTCTTTAGAATGTCCATCAAAGTCTGTAGAAATGTCCATCAAAGTCTGTAGAAATGTCCATCAAAATCTTCTTCCGAATGGATGTATTTTTGCTTGGGAGAAAAACAAAGGAGAAACGGGTGAAAGAAACGGACCGTGGAATCACGTCTTATCACAACATTGTCTCAATTGAAAGGTCATAAATTAAATCAGTTGTTGTAACAATGCCCCCGCTCCTCAATCTCATCACTTTGGTACTGCGCTTGCGCCGCGTTAAAAATCGAACACATCTAAATATCAAACCAATCATTACGACGACTCCCAGGATACAAAGGAGAAACTTTCCTACACTCACGATAACATTTTGAGCCCATTCTCCTAAACCAGAGAACCAATTGCGTGGGTTCAGCCATGAGACCCAGCCGGTCAGTTCATTACTCACAGCAGTAAGGGTAAGGTTGTGTCTCCTTCGGAACTCCCATTTCAATTTCAAGATATCGTCCATCTTTTGATCTATGACCTCGGTTGGATCATCAGTGCTGTTTGTAATGTACGTGCAACACTTCACACCATACTGAGTTGCTAGGGTGACACAATACCCGCCTGTCACTGCAGTGATGTAATTGAGAACCATCCTGTGCTGGATCAGTTCCGTTTTGTAAGCTTGCAATTCCCTCCCAGTATACCTGAAGGTGTCATCATACATCTCGGTGATATTATCTATCAGGTTCGCTAGCGCATGAATATACCTAAAATTTATAATTCCTCTGGCGGTACGGGTGATATCTAACACGAGTAGGAATTGAATCCCGGTGGATTTTGTGGATCAAATCAGAGGCTGCGTGCTCTGTCCTATCTATAAGGTGTCTCTTATCGATGTGTTCATAGTGAGTATGAGTATAAGGAGCTTGAGCACTGCGGTGAACGTCTTTCATCTTATCATGGGTTATGGTCATAACCTCTGGCAACACTCTTCCAATGTAACACAATCCCTCTGAGTTTGGGGCAAGCCACTTATAAGCCTTCCTCCCACATATGAAATAAGCATCATCGGGGAGAACATATGGGATAGAATATGACATTACCATATTGCAAACCTTCCAAGTGAAAAATCCTATCCCTAACTCTCTCATCTGTTCAGTACACGTATCAGGTTGTATGATATGCGCACAGTACCCTGGAGATACTTCCCCAACCCGCATGGTCCTACTTCCTAGAGTATACCTGTACCGAAAATACCTTCCACCGTCGGCTATTTGGCGTATAAGTTCTGAGTCTACGGGCATTCTATCGGCTCTGTGTGAAAATGCCATGGTTTGGTTATTCCATGTCACTTCCCAATTTCCTGGCTTTCGGGGATTGGAAATGTTGAAACATACTAAAGATCTATCCACATGATATTGGTGGAGCTTCAAACTAGGGGGCCTAGAAATATTAAATTTCTTGTCCACCGGTCTCCCACCCCTTAATTCAAGTACCTCATCTATTGTTAAGTGATACGGTACTAGTCCTGACTTGCTATGACCTTGAGGTACTTGTGTGCACACCCAGCATTCTGTTTGGTTTAAAACCTTACCCACTAATGAGTGATAGTCACTCAATGGATGACGGTCCATGTTGATATTAAGGCTGGACTGACATCTCTGGATGCACCCGTCCTCAACTATGTTTTCACAGTTTCTACAAATACAATTTTCATCAGCCAATAACCCTTCACAGTGCCTCCTAGTTTCATGACTACCAAATCGTTTTCTGATACTCGCCTTTGCTCGGTGAATGTGTTGCTCTTGGAATTCTACAAATCCGTCCTTGCCATCAGAACCCATTCCAGATCCTTTCTCGACCTCTCTGGTACTCTCACCGAAACAGACTGCTCTGGTCAACAACAGGGTCAACAGGAAAACCCGGAATGCAGTCTCTTGGGGTAAGTCCATCTTGTTAAGGGAAGAGGAAAATAATGAGAAGGGGGGAGGAAAGGAGGGTGATGGGAGGTGGAGAAAATAATAAAAGGGAAAAAGAAAAACTGGTGCGACAACCGCCTCTGGTCTTATTGTTCTCAGTGCTCAGGTGCCGTCTCAACCTTCCCGGAACAGACACTCCAGTGATATGATTTCCTCTACCGAGTCAGCGACCTTTCTGTAGGGAACATAAATCTTGCATTACCATGTGTTTAACTGTTGTGTATTATAGGTTGTGTGAAGTAAACCATCCGTGAAAAATGAAAAGGAGAGAGAGAGAGAATAATAAAAAGAAAAAATTGTCAGATTTCCGTTCACCATCAGGCTGTCACACCAACATGTCTATCGGTATCTCTGCACAGTCTCCCTCCACCAGTATTTCCACTCTCCACCCTCTGTGCATGGCCAGGCACAATGATGCTGGTGAGATATACTGGGGTTGGGCAGACCTCTGAAAAGACCGAGTAGACACATGTGACTTTTGAGCTGTAGTTCTGTCGGTGAACGTCAGAGATGAAAAGGAAACTTTAAAGATAAATCACAGAGTTTACCTGACCGCTCCTGTATCTACAAGGAATGATCTACCAACTACAGATGTAGCCACCTTTATCTTGAGTGGCTGAGGCGTTTGTCCCGATCGAGCATATGCAGCGTAGGGAGGCGCGCCTAGTCACAGAGAGGCGTACCTAATCGCACGGAGGCAGACATGGCGTTTGGCGTTACCTTTACGTGTAATACCTGCGATCAGCCACCAGATGTCGCTTTTTACAATCACCACTGCGCATGCGTGTGGTCTCCCGTAAAATACAATACTGAAATACATAATAAGGACTACTTTACTAAGGCGTCTCATTACGCTGCATACAGTAAATACTCATTACGCTGCATTATTTAATACAGTACTGTATATACAGTACGACACAGACGCAAATAGTACAGCATACAGTATATGATCCATCTACAATACTTTATGAATACTGTATGTGAGCGTCCAAGTCCCGCAGACAAAACATACTGTAAAACCAGTAGTGTACACTGTCGCAAATGGATGTGTGTTAGAAGTTCACTATTGCCTCTCAAGATTAGGAATTTTGTACAGTATGTTATCGTCCTAATCCCGTAGCCATTACAGCATAATCAAAACCAATGGATTTATACATTTGTCTGCGGCGAAGTGGTGAAGTGTTTCGCTTCCTATACTCAGAGTCCCGGGTTCGATTCCTTAAGTACGAATGCATGTTAGTTTTTTTCAGACACTTTATTATTTTTTTTATTCACATAAACCAGGGCAAAGCTGCATGAGCGGTTCTATGCGATCGAGTCCGGTGTACCATAATATGCAGGTTAAGATTCTATGCTCCGTACAGTACACATACAATTCTGTAGCTGGGCAGACTGAATAGAAATGGCTACCACCTATGACTCCTTGCCCCACAGAGGCCCTAGGCTACGGAGCAAGTAATACTATAGTCCAGATTGTACAGACTATGGGGCAATGCTGAAGGAGCGTCACAATCCTCTAGCTAAAATACACAGTATGCACATTATGGTACACCGGACTCGATCGCATAGCACACTGGCAAAATGGCCGCCGCCCCTGAACCCTTGTGCAGGTTATGGGGCAATGCTGAAGGAGCGTCACAATCCCCAAAATACACAGGGGCGATGGGGATAAGCTACTGTAGGATTGCATACAGTATTACGGTACACCGGACTCAATCGCATAGCACACTGTCAAAATGACCACTACCCCTGAACCAGGGCCGGATTAAGCCTTCGGGGGGCCCAGGGTACTAAAGACAGGGGGGCCCTCCCCCTCTCATCAGCACAGCCACCCCCCCATGGTTATGCCTACTGTGTGTGTACTCCTCCTCCCACAACAGCAATTTCCTGTACCCACAAACATAGCAGGATTTATGCTTTATTGGGGCCATAAGCAAGAAATCTGTTTGGAGCACCCCTCCCTCAACTGCATGAAATTATGCAATTTCACTCACACACTGCCCCCCATTGCCACACACACACACACACACACACACACACACACACACAGCTCCATAGCTGACCACAAACACACACACACACACACTGCCTTACTGACACGGACATCCCTTACTGACACAAACACCTCTTACTGACACAATTACGACACCCCTTACTGACACCGACACACTAACATAGACACACTTACTGACACACACACACACACACACACACACACACACACACACACACACACACACACACATCTCTTACTGACACAAACACACTTACTGACACACACACACACACACACACACACACACACACACACGCGCGCGCACACACACTTTCTGACACATGCCTACCCAGACACCACTTACTGTACTGACAGATAGCCCTTATGGCCATAGACATCATATTGGCAAATACATACCTGCTGGCAGACATCCCTTACTGACACAGATACCGTTTACTGACATACACAATACAAATACACTTACTGACACACACCCCTTACTGATACAGACATCCCTTACTAACCCACTTACTGACATATCACTTACTGACACCACTTATTGGCACATTATCATACATATTTGCTGACAGACATCCCTTACTGACACAGATACAACTTACTTGATGCAAATACCCCTTACTGACACACACAACACAAATACACCTACTGACACAGGTGCCACTAACTGACACCACTTATTGGCCAAGACTCTCTTTACTGAAACACACACTTACCGACACCACTTTTTGACACACACACTGACACAAACACACTTCATGACATGAATTCATACCCCACCCCCACTACTAAGACTGAAACACATACTACTACGGTGTGCAGCTGGTGGCTTGGCAATCACATCTCTTTGTAGCGTAACCTTTTGCACTTGTCATCAGCAGAAGCCGGAGGTCTTGGGTCTGACTCTCCTCTCCTCTTCTAGTCCGACTGACTCAGCACTGGGTGTTCGTCTCTTCTCAGTGACACTGGGAGGAGGCATGCCCCTGCAAGCCAGAGAGCTACTGCTGTAGCTCTGTAACTCTTCGTGCAGCTGCTCAGTGCGACTGTGTGTAAGGGGCTGTTGTGTCTGAGGCAGAGCAGCTCAGTCGGGGGGCCCCTTGAGACAGGGGGGCCCGGGGTACATACCCCCCGTGACCCCCCCTTAATCCGGCTCTGCCCTGAACCCCCACCTCCTGAACCCCCACCTCGTGGCAGGCAGCAGTCGGGTATGGAATGAGAAATGGCATAAGCTGTGCAGGCTACGGGGCGATGCTGAAGGAGCGTCACAATCCCCTAGCCAAAATACACA
Organism: Pseudophryne corroboree; assembly: GCF_028390025.1. Lineage (NCBI taxonomy): Eukaryota > Metazoa > Chordata > Amphibia > Anura > Myobatrachidae > Pseudophryne > Pseudophryne corroboree. Next base: position 757,761,379 of record NC_086445.1, on the reverse strand, counting down.
GAGATAAGCGAGGTCTATGCACATTACAGTACGTTACACCGGGCTCGATCGCATAGCAAACTGACAAAACACAAGTTTTACATAAAGCAGGCCAAAGCTGCAGGAGAGTTTCTACTGTAAAGGTTCTATGCACCGTATGGTACTGTACACATACAATTCTATAGCAGGGCAGACTCAATTGAAATGGCTACCGCCTGTGACTCCTAGCTCCTAGGAGGCACTCAGCTATGGAGCAAATAACAGCACAGATTTTGCAGGCTACGGGGCAATGCTGAAGGAGCGTCACAATCCCCTAGCTACAATACACAGGGGCGATAGAGATAATCGAGTGGCTGGAGGGGGGGTCCCCTTGATTTAAGGGGCCCCCACTCCTCCAGGGTACCCCGGCCAGGTGTTACTAGTTGGGTATTTAATTCCATGGCCGCAGGGACCGGTATAAAAGTGTCCCCGGGCTGTGCATTATCTGTCCAGCTAGTGGAGCCCAGTGCTGGTTCAAAAAATATGGGGAACCCCTACGCTTTTTTGTCCCCCTTATTTTTTGCACCAGGACCAGGCGCAGAGCCCGGTGCTGGTTCTAAAAAGATGGGGGATCCCGTGTCTATTTTTTCCGTATTCCTGCCGGAATTCGACCGCAATTGCATATACTGTACCCCTTAATGTCACTGCTTACAGTATACAGTATTTAGACATGAGCTTGTGTACAGTATCTGTCATGAGGTGCTTTTTTCACTGACACTATAACTTTTTTCTATTGTAATATACTACGCCCCCTTAACCCCTGCACGCCTTTCTGGGGTTCAATATATGGAGTATTACCTGCATTCCTAGTTTTGTTAGTGTTTGTATATTGCACAATGATAGGGCGTCCGATGGTGAAGGGGGCGTAGTCCCTTGCAACAGGAAGGGGTTTGGGGAGTGGGAACCGCGGATGGGGGAGGCGGTATGAAGGCGCTGTGAGTGGGGTAGGAGCAGGGGTGTCGCAGGTGGGGGATGGCAGCTGCAGGGCTGTTGCGGATGGAGGAGGGGTTCCGAAGGCGCTGCAGAAGGAGAAGGGGTGGGTGCGGGTGTGCAGTGGATGGGGGAGGTGTCCAGGGGGCGCGGTTGGTGGGGGAGGGGTGGATGCGGGGGTAACGTGGGTGGGGGAGTGGCGGGTGCGATGCTGTTGCGAATGGTGTAGGCGATGCGGATTGGGAAGGGCCTGCTGCGTGGGTGGGGTAGGGGATCCAAAGGGGCAGCGGGCGGGGGAGAGCCAGATGCGGGGTGTGGCGGATGGGGGAGGGGCTGCTGCAGATGGGGGAGGGGTTTGGAAAACACTGCGGGTGGGGTAGGGGGTCCGAAGGCGCAGTGGGTGGGGGTGCCACGGGTGGTGGAGGGGCAGGTAATATTTTATTATTAGTTTTTTTTTATTTATTTTTTACAAGTACCTAACATTTTTTTTATTTTCTATAGGCGATGCGGGTTATCCAAACAAACCGTGGCTCTTGACCCCATTGTCTAATCCTGTTGGTAGAGCAGAAAAACGTTACCAAGAGACACACATTGCATCGAGGCAAATAATTGAACGTGCCTTCGGTGTACTTAAAAGCCGGTTTCGATGTTTAGACACTTCCGGCGGTGCTCTTTTGTACTCACCGGCGAAGGTTTGCGGCATGGTAAATGCATGTTGTATTTTACACAACATATGTGTCGCAAACCGTTTGCCGGTGACTCTTCGTCGCAGTGCTTTCCGACGCGGGAACCGGTCTTCTGCTCTACCGGTGGGTATGGACGAAGGAGATGATTCCCGGCAGACATTGATCCAAAATTTTTTTGCAGTTGCCTGTGAGTATACTTACAACATTTGTATTATCGTGTAAACTGACAGTGTAATATTTAAAAAAAAACCTCTTTATTTATGTATTTCAGAGTTTTACATCCTGTTGATGTACATCCCCAGGCCATGTTTGTACAGTTCGTTCCCCCCTGTTTTATCCTGTTGTTGGGTTACCGCAAATATTTGACCCTTTTATCCAACTCTACCATGGTGACACTATTACCCATATCTGGAAGCTCATACTGTTCTCTTCCACAGGTCTTGCGGTGTATCCTTCCCAAGTGGCGTGGATGTGAAGAGACACGACATTTCCCCTGATGTTCCATGGCCGACCTACTTGTGATGTGGACCTGACCCTCCGCCATGTAGCAGACAACCCCCTCAGGTGAGATGTATTGACCAAAACTCCCTTGTCCAAAATCACCCCGGCATGTCCAAAGTGCAGCCCTCCGACATTTGCAAGACTGCACCTCCAAACATTCCCTGATACACCAATGCTTGTCAGGGAATGTTTGGATGTGTAGTGACGCGAGTGGCGGAGGGTTGCATTTGGGCCCACTGTTCGCCGCTTGTGAAGTGTGGACTGTATGTACCTCTTTTCAGTCCCAGGGTGACACTATTACCCATATCTGGAAGCTCATACTGTTCTCTTCCACAGGTCTTGCGGTGTATCCTTCCCAAGTGGCGTGGATGTGAAGAGACACGACATTTCCCCTGATGTTCCATGGCCGACCTACTTATGTACAATCCAACTGCATTTCATATTTTAATAAAAACCACAGGAAACTTCTATTTTTAAAAGTTTATTGAAGAAAAAAAAGGTTTTTTTTTTAAATAAAGTTTGAAAGTTAATTAAAACAAAAAAGTAGTTTGTTCTTCTTTACATTCTTTTCTTGTGTATATACAGTAGATATCTGTGGGGGAAAAAAAAAAAAGTTTTAAAGTAAAGACACTCATGTTCATTTGTTTTCCAAGAAAATTTGTGGAACCACACAGCCCAGCAATAAGTCATGCTGGGCTGTGTGGTTCCACAAAGGCATGCGGTCCAAAGTGAAATAGTGGTGTCAGTGGTCAGCACTTTGACACGCTAACATTTGTGGAACCACACAGCCCAGCAATAAGTCATGCTGGGCTGTGTGGTTCCACAAAGGCATGCGGTCCAAAGTGAAATAGTGGTGTCAGTGGTCAGCACTTTGACACGCTAACATTTGTGGAACCACACAGCCCAGCAATAAGTCATGCTGGGCTGTGTGGTTCCACAAAGGCATGCGGTCCAAAGTGAAATAGTGGTGTCAGTGGTCAGCACTTTGACACGCTAACATTTGTGGAACCACACAGCCCAGCAATGGCTGACACACACAAAATGGCTGACACACACAAAATGGCTGACACACACAAAATGCCTGACACACACAAAATGGCTGGAGGGAAAACACATGTTTGCCAAACAGTCGACAGCACATGTCGGCCAGATGGCCGACCAAACTTGCTCCAAATCACCCCAAACTGGCCAGAAAGCACCCCAGCACACTCAGGAGGTACACCACAGCTAAATTATTAGAGAATTTCATTACAAACAGCCAGATCTTGCAGATTATCTGCCAGATAATTGTATGGTGTACAGTATGCCTATCTTATACAGTAGAAAAAGATACTATACAATGGAGTACAATAACAATATTTATTAATTTTTTTTTAAATTAAACAGATCTTAATAAGAAATTAAAAAAGTGGTCCACTAAGAGGTGGACCACCACCCGCAGGAGCAGAATGGCACGCTGCAACTGTTCTGTGGGAAAAAAAGGACAGTATTACAAAACAAATACTGAATACTTTACAGTGTAGTAATGGCAATACAGTACTTTACTCTATATTAGACAATCTTGTTATTTACAATGTACAGTACTGTATTGTCAGTACAGTAAATCGAACACTACTGTATGCTGTCGAGGTAATTTAAACATTGCTTTAGTTTACCTCTTGTATAAGTGGGCTGCTGCCTGCCCGCTTCTGGGCCAGCCCACCTATCTTGCCCCTGTCTTGGGCCCCCATAAATCATTGGAACTATATTGGAGAAAAAAAAACATTTAGTCACATTCAAATACTATACAATTACTACTGTATACTGTAGGTACAGTATTATACTGTATTGCTGGTATTCAAAATATAAAGTACTGTACAAGAGTTTAGCTTCAATAGGTCATAAACAAATTGTCAAAGGAATAAAACACCACAGTACAAATACTGTAGACATTTATGTATTAGCAGTTATGACATTTCATGACAGCTTCAGAAAAAAGAGGGTTACAGTTCTGTAGGTGGTGTTGTAGGGAGTACTATCAATAATAGTGGACTGTACTCAGAGCCAGCCATAAATAATATGATTCCCTAGTCAAGTTTTTGGATGCTGCCCCCTTGCACAGACGCTATTTCCGCCTCTGACCCTGTACCCCTTTCCCAGCACCATCACCCCTCAACCATAGCAGTCCTCATTTTGGTGCTCCTCCAACCTACTGTATGTTTAAAATAGCAACAGTGTGCACATTCGGTGTGCATCCCAAAACGGTGCATGTTCTTGCTGGGAAGGGGCATGGCCACACAGTAATTCCCCAATCTGAAATGACGCCACACAGTACTGCAACTTTATTCACAACATATCATGCAATAGTGTCTCTTATTCTCGTTACATCATAGGATAGTACCACATTACTCCTCAAAGTATTCCCACTTATTCACATTGCATCACATCATATTGCTCTTTGTTCACATTAGACCACACAGTAGTGCCCTTGCTACAGTATATTACACAACAAAGTACTGTAGTACCCCTTATACACATAATGCTGCACATTAGTAATGCATTTTGTATGCAGATACAGACACAGTCACACACAGAATATACTGTAGGCATGCTGCATATCATATTAATCAGCAGAAGCTGCTTGTGCCCCTAGGCATTTGGCAAGTATGCCTATGCCTAGGGCAGGCTCAGACTGGAGATCAGTACGTAATCCCGCTGGATGGGATCCCGGTGGTCAAAATACAGACGCCGGAATCCTGACCACACAATCCCGACAGGGGCGGCGAGCGGAACGCAGCCCCTTGCATGCTTGCTTCGCTCGCCACGCGGTGGGCACGGTGCCTTGCTACGCTCTGCACACTATTATATCAGTAGTCAGGAAACGCAGCATGCATTTGTGGAGTGGAGAGGGTGAAAAAGGAGAGAAAGTACAGTATGTACTGTAAGCAGTGGCGGTTCTTGCCACGGGCAAGCGGTACTTTTGCCCGGGGCGCCGCCTTCCGGAGGGCGCCGGCGCCATCCGGAGGGCGCCGCACCAGGGCAAGATCCGCCACTGTGCCCTCTGTAGTGCCCTGCTGTGCCCCCCGCTTTGAAGGGAACCAGACGTGTAGCGTCTAGTTTCCCTTCATGGAGAGGACCTTAGTTGTGCGGTGCGCGATGACGTCATCGCGCACCGCACAGCAAAGGTCCTCTCCATGAAGGGAAACTAGACGCTACGGTCTAGTTTCCCTTCGTCTAGAGGACCTTTGCTGTGCGATGCGCGATGACGTCATCGCGCACCGCACAGCATAGTGGCACATACACTAGGGGTCATAATTGACCTCTAGTGTCTATGCTGTTCTATGGGAGAGACGTAATAATAACGTCTCTCCCATAGATCGAAGAGAACAGAAGAGAGCAGGAGAGAAGAGCGGCGCCGCCGGCGGAGGGGGTCTGGATCAGGAACGGGGATGGTAAGTATACTTTTTATTTATTTTTATTTTTTCTTTCAGCGCGCTGACCACGCCCCCAATCGAAGCCACGCCCCCCATATTTTGCCCGGGGCGCCACAAATCATAGAACCGGCCCTGACTGTAAGGTTATGTCAGAGGGTGTGAAGATGATCAGCTCAGTGTTATACATGTTACAGTAAGTTAGAATACAGTACAGTGCATTATGTATTTATATTTTATTACCAGGTGTCTCCTCCACTGGTTTGGCGACGGACTGTAAAAAGATAAAATACAGTTAGTCATATCAGTTTGACTTAAAATAATGTTGGAGAAAAAAAATACTGTAATTACAGTACCAACTATTGCTACTGTACAGTATATTTACTAAAAATGTATTCTGGCTCGTCGTCTGTGGGTAAAAGAGAAGAATATTATAAGATACAGTATACAGTAAAAAGTATAGTAATAGTACACTAGTGTCCAGGCCCAGTGACAGGTGGGTAAAAAAAGGTATGCTTGTGACAGGCATGGTGATTCCAAGGGGCCCCACCGAGATTATCAGAAAATTTGTGAGTGGCCCGTATGCCGGTGATTATGACTAGAATAAGGTAGCAACTCTTTTTTCTTTTGAATTATGTATACTGTACAGTACTGTATGTGCATATTGTACAGTACACTTAAAATATTTAGCAGTTACTGTAGTGGTAATTTTTGGGATGACAGTATTAGCATACTGTAAGCATCCAACTGAGGCCCCCAAACAGATGCCGCCACTAGGTACAGTACGTGCCTCTCGTGCCTAATGGGAAATTCATCACTGACAGTATCTAGAGAGAGAGATGAATGGAGAGACAGTGACAAGGGGGGAGAGAGAGAGAGAGAGAGAGAGAGAGAGAAATTTAGTAAGATGGGTGTTTTTTTTAGAACAGGTGATGTTGTCCATACAGTAGCAACCAATCAAATATTACCTACTGTACTGTATTATCGTCTGTAAGTGTAACTAGATACTGTAAATGTTAATGTGGAATGTGATCGGTTGCTACTGTATGGGCAATATCACCAGTTCAAACAAAAACAATTGTCATCCGATTTCTACGCATTTGCCAGAAAAATCTGATGAAAAGTGCTACTCTGATGGCATCAGATCAATGTCAGTAATAATTCTTACCACTAAATGCCGCCTCATCATCATCTTCCTCCTCCTCCTCAGTGGCCTGTTCCAGTGTAGGGCCTGTGAAAAAAAACATTAATGAGAAAAAAAAAGGTTAATTCCAGGAAATACACATACCCTCCAACATGACCCGCCCCACTAGGTACAAAATGCTCTGGTTCTGGACTTCCCTCTTAATTTATTATTGCCATCACCTGTGAAGAAACAGCATTCTTATCATTTAACTAGTTCAACACAGGTGATGGAAATCATAAATTAAGAGGCGAAGTCTAGAAACAGAGCAGTGCGGCGGGTCATGTTGGAGGGTCTGCATACAGAAACATAGAATTTGACTACAAATACTGTAAGAACCACTTTGCCCATCTAATCTGCCTCTTTTTTGTTACCCTTTTTTTTACATCAAACCTTATTTGATCCTTATTTCTTTGTAAGGATATCCTTATGTATGTCTCTTCCATGCATGTTTAAATACTGTAGCTCTACTGTTTTAGGCTCTATCACCTCTGATGGGAGGCTATTCCACTTGTCCACTGCACTTTCTGTGAAGTAATTTTTCTTAAAATTCCCCCTGAACCTCGCCCCCCTCCAGTCTCTGTGCACATCCTATTGCTTGCAGTGTCTTCATTAGGAGAATGTTTCCCTCCTGGACTTTATTAAAACTAGAGATGTGCACCGGAAATTTTTCGGGTTTTGTGGTTTGGTTTTGGATTTGGACGTGTTTAAAAAAAAAAAAAAAATACTCAAAAACAGCTTAAATCATAGAATTTGTGTGAAATTTTGAGCCTATAGTATTATTAACCGCAATAACCATAATTTCCACCTCACACCTCACAATATTATTTTTAGTCCTAAAATGTGCAACGAGGTCGCTGGATGACTAAGCTACTGTAAGTAACCCAAGAGGGCGGCACAAACACCTGGCCCATCTAGGAGTGGCACTGCAGTGTCAGACAGGATGGCACTTATAAAAATTTGCCACAAACATCACATGATGCAAAGATAAATAAATAAATAAAAAAAAAGAGGCGCAAGATGGAATTGTCCTTGGGCACTCCCACCGTTGTATTGTATAAACAGGACATGCACACTTTAACAAACCCATCATTTCAGCCACAGGGTCTGCCACACGACTCTGGCTGAAATGACTGATTGGTTTGGGACACCACCAAAAAAAGAAGCAATCAATCTCTCCTTGCTCAAACTGGCTCTACAGAGTCAAGATGTACCAGACTGGACTTACTTGATGGGTGCAGTGTGGTGGGGGACAGGGAGTACTCCTCCTCCTCCACCACGGCCTGTGACAGTGTAGGGCCTGTGAAAACAAAAATTACATGAAATACTGTATACTTTTGTACTTTTGTATTCTGTGTTGAATACAGTATAACAAAAATTCAGTCAGGTTGGAGGAGAGTAGATTTTGCACACAGAGACGAGAATGTCGAGGCCAGATTTAGGGGTTAGTGGAAGAGGTTTAGGATACCGTACCTCACCCTGTTGGGATTGCTGCAATCAGGATGCCACTGTCTGTCGCCTGAACGCTGGAATCCTGACTGCTGGTCACGTAAACCCAATGCATTGGTTTAACACAATGTACAGTATAGTACAGTACAGTACAATACTGCAGTTTACTTACCAAGTTGGGGAGAGGGCTTCTCTTCCTCTTCCTCCTCACTGTCAATAATTACTGAGTGGAAAATAAAAAAAAGATTATAAACAAAATACAGTAGAGTACAGTTACTACAAAATTGCACAGTAGTCTACAGTAGTACAGTGCTACAAGAGGCAGAGAGATATTCATAATACAGTAGGAGCAGAATGATTATCCAGTGGTAGGGGACATACAGTACTGTACTGTACCTGTATTTAAAACACCTGCTGTCTGGATCCCGACATTCAGAATGCAGAGTCTGGATTCAGAGTATGATTGGAGGTTTAGGCTAGTGGAGGGTGGGTAGGATGCACAATTTTGGGCACCATACTACAAAATGGATATCGTGGAACTAGAAAAGGTTTAGGAGGAGGGCGACCAAAGTGATCAAGTGGATTGAGAAGCTGGAATACGAGGAAAGGCTTGCTAGGCTAGGCATGTTTACATTGGAAAAGAGGAGATTAAGAGGGAACATGATTAACCTTTACAAATATATACAGTAAGGGGACAATACACAGGAACTGTTTTTGATAAGATCGACACAGAGGACACGTGCACAGTCACTCGTGTTGGAGGAGAGGAGATTTCGCATACAGAGGCGAAAAGGGGTCTTCACAGTGAGGGAAATACTGTACGTTTCGAATTCCCTGCCTGAAAAGTAATAAAAGTGGACTTGGTCAATACTTTTAAGAATGGGCTTGAGAAAATCCTACTGTACTTACTATACTGTGGCTCCTCCTCCGATTCAGAGTCCACGTAAGTGACATCTGTGTTGAATATAAAAAAAACAAAAAGAAAAGTCAATGGGATTTCTGCAATCAGGATACCGCTGTCGGTCACTTGACTGCTGGAATCCTGACCACTGGTCACGCAAACCCAAGCCATTGGTACTGTTAATAAATCAATAAATAATAAATGTACAATAAAGTACAGTAGAGTACTGTACAGTAGATTACAATTCTTACCAGGCTGGCCTGAAGGCTCCCCCATTTCCTCCTCCTCCTCCTCTGGCTCCGTATCAATAACGAGGCGGTCTGTGTGTACAAGATAACAAGTATTGTAAAATAAAAAAATGACAGTAATACTGTAGGAAACTAGTGTGTCTGTAACAAAAATAATGATTACCACTTCCGGAGCTCTGCTGGTCAGACGGTGGTGGTGGTGGTGGTACTGTGAGAAAAAAAACAACAGTGCTGTAAGTGAAGCTGTCAATTTGTAACATGTACTATACAGTATCCAGGACACATGTACAGTAGTGTAACGATGACAGTCGCACCCGAATTCTCGTTACACAATACCTGGCAGCGCAGGTGGTGGTGGTGGTGGTGGTGGTGGTGGTGGTGGTACTGTGAGAAAAAAAACAACAGTGCTGTAAGTGAAGCTGTCAATTTGTAACATGTACTATACAGTATCCAGGACACATGTACAGTAGTGTAACGATGACAGTCGCACCAGAATTCTCGTTACACAATACCTGGCAGCGCAGGTGGTGGTGGTGGTGGTGGTACTGTGAGAAAAAAAACAACAGTGCTGTAAGTGAAGCTGTCAAACGTAAATTAACAAACAACTATCACTGTGATTTACCATCCTCATCCCGTAGCGCAGCACGGGTATTCAGCTATCTACAATGTTATTTATACTGTGTGTTTAATATTTACAGTTAGTTTTGTAAACAGACATTCTTAACATCACGGGCAACCAGATCTCACAGGAAGTGTCCCACCCTCTCTCCCATCCGGATTGCAGCGAGTTATCTGTGATGGTCAGGACAGGGGGGTGGGACTATAGAAATCACTATGTACTGTACACTACTGTATTTGACAATACTTACCAGCTTGGCGGCGCCTGTTCCGCCTCCTGTGCCGTCTTGCTACCAGCCCTGTAAAAATATATATACAGTATAATGGCAGCATACTGTACAGTCAATGAAATTCAACATTGACAGCATCTTTATGACATCACAATCAATGGAATTGTTCATTCTAGTACCCTGCACCTAATCACTCAGGAGGGCATAGTGTACTGTACTGTCTTCAAAACTTAAGGGGGACATTTCTAAATGTGACATACAGTACACTTACAGTATCGCTACAGTACAGTAGGTCCAGGGTATTAGACAGAACACTACCTTTATAGTCTGGTGCGACTGTTACACACATTAGCATTGCCCTTATAAACATTATGACACACATCAGCATGCAGCCCTCCCACCCTTAACCATCTCAGTACTGTTCATTACAGTATAAATTGATTCCATGACATATGATGCAGCACTCACCTGAATTCATCTTATTCACGTCATGTTACAGTAGTGCAGTTTATTCACGTCACAGTACTGTCCTTGATTCACGTTGTGTCACACAGTAGAGCACCGTATTCACGTCACAGTACTGTCCTTGATTCACGTTGTGTCACACAGTAGAGCACCGTATTCACGTCACAGTACTGTCCTTGATTCACGTTGTGTCACACAGTAGAGCACCTTATTCACGTTACTGTACTGTACGTCACAGTAGTGCAGTAGTATATCCACATTACGTCACAAAGTAGAGATCTGCCACAGTCATGAACCTTATAACACATTATGCAAGAGTAATGCACGTCAGAACACATTAGGCCACTGTAACACCCCTTAGAATAATTTCTACCACAGTAACGTCCCTTAGAACACTGTACTATCTGAAACACAAATCTACTAAAAAAATAGTTACTGTACTTGAACTTTGGGTATAAAAATCGGTACTCTCAGCGTGGGAGGCAGGAGACTGCAATTACAGCTGCATGTTACACTGAATGATAATGTACGATACACTGCACAATACGCTGCAGGTACACTGCATGACACACTGCAATTAAATATTAAACCACACAATGCACTGCACGACACTGCATACTGTATGCACTGCGTGATACGACAACATTTCCCTGCAAAATATGATACAATGTACACTGCACAAAAAACTGCAATTACAGTACCACATGTGTATACAGTACACTGCACGATGTGATTCACTATGCATTACACTCACTGCACAATACCATATACTGAATGTACACTGCATGACACGCTGCAATTACGCAGCACGATACACTGTGATACACTGCATATACTGTACACTGCATGATACTGTACACACTGCACAATCGTAGACCACGTGGATTGTAAAGAACTACTGTATACTGTATATACAAGTTTAAAAAAGTAATAATTGTTTATGTAAAACTCATGTCGATCTTCTTCCATGTCAACTTAACGACCATGTCAACCTACAGTAACTGGTGTCAACCAATTTCAAAAGCCGCACCATCTAGGTCGACACCAAAAAACAAATTGACCTTTTGACCCGGGTTAATGTTTGGTCCTTGTTTAACCATTTGTTTACCACAAATACAGTGCTGTATAGACCGGATACCTGCTGCTACAGCAGCCCCTGCTATAATGTACTGTACCTGTAACTACAGTAACTTAATGTACAGTAATCTACAGTAATGTACAGTACTGTACTTACAATCCCTTATGGCCTGCAGGCGTCTTGGGGTCCTCCTAATGAGGTCACTCCATCTCCTCTGGAGTGACCCCACCGTTCTCCTCCGGTTATATCTCCGGAGGATGTCCCTGCTGGCCCTCCGGTACGCCCTCATTTTCTCCTCGTTGCTGGCGAGAGTTCTGTCCCGCCAGCAAACGAGGAGACGCAGCTCACCCAGAGCATAAGGACGGTCCCTTCCAGCAGCCATGACACCGTCCTTATGCTCAATGAGCGTCTCAGACGTCGTGCGTCTCAGATGTCGTGCGTCTCAGACGTTGTGCGTTCCAGGCATTCAACGTAGTTCATGTACTGTACTTTGTGCTTCCCTTAGTTTTGAGTATGCCGTAGTGGACTCGGACGCTCATGTAATTGCATTTCAAAGGCACAGTACAGTATTTCCAATCGTCTCCCCCTACCCCCATCGCCCTTCCCCCCTGGGAGCCTGCACAGGGAGGGAATTCAGGTCATGTGCAATACACAAACGCTGAAGATCTACAGTACTCTTTTGCTCAGTTAGTAGTGTCAGAATACCCTCATTTCATTCCCGCTGTTTAGTTGCATTTAGCGTAAAGAATCGCTCCTGCAGATGTACTCTGATTTATATGTAACTTGTGTGCACCTTTCCATTGACTGTCTTACAATGTAGATAAAATAATACAGTGTATTATTACAATAACAAAAAAAAAAAAAAGAAGGCACATCACGTCTCGAACCCTGGACCCCCAGCGTGGGAGGTGGGAGCCTTCACCCCTAGCCCACGACGCCTCATGAGAGACTCCCAATTTCATGTGTGAAAGTACTGCAAACAGCGCCCGGCCCCCACCCCATTGGTGTTGGTTTATGCCTTAGAGGACTCGGACGCTCGCATTTGTAAAGCACGGTATTTTCCACCGCCTCCTGCTAGCCTATTGCGCTTCCCCCCTGGGAGCCTGCACAGATCATGCAGTAGACAGGGAGGGAATTCAGGTCATGTGCAATACACAAACGCCGAATATCTACTGTATAGTACTGTTTTGCTCACTTAGTAGCGTCAGAATACACTCATTTCTACTCATTGCCGTTGTGCAGTTGCATTTAGCGTAAAGAATCGCTCCTGCAGATGTACTTTGATTTATGTGAAACCTGTGTGCATCCTTCCATTGGATGTATTAGAGAGAAAATTTTTTTTTTTTAAATGAATGTCACGGGAACACATAAAAAAAATGGTTGGCATTTCCTTCCCATTGGTGTTGGTTTACAGTATGCCGTAGTGGACTCGGACGCTCATGTAATTGCATTTCAAAGGCACAGTATTTTCCATCGTCTCCCCCTACCCCCATCGCCCTTCCCCCCTGGGAGCCTGCACAGGGAGGGAATTCAGGTCATGTGCAATACACAAACGCTGAAGATCTACAGTACTGTTTTGCTCAGTTAGTAGTGTCAGAATACCCTCATTTCATTCCCGCTGTTTAGTTGCATTTAGCGTAAAGAATCGCTCCTGCAGATGTACTCTGATTTATATGTAACTTGTGTGCACCTTTCCATTGACTGTCTTACAATGTAGATAAAATAATACAGTGTATTATTACAATAACAAAAAAAAAAAAAAAGAAGGCACATCACGTCTCGAACCCTGGACCCCCAGTGTGGGAGGTGGGAGCCTTCACCCCTAGCCCACAACGCCTCATGAGAGACTCCCAATTTCATGTGTGAAAGTACTGCAAACAGCGCCCGGCCCCCACCCCATTGGTGTTGGTTTATGCCTTAGAGGACTCGGACGCTCGCATTTGTAAAGCACGGTATTTTCCACCGCCTCCTGCTAGCCTATTGCCCTTCCCCCCTGGGAGCCTGCACAGATCATGCAGTAGACAGGGAGGGAATTCAGGTCATGTGCAATACACAAACGCCGAATATCTACTGTATAGTACTGTTTTGCTCACTTAGTAGCGTCAGAATACACTCATTTCTACTCATTGCCGTTGTGCAGTTGCATTTAGCGTAAAGAATCGCTCCTGCAGATGTACTTTGATTTATGTGAAACCTGTGTGCATCCTTCCATTGGATGTATTAGAGAGAAAATTTTTTTTTAAATGAATGTCACGGGAACACATAAAAAAAAAGGTTGGCATTTCCTTCCCATTGGTGTTGGTTTACAGTATGCCGTAGTGGACTCGGACGCTCATGTAATTGCATTTCAAAGGCACAGTACAGTACGGTATTTCCCATCGTCTCCCCCTACCCCCATCGCCCTTCCCCCCTGGGAGCCTGCACAGGGAGGGAATTCAGGTCATGTGCAATACACAAACGCTGAAGATCTACAGTACTGTTTTGCTCAGTTAGTAGTGTCAGAATACCCTCATTTCATTCCCGCTGTTTAGTTGCATTTAGCGTAAAGAATCGCTCCTGCAGATGTACTCTGATTTATATGTAACTTGTGTGCACCTTTCCATTGACTGTCTTACAATGTAGATAAAATAATACAGTGTATTATTACAATAACAAAAAAAAAAAAAGAAGGCACATCACGTCTCGAACCCTGGACCCCCAGCGTGGGAGGTGGGAGCCTTCACCCCTAGCCCACGACGCCTCATGAGAGACTCCCAATTTCATGTGTGAAAGTACTGCAAACAGCGCCCGGCCCCCACCCCATTGGTGTTGGTTTATGCCTTAGAGGACTCGGACGCTCGCATTTGTAAAGCACAGTATTTTCCACCGCCTCCTGCTAGCTACTGTAGCCCTCCATTCCCAGACGCTCAAGTATTTTAAAAGCACGGTGTTTATACATTGTCCTGTACATTCTTCCTTTTACACAATTACTGTAGTTGCGTCTCCATACACATACTGTACAGTACTCCATACTTTTTCCACCGCCTCCCGTTACGCCTACAGTATTGCCAGAGCTGTAGATCAATCCGCCGCTATACTGTACGATCGAAAGTACTGGATTGGTGGAGCATTAGCCACACAGTGGTGGAGATGTGTAATGCATGATGAGTATCTAGATCGCCTCAACGCGCCTACCTGTGATTAAACTCAGCTATCGCCTTAGCGTGACTAAACGCCCGTCTCGGCGGAGAAACAGTCAAGATAAAGGTGGCTACATCTGTACATCAACTGTGACCTCAGGTTCACTTCCAAGGCTAGCAATTAACTTCACTGGCTGCAGACTACAGGTGCGGCCCAAAATTTTTCATATGTTATCCCTGATCCCAATTACGTGTGTCATAATGTGGGTCATGTTCTGGTCTAGGGGGTCGATATACCTTATGTGGGTCTCTAAAATTACAGTTCCGTGCGTAATGTCCTTCCCTCTGACATTTATAACATTTTACCACATACGACTTGCCATCAGGGGTCTGGGGTTTAGGCTGATGTGGCTTCGTTGTCAGGGCTTTTATACTTACTGTCATCAGCTTATCCCCCTGTGACTCCCTGTGCCTAATGATGTTCCGATCATGCTCAATAGCAGACTCTCTAAACGCAGCCACCCAACTTGGTTGAGTGGTCTGTACCCTTGTTCTCAACGTGTCTTTTAAACCGTCCATTAATACGGTCACCACTACCTCCCTATGATGTACATGTTCCTTAATGTCCGCGACCCCAGTGTATCTAGCCATTTCCTGCAGTGCTCGATGGAAATAGTCAGAAGCAGTTTCACCTTCTTTTTGTCTAATGGAGAAGATTTTATTCCACTTGACAACAGTTGGGAAATATACTCCTAACTGCAGATTGATCTTTTTTATGTTCTCCTGATTGTATTTATCAGTGAGAGGTACCTCTGCATCTAATTTACAGTAAGCAATGAATTTCACAGGGTCAATATTAGAGAGCAAGCATGCCCGTAGCACTGTCCGCCAATCTTTGTTATTGGGTTCGGTGGCCTTACCTAGTTCTCTAATAAACCTCTGACATGCGGCTAGATCTTTCCTGGGATCGGGAAATTCAGACATAATTGTCCTCAATTCTGTCCGGGAACAGGGGCAATGCATAGCAATGTTCCTGACGAGAGTGATTCCCAGAGCATCAGTCTTCCCATTGGGGACTGCGATCACCCTGACAGGATTCAGTTCAATTACATCATTCTGGGTCGCTTCTACAATGTGAGGTGCAATTGTCTCTGCATAATGTACTGTACCGTACTTACCTGTGGACACGACGTCACCTGTCCCTCCGCTAGGGGCCTTTGCTACTGCTCTTACTGGTTGGGCCGTGCCCACTTGGGTGTCTTGTATGGTGGCTGCTAGAGAGAGTGCCGATATCGTGCTGGGCTCATCTTCTTGGTCACAGTCCTGAAGGAAGTTTAAGATGGGATACAACTTGCACGGGTTAGTATTAATACATTTATTAAGTTCACTCTTATCATATATTAGTATGCCATTCTCTGTAGCCACTTTCTCTCCTGTAATGTACGGTGGTGGTGGTGCAGTTGCTATCAGTTTCCTGCTAGGGTTGGAACCAGCCGCTTGAGCTAATCCCCGTTGTATATCACCCTCCTGTTGCCATAAATGTAAACAATCATAATGTCTAATCCTTTATTTTCTGGATTTTATTAGACATATCCTTCTCCTTAAATTTTGCAACACCTCAGGACTAAAACTGCCTACCCTAGGGAACGGTTCCCTATCTTCCGCAGTCATACGTTCCCATTCATTGCATAAGACCTCTGCGTGTGATCCATATTTCTCACACATTATGTACCTCGCCGACCCTTTGGGCCGCGGAATATCAACCTGAACCCTGGTTGATCGTCCCTTACTTGAGCAACTGGCCCCCATTCTTTGCAGGTATTGCCTTCTCAGCTAATTCCTACAAAAACCAAATTACTCAGAGGTAAGGCGACGGTGAAAGTTCTCCGAGCGCTCTCACCCACTCACGCCCACGTTGTTAGGCGCCGAGGGTCCGCTCATCAGTGCGGCCGGCGCCTAGCAACGGGGACGCCACTGTCGGATCGTGTTCCCCGTTGCTGGGTCTAAGTTTATATCATCACTGGTTTCCTGGCTGTGTAGCATGCAGCTGCACGGCATGTGGTAATTATCACTCATCTGTTTCCCTGGCCATGCAGCTTGTCAGCTGCATGGCATTTTATCCAATCAGCCTCCAAACAGCTGATTGGAAGACTCTCTGTTAAAAGCACTCCCAGGACTCCTCACAGACGCCGGTGATAGCTTCCTGTTTGCCTGTGTCTGCTGCAGAGAGAGTTCCCAGTCCCGGTCCATCCGTTTGTTCCTGTTCTCAGTGATCCAGTACTCGGAAGTTACCATCTGTTCCTGGAGTCTGACCGAGCACCGTTAACATCTGGTGGTGTTCGTGAGTCGCGGCGCAGCCGTGTGTTGCGGCTTGTCCGCTATAATTTATTATTTTTGTTTATATTGCGTTCTGGAGCTTTGCGGAGGATTCCGCTTCCACAAGATCCACTCTGGTGTCCAGCGGTGCCGGATAGGAGTGTCGGATCAGTGGATCTTTGGTTGTCCTTTTCCCTGGCGGCTAGTCCGCACATACCTTTTGATTTAGTTAAGTTAGCTTGTAACCCCTGGCTTGGTTGCTTAGTCAGAGGGCCCCTTGTTATCACCCTGTCTCGGACTTCCCCTTGTCTCCCATTAAGACCTGCGGGGGCATCGGGGTTGGGCAGACATAATCCGCCCTTCGAAAGCGGCTGCCATGGGCTCAAGCAACCATAGTCTCGCAGGGGATTTCTGATAACACGGGCGAGACAACGGAGTTAGGGCGCCAGGGGTTACTAGGCTCTCCAGCTCCCACAACCTGTATATTGTTCCTGTACTCAGATCCCTGCCATAAGATCTTCTCCAGTCTGGAGTACAGGAATCGTAACATTATCACCGGCCAGACAAAAGAAAAAATTTCAACAGGAGTTAATTTTTTCACTTATCCAGTTGGGAGAATTTTGTCGGCCTCATGAATCCCACCGGTGTTGGGCCAAATCCTGGCCAGTTTCTAGTTAGTCAGATTCAGGAACTTACCCAGATGGTTCAGGATCTGTCCCTCCGGGTGAGCTCACAGGAAGATCTCTTACGGACTTCCCCGAGGGTCATCCCTGAACCAAAAATGCATCTGCCTGACCGTTTTTCTGGGGATAGAAAACAGTTTTTTAATTTTAAAGAGTCTTGTAAACTGTATTTTCGTTTAAGACCAGTCTCCTCAGGTACGGAGGCTCAGCGGGTTGGAATTATAATTTCTCTGCTTCAGGGGGATCCTCAGACCTGGGCTTTTGGTTTAAAGACAGACGATCCGGCCTTATCGTCTGTAGACGCCTTTCTAAAATCGTTAGGGCTATTGTATGACGACCCTGATAAAGAGGCGTCCGCAGAAAGTCAGTTGCGTGCTCTAAGACAGGGTAGGAATCCTGCAGAGAATTATTGTACGGAGTTTCGCCGTTGGTCGAACGACTGTGGCTGGAATGACCCTGCCCTGCGCAGTCAGTTTCGCCTCGGCTTATCTGAATCTATAAAAGACAGCCTCCTTCAGTATCCCGCTCCTGAGACCCTTGATAAACTCATGGAGCTCTCTATTAAAATAGATCGTCGGCTCAGAGAGCGGAGGACTGAAAAAGGGGCATCTGTAGTTTCTTTTCCCTGTGTTCCTTCCGTTCCTGTAGACATGGAGGAGCCTATGCAGATTGGTCTCTCCAAATTGTCTCCGGAGGAAAGAAACAGGAGGCAAAATTCTGGTCTGTGTTTGTACTGCGGAGGTAAGGGACATTTTGCCCGTAGTTGCCCAATCAAGTCGGGAAACTTCCTGACCAAGTGAATAGTGAGGGGGTTCACTTTGGTCTACAGCTCATCTCCTCAAATAATTCACTGTTGGTTCCTGCTAAAGTTTCTTATGACAGCCTCTGTTCCTCGGTCTCTGCTTTTGTGGACAGTGGAGCTGCAGGAAACTTTATGGACTTAACATGGGCCAAGGCCTTAGGTATTCCTCAGCTAATCTTAGGTAGGTGTATCACCATGCATGGTTTAGATGGGAGTCCCTTATCCAATGGGGTTATTTCTCTATGTACCCCTCCAGTTTTGCTCTCGGTGGGAGCTCTACATTCTGAAAAGATTGAGTTTTTTCTTACCCATTGTCCAGCAGTTCCTGTGGTTCTGGGTCACCCTTGGCTGGCCTTTCATAATCCCATCATAGATTGGCAGTCTGGGGAGATCCTACAATGGGGTACCATCTGTGATAAAGAATGTATTACACTTCCTATCCGAGTAGCTGCTGCCAGGTCCGCACATATTCCTGGAGAATACCAGGATTTTTTGGATGTGTTTTCCAAGGGCAATGCTGATATTTTGCCTCCCCATAGGCCTTATGATTGTACCATTGAATTAATTCCTGGTGCCACGTTGCCTAAAGGAAGGTTATATGCATTGTCTGGTCCTGAAACGGTGGCCATGAATGAGTATGTGAAAGAAAGTCTTGAGAAAGGGTTTATCAGGCCATCTAAGTCCCCTTTGAGTGCAGGTTTCTTCTTCGTAGAGAAGAAGGATGGTTCTCTCAGACCCTGCATTGACTTTCGAGCCTTGAATAAGATCTCAGTAAAGAATACTTACCCCCTGCCGCTGATCTCTGTCCTTTTTGATCAGCTACGTTCGGCTGTTATTTTTTCTAAGATTGACCTGAGAGGAGCATATAATCTCATTAGAATCAGGTCAGGGGATGAGTGGAAAACGGCATTCAGCACTCAATCAGGCCACTATGAGTATCTGGTCATGCCATTCGGCCTATCTAACGCTCCGGCAGTCTTTCAGGATCTCATTAATGATGTGCTCCGTGAGTTTCTGGGAAGATTCGTCGTGGTCTATTTAGACGACATTTTGATATATTCTGACTCTGCAGAACAACATGTTACCCAGGTGCGTCAGGTGCTTAAGAAATTATGTGAAAACCACTTGTATGCCAAACCGGAGAAGTGTGAATTTCACGTCACGGAGGTATCCTTTTTAGGGTACATTATTTCCCCTCGGGGATTCCGAATGGAACCTAAGAAGCTCCAAGCCATCCTGAGTTGGGCGCAACCCACTAACTTAAAAGCAATTCAGCGCTTTTTAGGGTTTGCAAATTACTATAGAAGGTTTATTCACTCTTTCTCTGACCTAGTTGCTCCCATTGTGGCACTCACTAAGAAGGGAGCAGATCCTACCAATTGGTCATGTGAAGCTAAAGCATCTTTTCAGGCCTTGAAACAAGCCTTTGTCTCTGCCCCTGTCCTTAGACATCCCAACCCAGAATTGCCTTTCATCGTTGAGGTAGATGCCTCGGAGGTTGGTGTAGGGGCTATCCTTTCTCAGAAGGATCCAGATTCCCTTGAGTTACATCCTTGTGCCTTTATGTCCAGGAAATTCTCGTCTGCTGAATCCAACTACGATGTTGGTAATCGGGAGTTGCTGGCTATTAAATGGGCTTTTGAGGAGTGGAGACATTGGCTTGAAGGAGCGACCCATACCATTTCAGTTTTGACTGATCACAAAAATCTTCAATACATTGAATCAGCTAAGCGACTGAATGCCCGACAGGCTCGTTGGGCTTTATTTTTTACTCGTTTCAAATTCTTTATCACCTTCAGACCTGGTTCCAAGAATACCAAGGCAGATGCCCTCTCACGCAGTTTTCTTCCCGTTCAAGACAACAGTCCTGTTACTCCCATACTTCCGCCTTCAGTCATTCAGGCAGGTCTCACACAGGATGTTTTTTCTCAATTGAAGCTGCTTCAACATCAAGCTCCGGGAAATACTCCTGCTGGTCGTCTTTTTGTTCCTGAGTTTTTGAGAGCAACTGTTTTGGAGGAATTTCATGATAGCAAAGTTGCAGGGCATCTGGGAGTCGCTAAAACTTTGGAATTGGTATCCCGCTCAGTGTGGTGGCCTGGTCTTTCTAAAGACATTAAAGAGTTTGTTTTTTCGTGTCAGGTCTGTGCACAGCATAAAGTTCCCCGTTCTTTGCCTATTGGTCAACTTATGCCATTGAATGTTCCTCTTAGACCATGGTCGCATATCTCCATGGATTTTGTGGTGGATCTCCCTCTGTCAGCTGGATGCACAGTCATATGGGTGGTAGTGGACCGTTTTAGTAAGATGGCTCATTTTATTGGTCTTCCCCGATTGCCATCTGCTCAGGGATTGGCAGTCTTGTTCCTCCGTCATGTTTTCAGACTCCATGGGTTACCCACTGATATTGTTTCTGACAGGGGTCCACAATTCATTGCACAATTTTGGAAGTCTTTTTGTGCTTCGTTAAAAATGAAATTATCATTAACCTCCGGTTATCATCCACAATCAAATTGACAGACTGAGCGAGTGAACCAATCCCTAAAACAATATTTACGTTTGTACTCGGCCAAACTCCAAAATGACTGGTCTGAGTTTCTTCCATTGGCAGAGTTTGCTTATAATAATGCCTGTCATTCCTCCACCAATGTATCTCCATTTTTTGCAGTTTTTGGTTTCCACCCCAGAGCTAATTCATTTTTCCAACATTCCTCTGTCTCCTCTCTGGCCCTGACCTCTCATCTTAAACTTATTTGGAAAAGAGTGCACATTGCTCTCAGAAAAGCAGCTTTCAGAGAAAAAATTTTTTCTGACAGGCTCCGGCGGCCGTGCACTTTTAAAGTAGGAGACAGGGTGTGGCTGTCGACTCGCAATATCAAACTTCAACAAACCTCAGCCAGATTGGGTCCTAGATTTATTGGACCATTTCTCATTATCAAGAAAGTCAATCCAGTTGCTTTCCGGTTACAGCTACCAAAAACTTTACGGATCGGAAATACCTTCCATTGCTCTTTGCTCAAACCATATGTTTCATCTAGCAGATTTCCTCGTAAAAGACCTCAGGGGAGATCACCAGTTAATGTACAGGGTCAGCAGGAGTTCTTGGTTGAGAAGGTTCTCGATTCCAAGTTGTCCCGGGGTCGGCTCTATTTTTTGGTGCATTGGAGAGGTTATGGTCCTGAGGAAAGGTCGTGGGTTCTTGATGAGGACCTTCATGCCCCAAGACTCAAAAGGGCATTTTTTCAAGAATTTCCTCAGAAACCCGGATTTAGGGGTTCCTTGACCCCTCCTCAAGGGGGGGGGTACTGTTAGGCGCCGAGGGTCCGCTCGTCAGTGCGGCCGGCGCCTAGCAACGGGGACGCCACTGTCGGATCGTGTTCCCCGTTGCTGGGTCTAAGTTTATATCATCACTGGTTTCCTGGCTGTGTAGCATGCAGCTGCACGGCATGTGGTAATTATCACTCATCTGTTTCCCTGGCCATGCAGCTTGTCAGCTGCATGGCATTTTATCCAATCAGCCTCCAAACAGCTGATTGGAAGACTCTCTGTTAAAAGCACTCCCAGGACTCCTCACAGACGCCGGTGATAGCTTCCTGTTTGCCTGTGTCTGCTGCAGAGAGAGTTCCCAGTCCCGGTCCATCCGTTTGTTCCTGTTCTCAGTGATCCAGTACTCGGAAGTTACCATCTGTTCCTGGAGTCTGACCGAGCACCGTTAACATCTGGTGGTGTTCGTGAGTCGCGGCGCAGCCGTGTGTTGCGGCTTGTCCGCTATAATTTATTATTTTTGTTTATATTGCGTTCTGGAGCTTTGCGGAGGATTCCGCTTCCACAAGATCCACTCTGGTGTCCAGCGGTGCCGGATAGGAGTGTCGGATCAGTGGATCTTTGGTTGTCCTTTTCCCTGGCGGCTAGTCCGCACATACCTTTTGATTTAGTTAAGTTAGCTTGTAACCCCTGGCTTGGTTGCTTAGTCAGAGGGCCCCTTGTTATCACCCTGTCTCGGACTTCCCCTTGTCTCCCATTAAGACCTGCGGGGGCATCGGGGTTGGGCAGACATAATCCGCCCTTCGAACGCGGCTGCCATGGGCTCAAGCAACCATAGTCTCGCAGGGGATTTCTGATAACACGGGCGAGACAACGGAGTTAGGGCGCCAGGGGTTACTAGGCTCTCCAGCTCCCACAACCTGTATATTGTTCCTGTACTCAGATCCCTGCCATAAGATCTTCTCCAGTCTGGAGTACAGGAATCGTAACACACGTTGGCCAATACACCTACACACTGTCCTCAGCGCTGGTCGTACCCAACCTAGGGCCCTACGTAACCTCTATTTACTGAGAGTGTGTGGGAGTGACTTACCCTTCCCAGTAAATATCAGTCGTTGGAGATTTCCTGAGTGACCAGCGAAACTCCCTTAAAATAAAAAACTGTTACACAAATCACGTTGCGTTTACAATTAGCGTCTATGATCCCGCGATTTTACGCAAATGGCGTAATGGGTATCAAGTTGAACTAACTATTGCACACACTAACGCGCGGTACAATCGCACGGCGTATAAGTAACTGTTACTTATCCGCTATGCGACCAATGGAATCGTTTTTCAGGCTGCGAAACCTCAGCCGGAGCGTATCTGAACGGGCCTATATGGGTACTACGCAAACCCCCGGGGCTGCGCTCTCACCGCTGACCTTTTTCAGGCCACGGTATTCAGAGCTTCGCTTGACTTAGTCAGCGGATTTCTGACTTCGCTGACCTCTTGGTCTGCTGTTATACTAATTGCTCTTTGACAATGTACATTCACTGTGGTAGGGCTTGCGAATAGTTCCCTCAGGAGCTAGTGTCCTGTCAGCAGAGAATGGGACCATTAACCCTTCAAGAGGTTGGGCCGTTATCCCCCCTAAGTCCCACGAAGCAGGCAGGCTGGTGCCATCCAGTCCTGCCTGAAAATAACAAATATATAAAATAAAAGCAGAAAACTCTTCAGGACCGGCTCCTCAGGGCACATTTTCTAAACTGAGTCTGGTAGAAGGGGCATAGAGGGAGCGCAAACTATCAAATTCTTAAAGTGCCCAAGGCTTCTAGTGGACCCATCTATACCCCATGGTACTAAATGGATTCCCAGTATCTCCTAGGACGTAAGAAAAATACATTTTTAAATAACTTATACTGTATGTGATAATCATATAATAAAGACAACACTCAGAATGCCATGTTAGTTATGCTCATATGTATTATAGTTCAATGTATCATGACAGAAAAAAAACATTTCCAATGATGTTACAGAATATGTATTTCTGTAACAAAATTTCACATTTGTTTAATTTCCACAACTTTGTCTAGCACTCCACCAAGAAAATCATCCGGACCACTTGTTTCTTTATCATAAGCAATGTCCCTTAGTAACTCCCTTTCTTCTTTCTCATGGTGGCTTTTCTCCTCCCTACACCAAGGACAAAAAAAAATATTTTCAGCAAATACAGCAGTAGTGAATCAATATGTAAACTATGAACAGTGATGTCTATCTCATTACAGGCCGTAATATACAGTGAAACCAGAGGCGTTTCTAGAGAGGAGGGAACCCGTGTGCAGACTCCGTGTGTCGGCCCCATCCTCTCCTGTAGCTGTCACCGCCGCTGTTAGCACTCTCAGAACTGAGACTCTGGCACAGTGCCAGATTCTACAGCGCAAGCGCAGGACCTCGAAAAAATGTCCACCACACAGTTTTTTCCGAGTCCTGCGCATAAGCTGTAGACTCTGGCACTGTGCCAGAGTCTCTAGTGCTCAGGGCGCTAGCAGCGGCGATGACGGCTATGGGAGAAGAGGGTGTGTGGTGTGATGCTGGGCTGCCAGCTGGAACCCTATTTACATCAAAGGCACACACCACATGCCTCCTACGGTATGAGCCAGAAGTTCCACCCCATATGATTTGCACATAGACTGTTTTGTCATTTGTTTACAATCAAGGGTCTGTGCAATAATTCGTCAATTTTAATCAAACGATTTCATGTTTTATGTATGTCCAATCCATGTATAATGTGCATTGTGTCACTAAATTATCATGGAAAAATAAAAATGTCTTTTTAAGTAATTGAACATTGAGTAAATAATTTTTGCACACGTCCTTGGGAAGGAACAGCGCTCACCACAAATACCTAACCTTGTGTATACCAGAAGAAGGGGCCCACACAGAGTCACCGATGGATGGCGGAAAGGTGAGTATAGAAGAAATGGGTGCAGTGTGTTCTGTGTGGGCCCTCTCTGAACCCAGGGCCCCAGGAGTATAAGGGCTCTAGGCTGATAGCTGAGGGTCCCCTCTTTCCAGGGGTACCAGATTTTTTAAAATCGGCCCTGAGGAACCAGAGATATTCAACTTCAAAGCAATGGTCCCCATGCAAGCCTGTTAATTGCTCTCTCCCCCCCCCCCCAGATATCTCGGGCTCTGTCTGACTTAGAGTTTTTCTGAGCATATACTCCAAATGCTGGGACTCTCCCCTTTCACTGGATACTGACAGCTTGTCTCTACTATGCCCAGAACCAGAGATATCAGCCGTCCAGCAGCTGGTCCCTGCTCCTGCTACACTCGCCTAATATGCAGTTTTATAATTTCATTGGTGGATTGCTCTGGTTCCTGACCTCTGATCTCCAAGTCCCCAATATCTCATGACAGGTGGGACTCTCTAGTTTTATATCCTATTAAAAGCTAAAAAATATATTTCCGGGAATTTGATATATCTGCAGTCAAGCAAGCTGCCCTCTCACCAGAAAATTATTAATAATAAGCCCACTCCACTATCCACCCCTCCCTATGTATTAAACACCCCATACCCTGGAAGTCAAGAATTGGGGCCCCTTCATTCTGCCCAATGCCCCCTTCTACAGTTTAGTGTCTCCCTCCTGCCCCATCTCCCACCATCTGTGCAGTAAAGGAGTAATTATCAGAAATTACTGCTCCAGGTCCTACATACTGAGCGGAAGATAGAACACCCTCTACCGCCCGCGGGTCATAAACACCTCCCACCCCTACTGGAGGTTGGGTAGGGGCCCCAGTGCATTGCTGTGACCAGGGGCCTACACTGCTGTTAAGACGGCCCTGAATGGACCGCACACACTGCACTCATTATAGTTACGCCAGTGAGTGAAACTTATGTTTGGTGAAGTGACGTTTGGATTTTTAATTAGCATTTTAAATGACAAATGATGTTTCATGAAACTTAAATTAATAACTGGTGAATGCAAAAAGCAGTTACATTTGACAAATGAAATTAACATGTATTAATCAATAACTGACATTTAATGAATAAAAGGCAAGTTCATGCAATTTGTTACTTCACATATCATAAACCGGTTGGCTGACTAATAAATGTTAATAATAATAATAATAATAATAATAATAATAATAATAATAATATGTTCTGTGCTAGTGAGGATATATGGGAGCTGCTTAGTTCAAAATTGAGATCAGTGGTATATAATAATGTGGGTACACATAACATTAAAACAATAAGGATAAAAACACTGTTATATGTTTATAGTCTTTTTGTAGATTGATTATCAGGTTTTGGGTATGATTGCATATTAAGGTGGGTACACACTGATAGATATATCTGCCGATCAATTGATCGGCAGATACATCTATGGATGGAACAGGCAGTGTGTTGAGCATACACACTGCCCGATCCGTCGGGGACTGAAGTCATGAACTGGGCGGGCGTGTACATACGCCCGCCCAGTTCAGCTGTCAATCACCGCTGGCTGCCACAGCATGTGTATGGGCGGGGTCCACCTGCCTGTACACACACAGCGACGCGCCAATATATTGGTAGATATATTGGCTGTTGGCTGTGCTGTGGGGCTGACACGATATGTCTGTGAACGACGGAGTTCACAGACATATCGCCCGTACACACTTGCTGACGGACCCGCGATATATCGGCCGTTCAAGAGAACGGCCGATATATCAGCCAGTGTGTACCCACCTTAAGAAAGCAATGTACAACAGGAGGCATCTGCCAGGATTACAACAGGCACAGCCTGCATGGTGTCCAGTACAAGTGATGTCATTAATATTCACCACAGCCAGGCAAATCAGCATCAGCAGCGGGGGATATAGACTGAAAAGCCAGGAGGCTGGGAACCTCATACATGCCGCATGATCAGATAGGGAGAGACAGGGAACAGAAGACACCTTTGGACCACATCCTATACCAGGCACCGACATGCCAATTACAACTCTTTATTACATATTGCCTATATCTAAATAGCAAACACATTGCTTCTAAGAATACACATTACAATTATTGTAAGTATTTTATTTAAAGACAGTACTCCCATGATATTGGATGTGACCAGGATGGAGGCAACACATGCAGACCGAGCGGAGAGTGACCTTGCTGCCTAACATGGCAGGCCAGGCCCGGCGACAGGGGGATCAAAGGGGACACCCATCCCAGGCCCCAATGTTGTAAGGGGCCCAAGGTCTGCAGTGCAGCGGCTGCAGCATGGGTGGATGCCGCTATATAGATTGCGTCATTGCACTGGACACCCGCTGTGTAGTAGGTATTTGTACTACTGCAGCAGTCCCCCAGGTTAGCATTGATGTCACGCGCCTCCTCTCTTCTCTTCCGTGCCCGCCCTGTCTGCTGCAGTGCCAACCTACAGGAGCGGCGGGACTGCAAGAGTGCGAGAGGACTGTGAAGGGGACAGATTGTAGACAGTGAGTGCTGTCTATACCTGTATCTGTCCATAATCAATATATATCAGGGTGGGTGTGCATGGGAAGTGAGGTGCCTGCCAGAGTGCTGCTGCTAATGGAGCTCGATAATCAGTGTGTGGAGGATTGGGGGAAGGGGAGTATGGGAGGTAATGTGCCTGCCTGTATACTGGGCTGTACCTGGCATAATGTGTGTAAGTGGCTGTATGTGGCATAATGTATATACTGGGCTGTACCTGGCGCAATGTGTGTAATGGGCTGTACCTGGTGCTATGTGTGTAATGGGCTGTACCTGGTGCTATGTGTGTAATGGGCTGTACCTGGAGTAATGTGTGTAAGTAGCTGTACCTTGCGTAATGTGTGTAATGGGCTGTACCTTGCGTAATGTGTGTAAGGGGCTGTGCCTGCCGTAATGTGTGTAAGGAACTGCACCTGGAGTAATGTGTATAATGGGCTGTACCTGGAGTAATGTGTGTAAGGGGCGGTACCTGCCGTAATGTGTGTAATGGGCTGTACCTGGAGTAATGTGTGTAAGGGGCTGTGCCTGGCGTAATGTGTGTAATGGGCTGTACCTGGAGTAATGTGTGTAAGGGGCTGTACCTTGCGTAATGTGCGTAAGGGGCTGTGCCTGCCGTAATGTGTGTAAGGAACTGTACCTGGAGTAATGTGTATAATGGGCTGTACCTGGAGTAATGTGTGTGAGGGGCTGTACCTAGCGTAATGTGTGTAATGGTCTGTACCTGGCGTAATGTGTGTAAGGGGCTGTACCTGGAGTAATGTGTGTAAGGGGCTGTACCTAGCGTAATGTGTGTAATGGTCTGTACCTGGCGTAATGTGTGTAAGGGGCTGTACCTGCAGTAATGTGTTTAAGGGGCTGTACCTGGCGTAATGTGTGTAAGGGGCTGTACCTGGCATAATGTGTGTAATGGGCTGTACCTGGAGTAATGTGTGTAAGGGGCTGTACCTGGCGTAATGTGTGTAATGGGCTGTACCTGGAGTAATGTGTGTGAGGGGCTGTACCTAGCGTAATGTGTGTAATGGTCTGTACCTGGCGTAATGTGTGTAAGGGGCTGTACCTGGAGTAATGTGTGTAAGGGGCTGTACCTAGCGTAATGTGTGTAATGGTCTGTACCTGGCGTAATGTGTGTAAGGGGCTGTACCTGCAGTAATGTGTTTAAGGGGCTGTACCTGGCGTAATGTGTGTAAGGGGCTGTACCTGGCATAATGTGTGTAATGGGCTGTACCTGGAGTAATGTGTGTAAGGGGCTGTACCTGGCGTAATGTGTGTAATGGGCTGTACCTGGAGTAATGTGTGTAAGGGCCGGTACCTGGCGTAATGTGTGTAAGGGGCTGTGCCTGCCGTAATGTGTGTAATGGGCTGTACCTGCCGTAATGTGTGTAATGGGCTGTACCTGGAGTAATGTGTGTAAGGGGCTGTGCATGGCATAATGTGTGTAATGGGCTGTACCTGGAGTAATGTGTTTAAGGGGCTGTACCTTGCGTAATGTGCGTAAGGGGCTGTGCCTGCCGTAATGTGTGTAAGGAACTGTACCTGGCGTAATGTGTGTAAGGGGCTGTACCTAGCGTAATGTGTGTAATGGTCTGTACCTGGCGTAATGTGTGTAAGGGGCTGTACCTGCAGTAATGTGTTTAAGGGGCTGTACCTGGCGTAATGTGTGTAAGGGGCTGTACCTGGCGTAATGTGTGTAAGGGGCTGTACCTTGCATAATGTGCGTAAGGGGCTGTGCCTGCCGTAATGTGTGTAAGGAACTGTACCTGGAGTAATGTGTATAATGGGCTGTACCTGGAGTAATGTGTGTAAGGGGCGGTACCTGGCGTAATGTGTGTAAGGGGCTGTGCCTGCCGTAATGTGTGTAATGGGCTGTACCTGGAGTAATGTGTGTAAGGGGCCGTGCCTGGCGTAATGTGTGTAAGGGGCCGTGCCTGGCGTAATGTGTGTAATGGGCTGTACCTGGAGTAATGTGTGTAAGGGGCTGTACCTTGCGTAATGTGCATAAGGGGCTGTGCCTGGAGTAATGTGTGTAAGGGGTGGTACCTGGCGTAATGTGTGTAAGGGGCTGTACCTGGCGTAATGTGTGTAAGGGGCTGTACCTAGCGTAATGTGTGTAATGGTCTGTACCTGGCGTAACGTGTGTAAGGGGCTGTACCTGCAGTAATGTGTTTAAGGGGCTGTACCTGGCGTAATGTGTGTAAGGGGCTGTACCTGGCGTAATGTGTGTAAGGGGCTGTACCTGGCGTAATGTGTGTAAGGGGCTGTACCTGGAGTAATGTGTGTAAGGGGCTGTACCTGGCTTAATGTGTGTAATGGGCTGTACCTGGTGTAATGTGCGTAAGCGCCCATTGACCCTCAAATTGTATGGCTCCCTGTATTTGCACAATTATGGTATTACAGTCTCAAATATTTGTCAATACATTTATTGTCACATGCAGGGAGGGATGTGTCATTCTGAGGCCAAGGGGGACCCAAAGAGTTTTTAGTGTACTGGGCCCCAAGATTTCTGTTGCTGACCCTGTGGCAGGCACATTGTGAGAGTGCTCCATGGACCCACATTTTACAGGCTTCCTGTACCTTACACTGGTGTTTTCTGAAAATCCCAACCTGGGGACTCTTGGACAGTTGCGGATTTTTACATAAGCAGCATCATTTAGGCACCCAGCAGTTGAGACCTCCCCTGGTCTGAGAATCATAATTTATTTACAAGGGATATGAAAAGCCTATTGTTTCCAGCCTGCTATTTCAGTGAAATAGTTGTTAATAAAAGCTTACTGTACTTGTTGTACTCTGTGTCTTCTCACAGCTTCTAATCTCTTCAAATAATTTACACTGGGATACCACTATATACCACCCGCCTTGCAGAGATGCAGGAAGTTTTCTGGGTCCACTTATTATATATTGTACTACTGGACTACTGCATCGTGTTGTCACATGTACCATAGTTAAAATATCCCTATTCTGTGTTTCATAAAGAGGTTTTATATCATCTAGACAATCACAAACAAATGGTAGAAGTGATGTGACAGTTGATGGTCCTGGACCCTTTCAAAAAGCAGGTTTTGGTTTCAGCACATGCCGTTCTTTGGTGTGGTCATTTGGGATGTGATAAGTTTGTGGAGAGAATAACCTCCCAGTTCTATTGGAAAGGTATTTATGCTGAAATATCTGTTGTGTGCTGCTTGTTCAGAGTTTTAGAAGACAGCAGTGAACCAACTATCAACTGCTCCACTGATCCCCCTCCAAACTGTAGGGGTCACCTTTAAAATATAGGGGTTGATTTAGTGGGTCCAATTGAACCACTGTCTTAAGGCAATAAATTAATTTTAGTGGTGGTTGACTACAGCCACACGACTATGGGGGTAATTCAGACTTGATCGCTCGTTAGCGTTTTTTGCAGCTCTGCAATCAGGTCAGAACTACGCATGCACATGCACCACAATGCGCAGGGGCGTCGCACAGGAACAAAGCGGATCATTGCTGTGCAATGGGTTTTACAAAGAATCCATTCGCACAGCCGATCGCAAGGAGGTTGACAGGAAAAAGGTATTTGTAGGTGTCAACTGACCGTTTTCAGGGAGTGGTTGGAAAAATGCAGGCGTGTCCAAGCGTTTGCTGGGCGGGTGTTTGACGTCAATTCCTGCCCCAGACAGGCTTAAGTGATCGCAGCGGAGGAGTAAGTCCTGGGCAACTCAGAAACTGCACAAAGTTTTTTTTGTACCACTCAGCTGCACATGCGATCGCACATTTGCACAGCTAAAATACACTTCCCAGTGGGTGGCAACTATGCGAACGCAGGACTGCAAAAAACAGCTAGTGAGCAATCAGGTCTGAATTAGCCCCTATGTTACTGGAGCTGTTTTCCAGGTTTGGGTTACCTAATAAATTCTTTAAACACCAACTATAACCCCAAATTGATGCAGGGGGTGTAAAAGTTTTTAAAAATTAAATCTGTCAGAAACTTAGTATGTCATCCAAAAAGTGATGGTTTAGTGGAAAGATTCAGTTGTACAGCACATTGAAGTCAGTGTTAAAAATGTTTATCGAAACAGAAAAAAGGTGGGATGAGCTTCTACCCTATTTGTTACTTGCAATCAGGGAAGTTACAATGCTTCTACTTGCTTTTGAGCTCCTTTATATCAGGAAGCCACATGGTAGTTTCAATCTTCAAAGGGAAGCACAGAAAGAACTGCCAATGTATGGGGAAAGCATCCTTTAATATATGGTTTAGATGTGTAATTGCATGGTCCTACTAGGTCAATTGGCCTGGAAACATTTGGCAAATGCCCAAGAGGCTCAAACACTTTTCTATCATTGCAATGCCCAAACAAGACCATGGTCCACAGTTTCCCCAGTCAGTGGGGAATTCTCCCTACCTTGAACCTTTGGTTTTAGACAAACTGAAGCCTCCCTTGGGAGACCTTCTTAAAGAGTTCCCAGATGTTTTTTCTAGTTAACCATGGTGTACCAATTTAGTCTTACAAGATATTGTAACCCCACCAGGGGTAGTAATTTGACAAAGAGCCTATAGGCTTTCAAGGGGAAAACAAAAACAACAACAACAACAACAAGAGGTAAGCAAGGAATTACAAGATATGTTGAAGTTAGGAGTGACTGAGGTGTTGTTTAGCGACTGGTTTAGCCCAATTGTCTTGGTCCAGAAACCAGATGGCTCTACAAGATTTTGAGTAGACTTCCGCTAAGTTAATTACGTGTCAAAATTTGATACCTACTTAATACCAAAAGTGGATGACCTGTTTGATAGATTAAATTTGGCCAGATATATTTCTACCCTGATCTTATGAAGGGTTATTGGCAAATTTAGTTGACTAAGGAGGCTAGGAAGAAAATGGCTTTTTCTAATCCTTTAGGCCTTTATCAGTTTAAAACAATGTCTTTTGGCTTGCATGGTGCCCTGGACTCTTTTCAGATGTTAATATCCCTGTTGATTTATTTTCATCAAAATTATGCTGCAGCGTACCTGGACATTGGTGGTCATTCCGAGTTGTTCGCTAGCTGCTTTCAGTCGCTGTGCAGGGATTTGGCAAACAAACAGCAATTCTGCGCTATACTTTCACAACGGTTGTTGCAGTTTCACACAAGGTCTAGCGACGCTTTTCAAACGCACTGCTGGCCGCAGAGTGATTGACAGGAAGTGGGTGTTTCTGGGAGGTAACTGCCCGTTTTCAGGGAGTGTGTGTAAAAATACAGGCGTGTCACATACAAATGCAGGCGTGCCTGGGAAAACACAGGCGTGGCTGGCCGAACGCAGGGCGTGTTCGTGACGTCAAAACAGGAACTAAATAGTCTGCAGTGATCGCAAGCTAGGAGTAGGTCTGGAGCTACTCTGAATCTGCACACAATTATTTTGTAGCCGCTGTGCGATCCTTTCGTTCGCACTTCTGCTAAGCTAAGATACACTCACAGAGGGCGGCGGTTTAGCGTTTGCACTGCTGCTAAAAGCAGCTAGCGAGCGAACATCTCGGAATGAGGGCCTTTGTCAGCATTGGAATGCCCATATTAATAGGCTAAGGGCTGTTCTTCAGTCTTTACGAGAGACAGGTTTAATGGCTAATTTGAACAATTGTTTTCTAAGCTAAGAAACCAAGTACGGTATTTAGGGTGTGTGGTAGGCAGTGGGTATCTGAAGCCCCATGTGAGTAAGGTACAGGCACAAGTTGATGCCCTGGTTCCAGCCACTAAGAAATGGTTAAGGTCCTTTTTATTACAGGATTTTTTTTTTTTAACATAGCGGCTGCCTATACAGATTTTTGAAAAATGTTGCTCCAAGTAAATTTGAGTAGTCCAGGGATTGTCGGTCTGCGTTAGCAACAGTTAAAAATCTTTTGTGTAAAGGCCCGGTTTTAAAGTCTCCAAATTTTGCCAAGCCATTAGTGGTACAAACAGATGCCTCAGATATGGGCTTGTGGGTACTTTTGTCTCAGGAGTTTGATGGCGTTACACACCCTATTCTTTATCTGTGTCGAAAATTGTTTCCACAAGATACTTGGGGGTAAATTTACTAACATTCGTAATTTTCCGTTTGAGGTCAGAGTTCAATCACGAATGACATCGAAAGTGTAAATATGCAACTTTTTGAATTTATTACGACTAATTTACTAAGCTGCCGTATTCTGCATTTTCGGTTTTTCCGATGTCGATGTCATTCGTTTTTTTAGGCAGTGTTTTACGTGAGTGACTTGTAAAACACTGCCGACTTTAATACAATGAATCTCGGCCGGATCTGAGAGATCCGTGCTGGGCTTCATTGTGCACCTTGTAAAAATAAATAAAAATGTTTAAACTTAATAAAAAAATTGCGTGGGGTCCCCCCTCCTAAGCCAAACCAGCCTCGGGCTCTTTGAGCTGGTACTGGTTGCAAAAATATGGGGAAAAAATTGACAGGGGTTCCCCCATGTTTAAACAACCAGCACCGGGCTCTGCGCCTGGTCCTGGTTCCAAAAATACGGGGGACCCCTACGCTTTTTGTCCCCCGTATTTTTGGAACCAGGACCAGGTGCAGAGCCCAGTGCTGGTTGTTTAAATATGGGGGAACCCCTGTCAATTTTTTCCCCATATTTTTGCAACCAGGGCCGGCTCAAAGAGCCCGAGGCTGGTTTGGTTTAGGAGGGGGGACCCCACGCATTTTTTAAAAAAAAAATTAAAACATTTCCCACCCCTTCCCACTGAAAAACATGCACGGATCTCATAGATCCGTGCATGCCTATACAAACACAAGATAAAAAAGCAGGTCTGTTTTTTTTTAGCACTTTTTCACGATTTGTATTTCATCACGGCAGTGTTTGGCTATTGTCGGCAGTGTTTGTGTTTTGCATTTTTTAGTAAATTCCCGATTTCTACCAAATTGCAGGCGTATTTGACCGATGGTGTATTGATTCGTGATTTTTTCCTAGGACTTCCAAAATATTACGAATGCCCTCATCACTGCCGTGATTTTTGCTTAGTAAATTACCGAGATGACACTTTGAAGAAAAAACGGCATCTCGGTCAAAATCGGGACCTTAGTAAATATACTCCTTGGTATTCTGTAGTAGAAAATGAATGCCTTGCTATAAATAGTTTCTACAAGCTTTGAGGTATTATCTTTCTGGTGACAGGTTTATCGTTGTTACTGATCATGCACAGTTAAAATGGTCCAAGAAAAATTCTAATGCAAGCCTGCTGGGTGGTACCGGGCTCTCCAGCTTTTTAATTTTAAAGTCCTGCACCGACCGATATGTCTACATTCAATTATTTTTTTTTTCTTCCCAATCAGAGCTGGAGAGTTGAGCTTCCTCCGCAGTCAATTTAGGTTTTCCTTTCAAAGGAGGAGGCACAGATGTGTCCACATACACCTTTCCTATTCCTATATATATATTGACACATCTGTATGAGGCAGAGTGGTTTTCTCCAACATTCTGAGGAAAGGGTTAACCTGCTGTAGCTCAGGGAAGAACCACACCCTTTCCTCAATTAAGACCAGCTGATATAAAAGCCTGTGTTGAAGAGTTAGTAAGTGGGAATGTAAGGGAGAGGTTGCACCATCAGCAGCCCTCTCTATGCTGGACCAACTGAACCCTGAACTTGCTGTATATTAGTGATGAGCACCGGAAATTTTTCGGGTTTTGTGTTTTGGTTTTGGGTTCGGTTCCGCGGCCGTGTTTTGGGTTCGAACGCGTTTTGGCAAAACCTCACCGAATTTTTTTTGTCGGATTCGGGTGTGTTTTGGATTCGGGTGTTTTTTTCAAAAAACCCTAAAAAACAGCTTAAATCATAGAATTTGGGGGTCATTTTGATCCCAAAGTATTATTAACCTCAATAACCAAAATTTCCACTCATTTTCAGTCTATTCTGGACACCTCACACCTCACAATATTATTTTTAGTCCTAAAATTTGCACCGAGGTCGCTGGATGACTAAGCTCAGCGACCCAAGTGGCCGACACAAACACCTGGCCCATCTAGGAGTGGCACTGCAGTGTCACGCAGGATGGCCCTTCCAAAAAACACCCCCCAAACAGCACATGACGCAAAGAAGAAAAAAAAGAGGCGCAATGAGGTAGCTGTGTAAGTAAGCTAAGCGACCCTAGTGGCCGACACAAACACCTGGCCCATCTAGGAGTGGCACTGCAGTGTCACGCAGGATGGCCCTTCCAAAAAACACCCCCCAAATAGCACATGACGCAAAGAAAAATGAAAGAAAAAAGAGGTGCAAGATGGAATTGTCCTTGGGCCCTCCCACCCACCCTTATGTTGTATAAACAGGACATGCACACTTTAACCAACCCATCATTTCAGTGACAGGGTCTGCCACACGACTGTGACTGAAATGACGGGTTGGTTTGGACCCCCACCAAAAAAGAAGCAATTAATCTCTCCTTGCACAAACTGGCTCTACAGAGGCAAGATGTCCACCTCATCATCATCCTCCGATATATCACCGCGTACATCCCCCTCCTCACAGATTATCAATTCGTCCCCACTGGAATCCACCATCTCAGCTCCCTGTGTACTTTGTGGAGGCAATTGCTGCTGGTGAATGTCTCCACGGAGGAATTGATTATAATTCATTTTAATGAACATCATCTTCTCCACATTTTCTGGATGTAACCTCGTACGCCGATTGCTGACAAGGTGAGCGGCGGCACTAAACACTCTTTCGGAGTACACACTTGTGGGAGGGCAACTTAGGTAGAATAAAGCCAGTTTGTGCAAGGGCCTCCAAATTGCCTCTTTTTCCTGCCAGTATAAGTACGTACTGTCTGACGTGCCTACTTGGATGCGGTCACTCATATAATCCTCCACCATTCTTTCAATGGGGAGAGAATCATATGCAGTGACAGTAGACGACATGTCCGTAATCGTTGTCAGGTCCTTCAGTCCGGACCAGATGTCAGCATCAGCAGTCGCTCCAGACTGCCCTGCATCACCGCCAGCGGGTGGGCTCGGAATTCTGAGCCTTTTCCTCGCACCCCCAGTTGCGGGAGAATGTGAAGGAGGAGATGTTGACAGGTCGCGTTCCGCTTGACTTGACAATTTTCTCACCAGCAGTTCTTTGAACCCCAGCAGACTTGTGTCTGCCGGAAAGAGAGATCCAAGGTAGGTTTTAAATCTAGGATCGAGCACGGTGGCCAAAATGTAGTGCTCTGATTTCAACAGATTGACCACCCGTGAATCCTTGTTAAGCGAAATAAGGGCTCCATCCACAAGTCCCACATGCCTAGCGGAATCGCTCTGTGTTAGCTCCTCCTTCAATGTCTCCAGCTTCTTCTGCAAAAGCCTGATGAGGGGAATGACCTGACTCAGGCTGGCAGTGTCTGAACTGACTTCACGTGTGGCAAGTTCAAAAGGTTGCAGAACCTTGCACAACGTTGAAATCATTCTCCACTGCGCTTGAGACAGGTGCATTCCACCTCCTATATCGTGCTCAGTTGTATAGGCTTGAATGGCCTTTTGCTGCTCCTCCAACCTCTGAAGCATATAGAGGGTTGAATTCCACCTCGTTACCACTTCTTGCTTCAGATGATGGCAGGGCAGGTTCAGGCGTTTTTGGTGGTGCTCCAGTCTTCTGTACGTGGTGCCTCTACGCCGAAAGTGTGCCGCAATTCTTCTGGCCACCGACAGCATCTCTTGCACACCCCTCTCGTTTTTTAAATAATTCTGCACCACCAAATTCAAGGTATGTGCAAAACATGGGACGTGCTGGAATTTGCCCAGATTTAATGCACACACAATATTGCTGGCGTTGTCCGATGCCACAAATCCACAGGAGAGTCCAATTAGGGTAAGCCATTCCGCGATGATCTTCCTCAGTTGCCGTAAGAGGTTTTCAGCTGTGTGCGTATTCTGGAAAGCGGTGATACAAAGCGTAGCCTGCCTAGGAAAGAGTTGGCGTTTGCGAGATGCTGCTACTGGTGCCGCCGCTGCTGTTCTTGCGGCGGGAGTCAATACATCTACCCAGTGGGCTGTCACAGTCATATAGTCCTGAGTCTGCCCTGCTCCACTTGTCCACATGTCCGTGGTTAAGTGGACATTGGGTACAACTGCATTTTTTAGGACACTGGTGAGTCTTTTTCTGAGGTCTGTGTACATTTTCGGTATCGCCTGCCTAGAGAAATGGAACCTAGATGGTATTTGGTACCGGGGACACAGTACCTCCAACTAGTCTCTAGTTGGCTCTGCAGTAATGATGGATACCGGAACCACGTTTCTCACCGCCCAGGATGCCAAGGCCTCAGTTATCCGCTTTGCAGCAGGATGACTGCTGTGATATTTCATCTTCCTCGCAAAGGACTGTTGGACAGTCAATTGCTTGGTGGAAGTAGTACAAGTGGTCTTACGACTTCCCCTCTGGGATGACCATCGACTCCCAGCAGCAACAACAGCAGCGCCAGCAGCAGTAGGTGTTACACGCAAGGATGCATCGGAGGAATCCCAGGCAGGAGAGGACTCGTCAGAATTGCCAGTGACATGGCCTGCAGGACTATTGGCATTCCTGGGGAAGGAGGAAATTGACACTGAGGGAGTTGGTGGGGTGGTTTGCGTGAGCTTGGTTACAAGAGGAAGGGATTTACTGGTCAGTGGACTGCTTCCGCTGTCGCCCAAAGTTTTTGAACTTGTCACTGACTTATGATGAATGCGCTGCAGGTGACGTATAAGGGAGGATGTTCCGAGGTGGTTAACGTCCTTACCCCTACTTATTACAGCTTGACAAAGGCAACACACGGCTTGACAAATGTTGTCCGCATTTCTGGTGAAATACTTCCACACTGAAGAGCTGATTTTTTTGGTATTTTCACCAGGCATGTCAATGGCCATATTCCTCCCACGGACAACAGGTGTCTCCCCGGGTGCCTGACTTAAACAAACCACCTCACCATCAGAATCCTCCTGGTCAATTTCCTCCCCAGCGCCAGCAACACCCATATCCTCCTCATCCTGGTGTACTTCAACACTGACATCTTCAATCTGACTATCAGGAACTGGACTGCGGGTGCTCCTTCCAGCACTTGCCGGGGGCGTGCAAATGGTGGAAGGCGCATGCTCTTCACGTCTAGTGTTGGGAAGGTCAGGCATCGCAAACGACACAATTGGACTCTCCTTGTGGATTTGTGATTTCGAAGAACGCACAGTTCTTTGCTGTGCTTTTGCCAGCTTAAGTCTTTTCATTTTTCTAGCGAGAGGCTGAGTGCTTCCATCCTCATGTGAAGCTGAACCACTAGCCATGAACATAGGCCAGGGCCTCAGCCGTTCCTTGCCACTCCATGTGGTAAATGGCATATTGGCAAGTTTACGCTTCTCCTCCGACGATTTTATTTTAAATTTTTGAGTCCTTTTTTTACTGATATTTGGTGTTTTGGATTTTACATGCTCTGTACTATGACATTGGGCATCGGCCTTGGCAGACGACGTTGATGGCATTTCATCGTCTCGGCCATGACTAGTGGCAGCAGCTTCAGCACGAGGTGGAAGTGGATCTTGATCTTTCCCTATTTTTGGAACCTCAACATTTTTGTTCTCCATATTTTAATAGGCACAACTAAAAGGCACCTCAGGTAAACAATGGAGATGGATGGATACTAGTATACTTATGGATGACGAGCGACTGCCGACACAGAGGGAGCTACAGCCGTGGACTACCGTACTGCGTCTGCTAGTATAGACTGGATAATAATGATATAAAAAATATATATATATCACTACTGCAGGACAGGTATATATTGTATAATGACGGACCTGCTGGACACTGTCAGCACTGCAGACTCCTAAACTACTAGTATGAAGAAGATAGAAAAAAAAACCCCACCACAGGTAGGTATACAATTATGGACGAGCGACTGCCGACACAGAGGTAGCTACAGCCGTGGACTACCGTACTGCATCTGCTAGTATAGACTGGATGATAATGATATAAAAAAAATATATATATCACTACTGCAGGACAGGTATATATTGTATAATGACGGACCTGCTGGACACTGTCAGCACTGCAGACTCCTAAACTACTAGTATGAAGAAGATAGAAAAAAAAAAACACCACAGGTAGGTATACAATTATGGACGACCGACTGCCAGTGCCGACACAGAGGTAGCTACAGCCGTGGACTACTGTACTGCGTCTGCTAGTATAGACTGGATGATAATGATATAAAAAATATATATATATCACTACTGCAGGACAGGTATATATTATATAATGACGGACCTGCTGGACACTGTCAGCACTGCAGACTCCTAAACTACTAGTATGAAGAAGATAGAAAAAAAAACCCCACCACAGGTAGGTATACAATTATGGACGAGCGACTGCCGACACAGAGGTAGCTACAGCCGTGGACTACCGTACTGCATCTGCTAGTATAGACTGGATGATAATGATATAAAAATATATATATATATCACTACTGCAGGACAGGTATATATTATTTAATGACGGACCTGCTGGACACTGTCAGCACTGCAGACTCCTAAACTACTAGTATGAAGAAGATAGAAATATAATGAATGACGGACCTGCTGGACACTGTCAGCAGAATGCGTTTATAGAATAAAAAAAAAAACACCACACGAGTGTTTAACTTTTTCAGGCAGACAATATACTGGTGGTCACTGCTGGTCAGTCACACTGGCACTCTGGCAGCAAAAGTGTGCACTGTTAAATATGTACTCCTGCTATAACTGCTCCCCAGTCTCCCCCACAATTAAGCTGTGTGAGCAGTGAGCACTACTCAGCACAGTCAGATATACATAGATGATATTATCATGCAGCACACTGAGGCTGAGCACAGATATGGTATGTGACTGTGTATCGTTTTTTTTCAGGCAGAGAACGGATTATATTAAATAATAAATAAAACTGGTGGTCACTAGTATAACTATCAGCAAAACTCTGCACTCTCTGAGTACTCCTAATGCTCCAGTAAATCAAGTGTCTCACTCTCTATCTAAACGGAGAGGACGCCAGCCACGTCCTCTCCCTATCAATCTCAATGCACGTGTGAAAATGGCGGCGACGCGCGGCTCCTTATATAGAATCCGAGTCTCGCGATAGAATACGAGCCTCGCGAGAATCCGACAGCGGGATGATGACGTTCGGGCGCGCTCGGGTTAGCCGAGCAAGGCGGGAAGATCCGAGTCTGCCTCGGACCCGTGTAAAAAGCGTAAAGTTCGGGGGGGTTCGGTTTCTGAGAAACCAAACCCGCTCATCACTACTGTATATACACTGCTCATTTGAATTGCTCTCTCATATAAGCTAAACTATTGTACCTGAACTTTTGTTGGCACTCTGTGTAAGAAGCCATTGCACTTGCTCTGCTGTTTAGCCTGTAGTAACACCTTACTTGTTTGAAACTCCTCAGCCGCCCATTGGTCGTCTGTAACTTATCTGCTACATTGAGATATATAAATATATATTCCTGCATAGGAACTGGCACTCACATATATCACCGTGGTGCCCTCCAAGCCCTTTCAGGGGGAACATAAAATAAATAGCATTGGCAGCATTCAGCGGACTTTCCAAATCACACAAATAGACTCTGTGTCCACACCAGCATGTGCTTTCGGATATTTAATCCTTCATCATATAACTGTTTCTCTCTCTGTCTCTCCTTCTCTCTCTGTATCCGTATGTATGTATATATATATATATATATATATATATATATATATAATTGCTGTGAACGGATCGGCACTCACCTACCAGGTGGTAAATTGCTCCGGTGCCTTCTGAAACATCATTTAAAACAACAGCTCTATTCCATACAGCGGCACTCAGAGACTTGGTAAAGTGGTAAAAATACTTTTTACTGGATCATTGTGGTAAGTTGCATTCCAACGTTTCGGGGCGCAACCCGCCCCTTTGTCAAGGTGAGCAAACAAACAAGTGAATGAAATCAAATGTTACATACCTTTATGTGTCGGGAAGACCCGTCGGCGGGAAAGACAGCGGTGCGCAGTGAGCGTAAGTGGCTTCCGGCTGCATACTGTGATGCGTGTGTGGGAAGTGCTGGTCAAGTGATCGCGACACTCAGCTGCGGCTCTCGGGAGTTGCCGTGGTAACCCCCAGTACACGGAAATGGCAAACGCGCCCGTGTCGTGGTCATGGCAACCGCGGGACTCCGTGCGCTCACGTCCTGAGTGCAGATCACTGTTGATGACTGTGAAAAGAGTGATAGACTAAAATAGAATAGAGTACAATAGAAATTGGAACAAGAAGAACTTACAAGAATGGTTTACCGGGATTACTTTGGCTTAAATTTGCAACAGTGTATTGCACATTATTAATGTGTGTATTCACAGTGTTAGGTGTGAAAACTAATGACACAAAATGGACCTAAGTGTAAACGAGAGAAACGGATGGAAGAATAGAATAGAATAGAATAATGCAGGTGACCGACTGTATGTATGTCCTCTAGATGTGTGGCTATCTGGACCAAAACAAGCCGGGTGCATGGGTTGTTTGATATATGCAAATTGTATGTAAAAAACATATATTGATATATTCAAATCCCTGAATGTTACAGTTCTATTGCTGTCCTCCATACGTGATGGTACGGTATATACAAGTCCCTTTGTTCAATGTAGTAATCAAACATGCGATGTAGATGAAGATGAATGGGAAGTAGCTCAGAACACACTCCATTGGATGCGGTCGTTGAGGCCCATTGGTTTGGTGGTATTCAATTTGAACTGCCATCGTGCTTCCATTTTTAATAGGGCGCCAGCTCTATCGCCGCCCCGGATGTTCTTGGGAATGTGGTCTATAATTTGAAAGTTCAACTCGCTCAGCACGTGTCCGCATTCCGCATAATGTCTGGCCACCGGTTGTTCAGACTTTCGTTGCTTCAATGCTACTTTGACAGCAGACCTGTGCATGGCGAACCGTTCCCTGGCGGTACGTATTGTCTTGCCCACGTATTGTAGTTTGCATGGGCAAGTTATTAAATAAATTACATGATTGGTGGTACATGTGAGGACGTGCCTTATGGAATACATTCGGCCGGTCGAACTGGAAGTAAAGGTGCCTCCTGTGGTCATGTTTTTGCACGTTTCACATCCCAGGCATTTGTAACACCCTGGAGCTTTCGACAAAAACGTGCTGGATGGGAGAGGTTTGAAGTTAGTGATGTCTGTGTGTACCACAAAGTCTCTCACCGATTTGCCCTTAGTATGACATACCATGGGTCGCTTCTTGTGTAGAGGAGTGAGTCTTTGATCGGTTTTGATTATGGGCCATAAAGCTCTCAAGGCCCTGGGTATAACCGGGCTGATGTTATTATATTTAGAGATAAAGGGTATCATGGTGGTAGCTTCTTTGGATTGTGGTTTCAACAGTTCATCTCTCTTGCTGCAAGCCACCTCTTTCTCCATATCGTGTAACATCTTACGGGGATATCCCCTGTTGGCAAAACGTTGTGTTACGTCTGAGAGTGCTCCCTGGAGTGCAGAAGGGCTGCTTGTGATTCTGGCTGCCCGTATATACTGGGACTTCGGCAGCCCTTTCTTTAAGGCCATGGGATGATGACTGTTGTATCTGAGTAGCGTGTTTTTGTCGGTGGGTTTATGAAACAGGTCAGTCTGCAGACCCTCCGCAGTGATTGATACGTTGACATCCAGATAGTTTAATTGTTTAGCGCTGCATTGGGCTGTCACTTTGATAGGCGAGGTTCTGCTGTTGATAAACTGGACCATTGCCTCGAACTTAGCTTGTTGGCCCGTCCATAGAATAAACACGTCGTCTATGTATCTTGAATAATGGAGTATGTGTGGAGCAAATTCGTTGTTAGTGAAGAACATGTGTTGCTCCTCAACCAACATAAAGACGTTCGCGAAGGACGGGGAAACATTACTTCCCATGGCACACCCGCTGAGTTGACGATAGAACTGGCCGTCAAAAAGGAAGTAGTTGCGAGTCAACGTTAGTTCGAGTAGTTTCAGAAACAAAGTGTGATCCAATGTTGTCAAATTAGCCTGTATGAGGAACTGATCCATGGCTGCCAATCCAGCCTGATGTGGAATGCTTGTATACAAGCTGCAAATGTCTAATGTACATATTAGGGTGCCAGGTGGTACGGAAGGAATAGACCTGAGATGGTTAAGGAAGCTAGTGGTGTCTTTCAAATGGTGAGGTTGTTGACATATGAGTGGCTGTAACAAATTGTCCAGAAAAGTGGAAATGGGCTGATAGATGGATTTGTGAGCTGAGATTATGGGCCTGCCAGGCGGGTTCGTGCTGTTTTTATGAATCTTCGGTACTGTAAACAAGATGGGTGTTACTGGAAACGGTTGTTGTAACGCCAAACGTAATTTGTGAGATATTGTTTGGGATTGGACCGCTGTGTCGAGAATGTTATCGACTTCCTTTTTGTATTGCGCAGTGGGATCTGTGGTCAGCAATTCATACACATTGTGATCCGCTAATTGTCTGTGCACTTCCCTCTTGTAGTCCGTCAGATTCTGTATCACGATTCCTCCGCCCTTGTCAGCTGGGCGGATTATGATGTCCTTACATTCTCCCAGCTGTTTAAGTGCTCTGTATTCTGACTTGGACAAGTTGTAATGAATTTTGGCGGAGGCAGCCGCATACTTCGACACTGATTCATCTACCAGCCGCGTAAAGGTTTTGATAGAAGGATTTGAAGAAGATGGATCAAATTTGGATTCGCGCATGGCGTTGATGAAATTCTGATGGGGGTCAGGAGGGATTGAGGAGACATGGTCCTGAAAATGCTCCTGCAAGCGTAGCTTGCGGGCAAATCTGTAAAGCTCTGTGTGCCAGCCGAGTTGATCAAATCTTGAGGTGGGAACAAATGACAGGCCATAATTCAGAACTTTGGTCTCCAATCGACTTAACGGGCGGTCTGACAGGTTGAAGACTACGTTTTCTTTTTGGTGGAGGTGTTTCTGGAGCCGCGTGTTTTGTTGTCCCCGGCGGGTGGGCGTCCTCTTACTTTTGCCTGCTCGGCAGGCTTCATTGGTAAAGGGGTCTGAGTGTGTTCGGAGGGGCCTTCGGAATCGGCCATTACAAAGTCACTATCGCTGTTGGAAGTAGCCACTTCC
This sequence comes from Pseudophryne corroboree, assembly GCF_028390025.1. Classification (NCBI taxonomy): domain Eukaryota; kingdom Metazoa; phylum Chordata; class Amphibia; order Anura; family Myobatrachidae; genus Pseudophryne; species Pseudophryne corroboree. The sequence continues at coordinate 757,716,963 of NC_086445.1, read as the reverse complement.
CTTGGGCGTTCTTCCCTGCGTCTCCGCCAACTATGTTTGGATCTATAGTTGTATGGTTTATGGTTGCCTGGTTCGCCACCTGCCAACCATCTATACACCTGATTATTTTCGTAGTCTTCCTTCACCACTGTCAGCTTGCCCCTCTTGAACTTGATCAGTTCTTTTTTGTGGAGCTCAATCTGGGTCTGAATTTTGTGCATTAGTTGCTGATTGCCATCGGCCGTTAATAAGTGTTTGTGCTCTTCCTCAAATAGTAGGATCTTTTCTCTGGTGGTCTTAAGTTCCCTTCCTGCCTCCTCAATGACAAGCAGCATGAGGTCCATGCTGCATTTGTTTAATATCCCAATCCAGCGGCCGCAGAATTCGGTGTTAAAGCGGCCGATGGTCGGGACATTGCGCACGCGGAACCCTCTAGGGATCATCTTATCCCGATGGTAATTGGAGAGAGATATGCCGTGCATCAGAAAGTCCAGTTCTCTCTTTTTTAATTTGATCAGACAGTGTTTTGTGTCATTAGTTTTCACACCTAACACTGTGAATACACACATTAATAATGTGCAATACACTGTTGCAAATTTAAGCCAAAGTAATCCCGGTAAACCATTCTTGTAAGTTCTTCTTGTTCCAATTTCTATTGTACTCTATTCTATTTTAGTCTATCACTCTTTTCACAGTCATCAACAGTGATCTGCACTCAGGACGTGAGCGCACGGAGTCCCGCGGTTGCCATGACCACGACACGGGCGCGTTTGCCATTTCCGTGTACTGGGGGTTACCACGGCAACGCCCGAGAGCCGCAGCTGAGTGTCGCGATCACTTGACCAGCACTTCCCACACACGCGTCACAGTATGCAGCCGGAAGCCACTTACGCTCACTGCGCACCGCTGTCTTTCCCGCCGACGGGTCTTCCCGACACATAAAGGTATGTAACATTTGATTTCATTCACTTGTTTGTTTGCTCACCTTGACAAAGGGGCGGGTTGCGCCCCGAAACGTTGGAATGCAACTTACCACAATGATCCAGTAAAAAGTATTTTTACCACTTTACCAAGTCTCTGAGTGCCGCTGTATGGAATAGAGCTGTTGTTTTATATATATATATATATATATATATATATAAAAGCCAAAGGAACAGGCGGCACTCGGAGACTTGCACAAAGTAGGTGAAAAATAGCCAGGTGAGTTTTAATGAAGTCAACGTTTCGGGGGACGCACCCCCTTCCTCAGGACACAACACACTAGTGTACAACAAAGTAAGACAAACTTAAATAGCTTACTTACCAGGACCCCGGCCGCCCCGCAGTGTCAGTGCCATCCCGGCGCACGCGACCCGCACTTCCGGTCACGGCTCTCACCCGGCACAGGAAGTGACGTCGTCGCGCCGCCGAGAACCGCCTCCACTGCAGCTGCGTACACAGAGGGACTGGTTACCATGGAAGCAGCGCACACACCGTTCATTCGGCGCGTGCGCTGTTGCCAGGTACATAAACAACATCAACACAAGTGCTTAAAACATCTCAATGAGCTACATAACAAAACAAAAAAAAAGTGCCAAAATGATGGACATAATTGGTTAAGACACACCTCAGATCTCTCCGTGTGTGATGGGTGATAAAAGTGCATACGATTTATGTATGGTACCTAGTGAACACTTAAAATAACTAAATAAAGAAAGAAATAAAAAATAAAAAATCTTGGCAGTCTTGCCACCTCAGCAGTATGTAGCAATCCCTAAATACCAACCATTAGGCATAACTGGCTGTGCATCAATCTTTGTAAAAAGTGGCTAAATGAAGAGCTAATTATCTTTTAATCAACCTGTCAATTAAAAATTAGGGATGTGCATGCACTTGAAATTTTTCGGGTTTTGTGTTTTGGTTTTGGGTTCGGTTCCGCGGCCGTGTTTTGGGTTCGACCGCGTTTTGGCAAAACCTCACCGAATTTTTTTTGTCGGATTCGGGTGTGTTTTGGATTCGGGTGTTTTTTTCAAAAAACCCAAAAAAACAGCTTAAATCATAGAATTTGGGGGTCATTTTGATCCCAAAGTATTATTAACCTCAAAAACCATAATTTCCACTCATTTTCAGTCTATTCTGAATACCTCACACCTCACAATATTATTTTTAGTCCTAAAATTTGCACCGAGGTCGCTGGATGACTAAGCTAAGCGACCTTAGTGGCCGACACAAACACCTGGCCCATCTAGGAGTGGCACTGCAGTGTCACGCTGGATGGCCCTTCCAAAAAACACTCCCAAAACAGCACATGACGCAAAGAAAAATAGAGGCGCAATGAGGTAGCTGTGTGAGTAAGCTAAGCGACCCTAGTGGCCGACACAAACACCTGGCCCATCTAGGAGTGGCACTGCAGTGTCACGCAGGATGGCCCTTCCAAAAAACACTCCCCAAACAGCACATGACGCAAAGAAGAAAAAAAGAGGCGCAATGAGGTAGCTGTGTGAGTAAGCTAAGCGACCCTAGTGGCCGACACAAACACCTGGCCCATCTAGGAGTGGCACTGCAGTGTCACGCAGGATGGCCCTTCCAAAAAACACTCCCCAAACAGCACATGACGCAAAGAAGAAAAAAAGAGGCGCAATGAGGTAGCTGTGTGAGTAAGATAAGCGACCCTAGTGGCCGACACAAACACCTGGCCCATCTAGGAGTGGCACTGCAGTGTCACGCAGGATGGCCCTTCCAAAAAACACTCCCCAAACAGCACATGACGCAAAGAAGAAAAAAAGAGGCGCAATGAGGTAGCTGTGTGAGTAAGATAAGCGACCCTAGTGGCCGACACAAACACCTGGCCCATCTAGGAGTGGCACTGCAGTGTCACGCAGGATGGCCCTTCCAAAAAACACTCCCCAAACAGCACATGACGCAAAGAAGAAAAAAAGAGGCGCAATGAGGTAGCTGTGTGAGTAAGATAAGCGACCCTAGTGGCCGACACAAACACCTGGCCCATCTAGGAGTGGCACTGCAGTGTCACGCAGGATGGCCCTTCCAAAAAACACTCCCCAAACAGCACATGACGCAAAGAAAAATGAAAGAAAAAAGAGGTGCAAGATGGAATTGTCCTTGGGCCCTCCCACCCACCCTTATGTTGTATAAACAGGACATGCACACTTTAACCAACCCATCATTTCAGTGACAGGGTCTGCCACACGACTGTGACTGAAATGACGGGTTGGTTTGGACCCCCACCGAAAAAGAAGCAATTAATCTCTCCTTGCACAAACTGGCTCTACAGAGGCAAGATGTCCACCTCATCATCATCCTCCGATATATCACCGTGTACATCCCGCTCCTCACAGATTATCAATTCGTCCCCACTGGAATCCACCATCTCAGCTCCCTGTGTACTTTGTGGAGGCAATTGCTGCTGGTCAATGTCTCCACGGAGGAATTGATTATAATTCATTTTAATGAACATCATCTTCTCCACATTTTCTGGAAGTAACCTCGTACGCAGATTGCTGACAAGGTGAGCGGTGGCACTAAACACTCTTTCAGAGTACACACTTGTGGGAGGGCAACTTAGGTAGAATAAAGCCAGTTTGTGCAAGGGCCTCCAAATTGCCTCTTTTTCCTGCCAGTATAAGTACGGACTGTCTGACGTGCCTACTTGGATGCGGTCACTCATATAATCCTCCACCATTCTTTCAATGGTGAGAGAATCATATGCAGTGACAGTAGACGACATGTCCGTAATCGTTGTCAGGTCCTTCAGTCCGGACCAGATGTCAGCATCAGCAGTCGCTCCAGACTGCCCTGCATCACCGCCAGCGGGTGGGCTCGGAATTCTGAGCCTTTTCCTTGCACCCCCAGTTGCGGGAGAATGTGAAGGAGGAGATGTTGACACGTCGCGTTCCGCTTGACTTGACAATTTTGTCACCAGCAGGTCTTTGAACCCCAGCAGACAAGTGTCTGCCGGAAAGAGAGATCCAAGGTAGGTTTTAAATCTAGGATCGAGCACGGTGGCCAAAATGTAGTGCTCTGATTTCAACAGATTGACCACCCGTGAATCCTTGTTAAGCGAATTAAGGGCTCCATCCACAAGTCCCACATGCCTAGCGGAATCGCTCCCTTTTAGCTCCTCCTTCAATGCCTCCAGCTTCTTCTGCAAAAGCCTGATGAGGGGAATGACCTGACTCAGGCTGGCAGTGTCTGAACTGACTTCACGTGTGGCAAGTTCAAAAGGTTGCAGAACCTTGCACAACGTTGAAATCATTCTCCACTGCGCTTGAGACAGGTACATTCCACCTCCTATATCGTGCTCAATTGTATAGGCTTGAATGGCCTTTTGCTGCTCCTCCAACCTCTGAAGCATATAGAGGGTTGAATTCCACCTCGTTACCACTTCTTGCTTCAGATGATGGCAGGGCAGGTTCAGGCGTTTTTGGTGGTGCTCCAGTCTTCTGTACGTGGTGCCTGTACGCCGAAAGTGTCCCGCAATTATTCTGGCCACCGACAGCATCTCTTGCACGCCCCTGTCGTTTTTTAAATAATTCTGCACCACCAAATTCAAGGTATGTGCAAAACATGGGACGTGCTGGAATTTGCCCATATTTAATGCACACACAATATTGCTGGCGTTGTCCGATGCCACAAATCCACAGGAGAGTCCAATTGGGGTAAGCCATTCCGCGATGATCTTCCTCAGTTGCCGTAAGAGGTTTTCAGCTGTGTGCGTATTCTGGAAAGCGGTGATACAAAGCGTAGCCTGCCTAGGAAAGAGTTGGCGTTTGCGAGATGCTGCTACTGGTGCCGCCGCTGCTGTTCTTGCGGTGGGAGTCCATACATCTACCCAGTGGGCTGTCACAGTCATATAGTCCTGACCCTGCCCTGCTCCACTTGTCCACATGTCCGTGGTTAAGTGGACATTGGGTACAACTGCATTTTTTAGGACACTGGTGAGTCTTTTTCTGACGTCCGTGTACATTCTCGTTATCGCCTGCCTAGAGAAGTGGAACCTAGATGGTATTTGGTAACGGGGGCACACTACCTCAAGAAATTGTCTAGTTCCCTGTGAACTAACGGCGGATACCGGACGCACGTCTAACACCAACATAGTTGTCAAGGCCTCAGTTATCCGCTTTGCAACAGGATGACTGCTGTGATATTTCATCTTCCTCGCAAAGGACTGTTGGACAGTCAATTGCTTGGTGGAAGTAGTAAAAGTGGGCTTACGACTTCCCCTCTGGGATGACCATCGACTCCCAGCAGCAACAACAGCAGCGCCAGCAGCAGTAGGCGTTACACGCAAGGATGCATCGGAGGAATCCCAGGCAGGAGAGGACTCGTCAGAATTGCCAGTGACATGGCCTGCAGGACTATTGGCATTCCTGGGGAAGGAGGAAATTGACACTGAGGGAGTTGGTGGGTGGTTTGCGTGAGCTTGGTTACAAGAGGAAGGGATTTACTGGTCAGTGGACTGCTTCCGCTGTCGCCCAAAGTTTTTGAACTTGTCACTGACTTATTATGAATTTCGCTGCAGGTGACGTATAAGGGAGGATGTTCCGAGGTGGTTAACGTCCTTACCCCCTACTTATTACAGCTTGACAAAGGCAACACACGGCTTGACAAATGTTGTCCGCATTTCTGGTGAAATACTTCCACACCGAAGAGCTGATTTTTTTGGTATTTTCACCAGGCATGTCAACGGCCCTATTCCTCCCACGGACAACAGGTGTCTCCCCGGGTGCCTGACTTAAACAAACCACCTCAGCATCAGAATCCTCCTTGTCAATTTCCTCCCCAGCGCCAGCTACACCCATATCCTCCTCATCCTGGTGTACTTCAACACTGACATCTTCAATCTGACTATCAGGAACTGGACTGCGGGTGCTCCTTCCAGCACTTGCAGGGGGCGTGCAAATGGTGGAAGGCGCATGCTCTTCACGTCCAGTGTTGGGAAGGTCAGGCATCGCAACCGACACAATTGGACTCTCCTTGTGGATTTGGGATTTCGAAGAACGCACAGTTCTTTGCGGTGCTTTTGCCAGCTTGAGTCTTTTCAGTTTTCTAGCGAGAGGCTGAGTGCTTCCATCCTCATGTGAAGCTGAACCACTAGCCATGAACATAGGCCAGGGCCTCAGCCGTTCCTTGCCACTCCGTGTGGTAAATGGCATATTGGCAAGTTTACGCTTCTCCTCCGACAATTTTATTTTAGATTTTGGAGTCCTTTTTTTTACTGATATTTGGTGTTTTGGATTTTACATGCTCTGTACTATGACGTTGGGCATCGGCCTTGGCAGACGACGTTGCTGGCATTTCATCGTCTCGGCCATGACTAGTGGCAGCAGCTTCAGCACGAGGTGGAAGTGGATCTTGATCTTTCCCTAATTTTGGAACCTCAACATTTTTGTTCTCCATATTTTAATAGGCACAACTAAAAGACACAGAGGTAGCTACAGCTGTGGACTACCGTACTGTGTCTGCTGCTAATATAGACTGGATGATAATGAGATGAAATCAATATATATTATATCACACTAGTACTGCAGCCGGACAGGTAGATATATTTATTATGTAATGACTGATGACGGACCTGCTGGACACTGTCAGCTCAGCAGCACCGCAGACTGCTACAGTAAGCTACTATAGTAGTATGTATAAAGAAGAAAGAAAAAAAAAAACCACGGGTAGGTGGTATACAATTATGGATGGACGAGCGACTGCCGACACAGAGGTAGCTACAGCCGTGGACTACCGTACTGTGTCTGCTGCTAATATAGACTGGATGATAATGAGATGAAATCAATATATATTATATCACACTAGTACTGCAGCCGGACAGGTAGATATATTTATTATGTAATGACTGATGACGGACCTGCTGGACACTGTCAGCTCAGCAGCACCGCAGACTGCTACAGTAAGCTACTGTAGTAGTATGTATAAAGAAGAAAGAAAAAAAAAAACCACGGGTAGGTGGTATACAATTATGGATGGACGAGCGACTGCCGACACAGAGGTAGCTACAGCCGTGGACTACCGTACTGTGTCTGCTGCTAATATAGACTGGATGATAATGAGATGAAATCAATATATATATATATATATATAATATCACTAGTACTGCAGCCGGACAGGTAGATATATTTATTATGTAATGACTGATGACGGACCTGCTGGACACTGTCAGCTCAGCAGCACCGCAGACTGCTACAGTAAGCTACTATAGTAGTATGTATAAAGAAGAAAGAAAAAAAAAAACCACGGGTAGGTGGTATACAATTATGGATGGACGAGCGACTGCCGACACAGAGGTAGCTACAGCCGTGGACTACCGTACTGTGTCTGCTGCTAATATAGACTGGATGATAATGAGATGAAATCAATATATATATATATATATATAATATCACTAGTACTGCAGCCGGACAGGTAGATATATTTATTATGTAATGACTGATGACGGACCTGCTGGACACTGTCAGCTCAGCAGCACCGCAGACTGCTACAGTAAGCTACTATAGTAGTATGTATAAAGAAGAAAGAAAAAAAAAAACCACGGGTAGGTGGTATACAATTATGGATGGACGAGCGACTGCCGACACAGAGGTAGCTACAGCCGTGGACTACCGTACTGTGTCTGCTGCTAATATAGACTGGATGATAATGAGATGAAATCAATATATATATATATATAATATCACTAGTACTGCAGCCGGACAGGTATATATATTTATTATGTAATGACTGATGACGGACCTGCTGGACACTGTCAGCTCAGCAGCACTGCAGACTGCTACAGTAAGCTACTATAGTAGTATGTATAAAGAAGAAAGAAAAGAAAAAAACCACGGGTAGGTGGTATACAATTATGGATGGACGAGCGACTGCCGACACAGAGGTAGCTACAGCCGTGGACTACCGTACTGTGTCTGCTGCTAATATAGACTGGATGATAATGAGATGAAATCAATATATATATATATATATATATATAATATCACTAGTACTGCAGCCGGACAGGTATATATATTTATTATGTAATGACTGATGACGGACCTGCTGGACACTGCCAGCTCAGCAGCACCGCAGACTGCTACAGTAAGCTACTATAGTAGTATGTATAAAGAAGAAAGAAAAAAAAAAAAACCACGGGTAGGTGGTATACAATATTATATATATATTATATACAATTATATATATATATATATATATATATATATATTAAACTCACTAGTGGTGATTATTAAACTGGTGGTCAGGTCACTGGTCACACTATCAGCAACTTGCAAGTAGTACTCCTAAGCAGACAATCACAATATATATTATACTGGTGGTTAGTGTGGTCACAATGGCAGTGTGGCACTCTGGCAGCAAAAGTGTGCACTGTACGTTATATGTACTCCTGAGTCCTGCTCTCAGACTCTAACTGCTCCCCACTGTCAGTGTCTCCCCCACAAGTCAGATAATACAGTCACACTATCTATCACTTCAGCAAGTAACTACTAGTACTCCTCCTAATGCTCCCCAAAATTACTACTGTGTCTCTCTCTACTGTCTCACTCTCTTCTCTATAAACGGAGAGGACGCCAGCCACATCCTCTCCCTATGAATCTCAATGCACGTGTGAAAATGGCGGCGATGCGCGGCTCCTTATATAGAATCCGAGTCTCGCGATAGAATCCGAGCCTCATGAGAATCCGACAGCGGGATGATGACGTTCGGGCGCGCTCGGGTTAACCGAGCAAGGCGGGAAGATCCGAGTCGCTCGGCCCCGTGTAAAAAAAACTGAAGTTCGGGCGGGTTCGGATTCCGAGGAACCGAACCCGCTCATCCCTATTAAAAATGTTAATTAGTTGAGGTGAACTCCCTCTTAAGCGCAGAAGCAGGAAACCGTATGCAGGCAATATGTCAGTGTCACTGTACTAAATACTGTACTACCAAGGATCCTGTACCACCAAGGATGTCATAAAAAACATTGCAGGCTTAAATGTTCATTCAAACCCCGTGGGTGAATGGTATCGAGTTTGTGGATCCATCTTGCCTCAAGTTTTAGTAATTTGGTGGCACGGTCACCACCTCGTTTTGCGGCTGGGATGTGGTCTACAATTTTATAACGCACAGATGTTAATGAATGTCGCATCTGTGCGAAGTGACTTGCCACCGGCTGGTCACTTTTCCCAGTTTGCAAGGCAGCCCTGATGGCTGACCTGTGTTGGGCCATCTTTTCTTTAAAGTGGCACTGCGTTTTGCCGACGTAGTACATACTACACGGGCACATTAAAACATAAATTACAAACGTGGAACTACAGGTGAGGGGCCATCTGATGGAAATCTTTTTACCTGTGTGTGGGTGTGTAATAAAATCACCTGTGAGCATGTAGCTGCACGTTGTGCAGCCCAGGCATTTAAAACAACCTGCTTTGCGGCTAAGGAAATGTGTGGCGGCCGGGGTATTATTGAAACCCGTAACATCGTTTTTGACCACTAGATCCTTAATATTCGCTCTTCTGGTATAGCATGGCATGATCTTACTGCGCTTAAGAGAGGTTAAATTAGGATCTGTGGCTATGATTGGCCACATTTGTTTAATCTGTTTACTTTTGGCACCACTGGAGGTGTTGAATTCATTGACCCACGTGACCCTGTCGTCTGTACGTGTCACACCCTCATACTGAAGTAGCTCAATTCTGCTAGTGGACATCACTTTAGTTCGTGCTTGTTTCAAAATTTTAAGTGGATAGCCTCGTTGTATAAACTTATCCGACATGGCATTTAGCTGAATCTCAAGATCCTCGGGTTCGCTGGTGATCCTGCGGACCCGTAGGAACTGTGAGTATGGTAGACCTCTTACCAGCGATCTGGGGTGAAAACTGCCATATCGCAGCAAGGTGTTGTGATCAGTGGGTTTACTATATAATGACGTCTGTATGTGTCTATTATGAATTTTAATTTTGATGTCCAGAAAACACATTTCGGTGGGATGTACAGATAAAGAAAATGTAACCGGGCTGGGTGACCTGTTGTGGTCTTCAATCAATTTGACCAATGTAGATTCATCATGGGTCCAAAACAACAACAGGTCATCTATGTAACGATAGTAAAGTGCAATGTGCTCAGAAATGGAGGGATTCTCAAAAAAACAATGACCGCTCCACCTCCCACATGTAGGCATTTGCCAAAGATGGGGCCACTGCTGACCCCATGGCACATCCTGTGTTTTGTTTAAAGAACGGACCATTGAAAATAAAATAATTATGGGTCAATGTGAATTCCAACAATGCTATAGCGTTCCCTAGTCCGTTATTATAATAGGGATGTTATGGCTGCAATTGATATTATCGCCCCTGTGCGTTTGAGACCTCATAAACCACAACGTCAAGCTCCATGGTTCGACAACAGTGTTAGTGAGCTCAAGAAAAGGGGACGTAGACTGGAAAGACGATGGAGGAAGACTAACCTAGTGGATGACAAAATAAAACTAATAAAGCATAACGAAGAATATCAATCGACAATCACTCGTAAGAAAGCACAGTTCCTGTCAAATGAGATCACAGCAGCAAACAATAGGCCAGCTCAACTTTTCCACACAGTGGAGATGCTTTGCAAGCCAGCATGCCTGCAGACTGATGAGACCCTATCCCAGGCAAGATGCAACGAGTTTGCAAACTTCTTTGCAGATAAAATATCCACCATCCGGGCTGGAATCTCCACAGTGCCATCAAAGGAGTGCCAAACTACAAAGCCTGCCAATATAAGCTACCTGCCTTCATGGACCAGCTTTGATCCAGTGGATGTAAAGGACACTGCTGAAATTGCTCGGATTTTGCGTCCCACCGCCTGTGATCTGGACCCAGCCTCAACCAAGCTTCTAATAGGTTGTATGGATATAATTGGTCCTGTCTTTACAAAAATTGTTCAATGCTCTTTGCAGACAGGCATTTTTCCTGAACCCCTAAAGCAAGCAATTGTTAGACTGCTTTTTAAAAAACCTAATTTAGATCCCGACTGCATGACCAACTACAGACCGTTATCAAACCTTCCTTTCCTAGGAAAGGTTATTGAGAAAGTTGTTGCAAATCAACTGGAAACCCGCCTGACAACCCATGATATTTATGATCCATTTCAATCAGGATTCAGGAGAAGACATAGCACTGAAACAGCCCTGGTGTGTGTGTTAAATGATCTTCTGATGGCAAAAGACAGAGGTGACTGTTCAATATTAATCCTTCTGGATCTCTCGGCAGCATTTGATACCATGGACCATGGGCTTCTGATTGAGCGACTGATACATTTCTGTGGTCTGGATGGCACAGTCCTAAGCTGGTTCAAATCATTTCTCACAGGCAGGTCACAGAGAGTATCATCTGGATTATTTTCATCACCACCAGTGCCATTGCCATGTGGTGTCCCACAAGGTTCTATACTTTCCCCCATGCTTTTTGCAGTATACATGCTCCCATTGGGCGAAATAATCAGGCGCCATGACCTGGTCTACCACTGCTATGCAGATGATACACAACTGTACTTGTCCTTTGCTCCGGGCACTGATTACCCAATAGCAACCCTAAATGGCTGTCTAGCTGAACTACAGGAGTGGATGAGCGCCAGTTGGCTGCGACTGAACCCGGATAAAACAGAGGTCCTTATGATACGACTGCAACATCAAAGGACAAGACTGCAGCATAGCCAACCAACTGGACTTACACTCGGGAATTCAGAATTACAGACCAGTGATCGTGTGCGGAATCTTGGCGTTGTCCTGGATGGTGGTTTGACACTTAAACATCAGATATCAGCCACAATCAAATCCTCATTCTTTCACCTGAGGAACATAGCCAGAGTCAAGCACTTAATTCCCTCAGATGATATGCCAAAAGTCATACATGCATTTGTATCATCTCGTTTAGACTACTGTAATGCCCTCTACCTTGGTCTACCAGCAAAAGAATTGCAGCGCTTACAGCTGGTGCAAAACACAGCTGCCAGGCTATTAACCAACCAGCCCCGTTCTAGCCACATAACACCCATCCTCTACTCCCGTCACTGGCTGCCTGTACGATGGCGAATCATCTTCAAGATTGGCTTACTGAGTTTCAAAGCATTACATGACCAGGGCCCAAGGTACCTGAAACAGCTTCTGAGTTCTGACCCCATACTGCCCCACTCGATTACTGCGATCTGTAGATGAATGACTTTTAGCAGTACCTAGAATCTACCGTAATTCATCTGGGGGTCGAGCTTTTAGTCATGCGGCTCCGACTCTATGGAACTCACTTTCCCGCACAGTGCGAGAGGCCCCAAATATAGAATCCTTCAAAAGTAGGCTCAAGACTTTTCTGTTTACTCAAGCATTTCCATAATGTCCCTTTTAGTATCTTCATGCTTCTGTATTTTATGAAAATGTACTTCATTATTTTCTGTACTATATTATGCTATGTATCTGTTAAGCGCCTTGAGTCCTATTGGAGAAAGAGCGCTATATAAATAAAATTATTATTATTATTATTATTATTATTATTAATAGACACATACAGACGTCATTATATAGTAAACCCACTGATCGCAACACCTTGCTGCGATATGACAGTTTTCACCCCAGATCGCTAATAAGAGGTCTACCATACTCACAGTTCCTACGGGTCCGCAGGATCACCAGCGAACCCGAGGATCTTGAGATTCAGCTAAATGCCATGTCGGATAAGTTTATACAACGGGGCTATCCACTTAAAATTTTGAAACAAGCACGAACTAAAGTGATGTCCACTAGCAGAATTGAGCTACTTCAGTATGAGGGTGTGACACGTACAGACGACAGGGTCACGTGGGTCAATGAATTCAACACCTCCAGTGGTGCCAAAAGTAAACAGATTAAACAAATGTGGCCAATCATACCTACAGATCCTAATTTAACCTCTCTTAAGCACAGTAAGATCATGCCATGCTATACCAGAAGCGCGAATATTAAGGATCTAGTGGTCAAAAACGATGTTACGGGTTTCAATAATCCCCCGGCCGCCACATATTTCCTTAGCCGCAAAGCAGGTTGTTTTAAATGCCTGGGCTGCACAACGTGCAGCTACATGCTCACAGGTGATTTTATTACACACCCACACACACAGGTAAAAAGATTTCCATCAGATGGCCCCTCACCTGTAGTTCCACGTTTGTAATTTATGTTTTAATGTGCTCGTGTAGTATGTACTACGTCGGCAAAACGCAGTGCCACTTTAAAGGAAGGATGGCCCAACACAGGTCAGCCATCAGGGCTGCCTTGCAAACTGGGAAAAGTGACCTGCCGGTGGCACGTCACTTCGCACAGATGCGACATTCATTAACATCTGTGCGTTATAAAATTGTAGACCACATCCCAGCCGCAACACGAGGTGGTGACCGTGCCACCAAATTACTAAAACTTGAGGCAAGATGGATCCACAAACTCGATACCATTCACCCATGGGGTTTGAATTAACCTATATGCAGTCTGTTTGAAATTAATTTACCTGTCCGGAGTGCCGCCGTTGGAAGTTGAAAAATTCGGTCGCCTTCATAACCACCTACAATCAGCACGAGAAGACTATCAGGAAGTCGCTCAAGAATCACTGGAACATTCTCCTCATGGACCCAGTCCTCAAAGACCTCCTACCGTCTGAACCAGTCATCATCTTCAAGAAATCTAGAAACCTGAAGGACCATCTTGCACCCAGTCTATTGAAGGAGAAGCCTACCAAGAGCTCCCTGATGCCTAAATGTGTGGGTTCCTTTAAATGCGGGAAATGCAATGTATGCAAATTCCTTCATCCGAATCGGAAAACCTTCAGCGACATGGAGGATAAGGAACTTTACACCATCAAAGAATTAATGAACTGCAATACCGTGTCCGTGATCTATCTATTGGAATGTCCTTGCAGGAAGAAATATGTGGGAAAGACCAAAAGACCATTAAAAATGAGGATCCAGGAACACATAAGGAATATAAATACATCGCACCATCACTCCAATCCTGAGGACCTCACATTTAAAGCGATTGAGCATGTGCGTCTGGGAGAGAGAGGAGGAGACCTCGCGAACAAACTCTCGAGAAGGGAGATGTACTGGATTTTCCAGCTACAGACCCTGCAACCCATGGGTCTGAACGAGAGCTATGAAATCGCACCCTTTCTATGAGGTGCTGTATCCTCCATTATTCCCATCACCTTAGTTGCCACGTTGTTCCTTTTGCACATCCCTCCTCACCACTCACTCCCCTTAGATTTCTGTGTCATACCATAAAAATAATTTAACATATCAGGAGTCGTGTGTTTATGTGCGATCGGGTCCTGGTGATAAGATGTTTACCGTTAAGTACAGTCAAACCACACTGGTACGCCCAATCTTGTTCGATCTTGGAAGCTAAGCAGTGTCTGGGCCTGATCAGTACCAGGGAGGGGGACTGCCTGGGAATATCAGGTACTGTAAGGACTGACAAATAACGTCGAGCTAACCAGGGACCTAATCAATACCACACGGTATTAACCAGGTGACTCCTGTAAGACTCACCATTTAGGTCATAACATTGTAAACTATCAAAATATCACTGGTGCACTGTTCTAATCGCTCACAATGTATATACTATGTGTTCCCTCCACATCTGTTCCTCTCACCGCGAGGCTGCAATTACCTGCAACCTTTTTCCACCCATTTAAATTTCTGACACCAGTTATCTCTAGTTATGAATCTGATGTCACGTTCCACATGTACCTTACACACTAAGCTCTGTGTGTGTCACCTTCTTCCTCTTTATATACATTTATATGTTTACATATATATCTTTATATATACATAATTTTTCAGTTTATTTGTTTATTCCCTTTTAGTACTGGTTCTCAGCTTGTTTTATCTGTTATATACCTTAAAAAAAACCAGTGCATAGCTTTCACCATTTCCTTTCTGCTTTTTTACATGGTCCTGTTGTCATGGATTCCGATGCAATGTGAATCTTGGTCTCCAAGGACTCCTTAAAGATGGCCACCATTCTCCTGTATTCCCTATGGAGCTTGTCATCAACAACATGGCCGCCGCAGTATCTAATACTAAGGGACATATAGAGCATGGAGACCTGGACCAGAACTGATATCAACTAAGAGACTGCAGGCACCTGCGCAATGAACGGCTGGTGCCGCCGGCGCATGCGCACTAATGTAACCGGAAGTGGGGCGGAAATACCCGGAGTCACGTGACGCGTCCCCTCCGTCACCGGAAGTGTGGCGGAAGTGCCGCAAATCAACACAAATACACAGTTCTGGACGTTCCTAACGCTACTACAGTCCTGAAACCACTCGTTTTCCACATATATACTATTATATTACCCTCTATAGCCTTAGGCTATGTCCCAAATAAGTGTCTTTGATGTTCTGTGTAGTATATATTTTAATTACATCACATGACTAATTATGACATCACCAACCCTGAGCCTGTCCATCAGGGGTATAAATAGGCATAGTATCTCATTCTGTCCTCACCCTTTGAAGAAGTCAGCTGTGACGAAACGCGTTGGGCTCCCTGTGGTGACTCCCTTGCCTATTTTAAAAGATAAGTTAGAAGTCCTTACTTTTTACTAAGACCTTTTATGCTCATAAGATTTTATCAGTGTTTTCATGTTTTGATCCGCTTTTATGTGATATTAAAGCTTGTTTGTATTATTATATAGTTTTTGGCTTTTAAATCTATCTTTTTACCTATTGCCTTTTAAACAACACCAGTCGCCGGTACCCTTATTCCCCCACTTTTAGATTTTTCCCAGCAGTACTGTACCAGCATTGCGCTCTTAAGGGTTGGCGGACACCTTCTAACAAGGTTGCGTGTGTTTTTTAGCAATTTTATTATTTCATTTTTTACTGAGAACCCACCTCGCAAGTGGCGCTGTGTCATTTCCTTTCTACATATATATATATATATATATATATATATATTTCTATAGGAACACACACACCATGTATGTTTTTCCTTTTTTTAAGTGGGGCACCAAACTGCAACTTGACTCCAGGCAGTCGTGTATTTAGAATGTTTTCTCCCCCAAGCCCAAAAATGTTTTGCTCCCCCCCCCAACTATTGCCATTAGGAAAGTGAACAATTTGTTTGCCAAAAAAAGGGGCATGTCTCGATAAAAGGGGAATTGCTTTGCAGCAAGGGGCGTGGCATTGCAGGTAAAGACTGCCTTATAAAGCAGTTTTGCAACCTGCATGCCCAGACATTGGCCACCACAAGAAAAAGGTAACCCTGATTCATGCCCCTTACATTATTAATTTTTTCCCCTTATAGTAATGCCCCTTACACATTATGCCACACACCGTTATGCCCATTACACAATATGCCACAGACCGTAATGCCCCTAACACATTATGCCACACACCGTAATGCCTGTGACACATTATGCCCCACAGAAGTGCTCCCAATTACTTTTAAATTACCTGCTGGTTGCCAGGGGTTTCACGCTCTTGTTCCATGCTGGTTGGCAGGGGTTTTCATGCTCTGGGTGTCATGCTCTTTGCCAGGGGTTTCATGCACTGAGGGTCATGCTCATTGCCACGGGGTGATGCTCATTGCCAGAGGTTTCATACACTGGGTGTCATGCTCATTGCCAGGGGGTAATACTCATTGCCAGTGATTTTATGTGCTGGTTATCATGCTCATTGCCAGGGGGTAATGCTTGTTGCCAGGGGTTTCATGCACTAGGTGTTATTCTCATTGCCAAGGGGTTTTCATGCTTGTTGCCTAGGGTATAAGGGTTCCACTGCTGCCAGTGCTACCCAGCGCTATGCACTCCTGGGTCCCAGCACTTCCCTGCTCTGTCAGACGCTATAGGTCAAGTATGACTTCAAGCAGCTGTCTCCTTTATGGCAGTGGGAGGGACATTTAGCAGATTGACATGTGGAAGGCTAGTTCGCATGTCAGTCTGCACTGAATCAGCAGCTGTGCCCCCGCAGCCCTATGCCTCCAAGCCTCCGCAGTGGCTGGGGTGGCTGTAGTTACACCACTGCTACTGGGATGAACTTACACCCCTGTTTTCAACCCCTACTTAGTATGTTACCTAAAAGCAAGCATGAAAGACAATGCTCTTTCAGTCAAATTTACTCCATATATTAAATTCATAATATACTGTTAATTTCAAATAATAAATGGAAGCATGCAGATTGACTGACACTGACGCCTAAAAGGTGCACTCGCTGTACATATTGGTTGCTTTCCATGACCACTTGCTAAACCAGGTAGTGAATTTCTTAGAGTACTGTAGTTTTAAGTATTACAAAATACCAAAGTATAAGACTAAAATAGCAACAAATGTTTAATAAATACAGTAGTAGCATGTTATCAACAAGATTAATTTATATAATTGAATATGAAAATTTGTTCAATAAACATGACAACTTACTTTTCTGCTTTCCCAAGTTGTACAAGGCAGACAAGAGCCACAGCTGTCACCAGTATTACCAATTTGGGTGTCATCTTAGGCTTCCGAAAATCTGTTCAATAACATACATTTACATGTAGACATGAAAAAATTATTTTGTCATATATATTAATTTGTGTACTTTTTATTTTATGTTCAAATATAGAAAATATGAATGGAGACCAATACTTACTTATACTGTTGAGATTGCCTACATACACCATGTAACATACTTTTTTTCAGCAGATTTTTGATATACAAAGCATTTAACTACACAATACCCCATTCCCCACCATCAAATTATTGGGCTAATGTCAGTGGTGATGGTTAACATGGAGAGCTAGACACATTATTTAATTCAAATTTAGCAAAAGAATGTTTATGTCACAGAGGTGGGGGCTACATGTACTGTAAATAGGGAACTGGAAACAACTGGTACACAGAAAATAGTGAAGCTTCAGGAAAAGTAATGTTTACATCAGCCAAGCATAACCTGTAGAAATTGACTTCACTGGGGAAATTGTCCCTCTGGGAAAAGGATTCCCAACACCACTTAGACCACCATCCTGAAGGGAGGATTATTATTTGTTACAGTTCACCATGTGACCAGTAGTGGGGAAGGAAGTACTCATAGGAAATCTTTCATCAGGGTTGGTCCCGGCAGTGACATACCTGTGACAGACAGCCAATCAGATCTGCTGTCACACTGCACATGGAAAGGTGCAAAGCTCTGAGTATCAGATATGATAATCTCACAATACTCATCTTTTTCTCACGCTGTCATTGTGTTGGGCTACCCAGATGGACAGCGACATGCAGCATCATTGTTTCCCAACAAGTAAATATATTTTTCACATTCTTAATTTTGATATATAATAAAAAGATTTATTTTGCTTTTAGTATCTGAGCTACCATGTCAAAGTTTCATAGATCACTGTATAAGAAGTGTATGCTGCAATCTACTTGTATACTTTGCTTATATATCATTATACAGTACTCAGGGATGCAGCAGATTTGGGGCATGGAGATGAGTACTCAATGCAGGTCTCCACACACAAAACTATGGTATAGTTTTTAAAATAAAAATAATGGGAGGCTCTAAAAATTGCCTGTATCCCATAAATGACAGCAGCTCTTTCTCTCTTTCTCTGTCATTCGGTTTTCCTGGACCCTCTACCAGCAGACCTGTTTCTATTGTATTCTGTCTGTGACAGATAACAGAACAAGGATGCATATTTAAAACATTTTTAGGTTAAATCACAGGTTACCAAACATGGTCCTCAAGGCATCTTTAATGGTCCAGGTTTTAACAATAACCTAGCTTTTGCACGGGTGACTTGGGGGGTAATTCTGACCTGATCGCTGCTGTGCGTTTTCGCACAGTGTGCGATCATATCTGAACTGTGAATGCGTATGCACCGCAATGCGCCGGGATAAAAAGCGATTGCACGGGCGATCGAAAGCTAATTGAAAGGAAGTGGCCATTTGTGGGTGGCAACTGACCATTTTACAGGAGTGTCCAGAGAAACGCAGGAGGGACCAGGTGTTTGGAGGGAGGGTGTCTGACGTCGGCTCCGTCCCAGAACACCAGGAAACCATCACATCAGCTAAGTAAGTCCTGGGCAGTGCAGAGACTGCACAAACTGATATTTGTGCAGCTCTGCTACAAATGCGATTGCACATCTGCTCCCCCTGCAGGTGGCGACTACCTGATCTCAGTGATGCAAAAAACGCACCCTAGCAATCAAGTCTGAATTACCCCCTTAGTTACTGTAGTTCCTCAATCAATTCGATTTAACCATCTGTGCTCAGTCATGGATACCCTTAAAACCTGGGCTGGCAGGATTCCTTGAGGACCATGGCCTAATTCAGACTGGATCACTGCTGAGGCAGCGATTACAGACTGAAGCCCTGTGCGTGTACACACCGGGAGGCCCAGTGAGATGCTAAAATCATCTCAGGGCTGCGATCACCTCTGCCTGATTGACAGGCAGACAGAGTCAGGGGGCGGGAGGGGATGTGCCAATGGCGTTAGAACACCAAGTTGCGGTCTGGACAACATAGGTGTATCGGGACCATTGAGGGGGCAGGTCGCGGCAGCTGCATGACATCACACGCAGCCACTGCGACCTGGGACATGGTGGGTAGCCTCCTGCCAGTGCAGCTAGGCTGCGCAGGATGAGAGCTACTGGGTAGGTGCAAAAGCATCACCACTGTGCAATGCTTTTGCACCCATGCGGGGTGGCAGGGCCTTACATGCGGGGTGGCAGGCTCGGAATGGGCCACCGGGAAGCCGGTGAAACCACCGGTAGGCCCCACTGATTTTTGCCCACGACCTCTTTTGTATGAGGGCGGGGCCTACTGTAATAATGTGGTGCCCGGGTAGCAGCGCCGTGGTGCAAGGAGATGCCTGATTGTAGTTAGATGCTGCTGTCAGTGGCCACAGGAGGGAAGGAGGCCTCACACACCAGCAGAGTCATCTGAGGAGCAGGAAAGGCGCACACTGCGCTCTCCTCCCCGGCCTCGACACAGAAGCAGCAGCAGAGCCCGGGTGGTGGTGATGATTAGATCCCACGCAGAGTCAGACTGAGGGGCAGGAGAGGCACATGCTGCGCTCTCCTCCCTGGCCCATAGACAGGGAAGCAGCAGCGGGAGCAGCAGCAGATCTCGGGCAGTGGTGGTGAGTAACTTACACTCTATTTGCATATGTGGAATTGGCATTGGGGGGGCATTATCATATGTGTAACTGGCACTGGGGGTCAAATGTGTAACTGGCACTGGGGGCATATGTGTAACTGCACTGGGGGGGCATATGTGTAACTGGCACTGGGGGCATATGTGTAACTGGCACTGGGGGCATATGTGTAACTGGCACTGGGGGGCATATGTGTATCCTGCACTGTGGGGGTATATGTGTAACTAGCACTGTGGTGGCATTATCATATGTGTAACTGGCACAGGGGGGCATTATCATATGTGTAACTGGCATTGGGCGGCATTATCATATGTGTAACTGGCACTGGGGGAGCATATGTGTAACTGACACTGTGGGGCAGTGGTGTAACTGGCACTGGGGGTGGCATATGTGTATCCTGCACTGTGAGAGCATATGTGTAACTGGCACTGTGGGGACATCTGTGTAACTGGCACTGTGGGGCATATGTGTAACCTACACTGTGGGGGCATATGTGTAACTGGCACTGGGGGGATATGTGTATCCTGAACTGTGAGGGCATATGTGTACTTGGCACAGGGGGGCATACGTGTAACTGGTACTGGGGGGCATAGGTGTAACTGGCACTGGGGGTCATATGTGTAACTGGCACTGTAGGGGCATATGTGTAACTGGCACAGGGGGTGACATATGGGTATCCTAAACTGTGAGGGCATATCTGTAAAAGGCACTGGGGGGTATATGTGTAACTGGGGGGGCATATGTGTATCCTGCATTGTAGGGGCATATGTGTTATTGGCACTGGGGGGCATATGTGTAACTGGCAATGGGAGGGCATATATTTAACTGGCACTGTGGGGGCATATGTGTAAATGGCACTGTGGGGGTGTATGTGTATATGGCACTGCATTACTGGGGGTGTATGTGTATCTGGCACTGCTGGGTGTATATGCTTATCTGCCACTACTGGGGTCCTTATTTGTATCTGTCACTATACTGGGGTCTTTATGTGTATCTACTGTTTTCTCCTGGTATAACCCAAGCACATATACTACTGCTCTCTCCTGGTGTAACCCATGCATATATACTACTGCTCTCTCCCGGTGTAACCCTGGCACATATACTACTGCTCTTTCCTGGTGTGCAGACATATGTGCAGGAGCTCCTGAGCTACAGAACCTAACAGTGCAGCAGAGTAAGAGTGCCCGCCCCCTGCAGGATTCCTGGGCCAGAGTTGCTGCTCTTAGCAGGAGGAGAGTGGAAGTTTCAGCAGGTGGAAGGCCCGGGCCCGGGGCTGCTGCCATCGGGTCCCAGAGGTATGAAGAAGGGGCAGGCATCCCTCACGCCACCCCCTTACCCAGCTGTAGGGGTTAGGGGACAGGAAGGGATGGTGTATTCAGCCAGCCAGCCATGGATTACAAGGAGTACCAGCAGTGTTGCCGGAGCCCCTGTGCAGCAGATTGTGTACCCCTAATCCTGAGGAAGGCACCTCTGCCAGGAAGATTATTGGTGGGGACGGTACAGTCGCGCAGCGGCTGAGCCTCCAGGCAAGAAAGGGGTTAATGTCAATGTAACAGAGGGGATCTCAGATGCAGAGGACTCAGACTGTGGTGATGATGATGTTTCAGAGGAAGATTACTGGGTCAATTTAGGCCTAAAGGAATTAATGGCAGAAGCTGCTAAACTTAAATCCCGGTATTATGCTTGCAAGAGAAAATGAAATACAATTGCCAATTTGGAGCGGGTCAGGATCCAGGGTGAAATGGATGAAATACAAGCAACCATGAGTAATATAAAGGCCAGAATAACATCTCTAAAGGAATCTGAAGGAAAGAAAAAAAAGGCAAAAGTTTCTATATCAGCAGGGAAGGAGTTAACTGCAGTGGATAGAATTCAGGTTACACCCTCATCATAGGAGTTGATTCACCTGGAGAAGGAAGAGGGTGTGGAGATGGAGGAATCTCCAGCTATTGATAAGCTCCAGAGTGTGCCTGTCCAGGAAAAGGCTGTGGATTTCTGGAAACAGCATCATCGGCTGCTATGGAGATGGAAGCAGAGGCGAGGGGAGCAGACGGCGGCTCGGGAATCCCTGGTGGAGGAACAAGCAAGGTAAGATCTGTGCAGGTGCTGTCAGGAGGGGATTCCCGGGGGTTACCCGTGGCTTCCAAGGTGCCGGGCAAAGGTAGCAGTAATGAAAATGCTGTAATAGGTGACAGGCCGGTGAGGACCGGAGGGCAGGGCCCGGAATTGGGTCTATGCAGGGCGCAGGGTGGCATGGAGGATGAGCCTGTTAACATTTTGCTTGAATCTGATGCAGGGACTAGTGTTATTGTGCAGGCTGTGTCCAAATAAGTGCAGGGAGGTGTGGGATTGGCAGTGAGGAAAACTGTAATAACTGATGGTTTGGCTCAAGGTCTGCCAGCTCTAAATCCAGAGACTTTGGATGATGGTGAGAAAGTAGTTGCAGAGTCAATGTTTGGGAACATTCCAGCTCCTGCCAGGGTGAAGGAAGCATTGTCGTCAATCAGTGCAGAAGTAAAGAATAAGAAGTCTAAAGACATTCCAGAAGGAAAGGATAAAAATGTGGGGGGTGGGGTGGGGAGGGGGATGCTAAGTGAAAATGTTGATTTAGCTCCACTTGTTTCTTTTTCAGTGACAGAGGGTGGAGGAAGTGCGGGCAAGCCTAACCCTGAAGATATGTCTTATGCACAGAAGGCGGCAGATATGGGGAAAAATTCTGGAAATAAGGATACAAGATTTGGTGGTGGTAGTGGTGGCCAGAGAGTGAGACGGAACCTAGTACAGTTTAGGTGGGTGGGTGATGGTGACCCTCCACCTAAGACTGATTTTCTTAGGTAAATTTTTTCTCTTGGGGTTACTTACAGAGATCTATATGCCTGTATTTACCCTATAAAATCTGTTGAGTATGTAAGTGGTCTGTAAACAAGGACAAGAATGATTACTGTAAGTATGAGTCGGATTTGATGGAGAAGCAAAATGACATAAAATAAGAATTTACTTACCGATAATTCTATTTCTCGGAGTCCGTAGTGGATGCTGGGGTTCCTGAAAGGACCATGGGGAATAGCGGCTCCGCAGGAGACAGGGCACAAAAAAGTAAAGCTTTACTAGGTCAGGTGGTGTGCACTGGCTCCTCCCCCTATGACCCTCCTCCAGACTCCAGTTAGGTACTGTGCCCGGACGAGCATACACAATAAGGGAGGCATTTTGAATCCCGGGTAAGACTCATACCAGCCACACCAATCACACCGTACAACTTGTGATCTAAACCCAGTTAACAGTATGACAACAGAAAGGGCCTCTTAAAGATGGCTCCTTAACAATAACCCGAATTAGTTAACAATAACTATGTACAAGTATTGCAGATAATCCGCACTTGGGATGGGCGCCCAGCATCCACTACGGACTCCGAGAAATAGAATTATCGGTAAGTAAATTCTTATTTTCTCTATCGTCCTAAGTGGATGCTGGGGTTCCTGAAAGGACCATGGGGATTATACCAAAGCTCCCAAACGGGCGGGAGAGTGCGGATGACTCTGCAGCACCGAATGAGAGAACTCCAGGTCCTCCTTTGCCAGGGTATCAAATTTGTAAAATTTTACAAACGTGTTCTCCCCCGACCACGTAGCTGCTCGGCAGAGTTGTAATGCCGAGACCCCTCGGGCAGCCGCCCAAGATGAGCCCACCTTCCTTGTGGAGTGGGCTTTTACAGTTTTAGGCTGTGGCAGGCCTGCCACAGAATGTGCAAGTTGAATTGTGTTACAAATCCAACGAGCAATCGACTGCTTAGAAGCAGGTGCGCCCAACTTGTTGGGTGCATACAATATAAACAGCGAGTCAGATTTTCTGACTCCAGCCGTCCTTGCAATGTATATTTTTAAGGCTCTGACAACGTCCAACAACTTGGAGTCCTCCAAGTCGCTAGTGGCCGCAGGCACCACAATAGGTTGGTTCAGATGAAATGCTGATACCACTTTAGGGAGAAAATGCGGACGAGTCCGCAGTTCTGCCCTATCCGAATGGAAGATTAGATAAGGACTTTTATAAGATAAAGCCGCCAATTCAGATACTCTCCTGGCAGAGGCCAGGGCTAGTAACATAGTCACTTTCAATGTGAGATATTTCAAATCCACCTTTTTCAATGGTTCAAACCAATGGGATTTGAGGAAATCTAAAACTACATTTAGATCCCACGGTGCCACCGGAGGCACCACAGGAGGCTGTATATGCAGTACTCCCTTGACAAAAGTCTGGACCTCAGGGACAGAGGCCAATTCTTTTTGGAAGAATATTGACAGGGCCGAAATTTGAACCTTAATGGATCCCAATTTGAGACCCATAGATAATCCTGATTGCAGGAAATGTAGGAAACGACCCAGTTGGAATTCCTCCGTCGGAACCCTCCGATCCTCGCACCACGCTACATATTTTCGCCAAATGCGGTGATAATGTTTCACGGTGACTTCCTTCCGTGCCTTAATCAAGGTAGGAATGACTTCTTCTGGAATGCCTTTCCCTTTTAGGATCTGGCGTTCAACCGCCATGCCGTCAAACGCAGCCGCGGTAAGTCTTGAAAAAGACAGGGACCCTGCTGTAGCAGGTCCCTTCTCAGAGGTAGAGGCCACGGTTCGTCCGTGAGCATCTCTTGAAGTTCCGGATACCAAGTCCTTCTCGGCCAATCCGGAACCACTAGTATTGTTCTTACTCTTCTTTGCCGTATGATCTTCAATACCTTTGGTATGAGCGGCAGAGGAGGAAACACATACACTGACTGGTACACCCAAGGAGTTACCAGTGCGTCCACAGCTATTGCCTGTGGATCTCTTGACCTGGCGCAATATTTGTCCAGTTTCTTGTTGAGGCGAGACGCCATCATGTCTACAATTGGTCTTTCCCAACGGTCTATTAACATGTTGAAGACTTCTGGATGTAGACCCCACTCTCCCGGATGAAGATCGTGTCTGCTGAGGAAGTCTGCTTCCCAGTTGTCCACGCCCGGGATGAACACTGCTGACAGTGCTATCACGTGATTCTCCGCCCAGCGAAGAATCTTGGCAGCTTCTGCCATTGCACTCCTGCTTCTTGTGCCGCCCTGCCTGTTTACATGGGCGACCGCCGTGATGTTGTCCGACTGAATCAACACCGGCTTTCCTTGCAGGAGAAGTTCCGCCTGGCTTAGAGCATTGTAGATTGCTCTTAGTTCCAGAATGTTTATGTGAAGAGACTTTTCCAGACTCGTCCATACTCCCTGGAAGTTTCTTCCTTGTGTGACTGCTCCCCAGCCTCTCAGGCTGGCGTCCGTGGTCACCAGGATCCAATCCTGAATGCCGAATCTGCGGCCTTCTAATAGGTGAGCCTTCTGCAACCACCACAGAAGTGACACCCTTGTCTTTGGTGACAGGGTTATTCGCAGGTGCATCTGCAGATGCGACCCTGACCATTTGTCCAACAGATCCCTTTGGAATATTCTTGCATGGAATCTGCCGAATGGAATTGCTTCGTAAGAAGCCACCATTTTTCCCAGGACTCTTGTGCATTGATGTACTGACACTTTTCCTGGTTTTAGGAGGTTCCTGACCAGATCGGATAACTCCTTGGCTTTTTCCTCTGGAAGGAAAACCTTTTTCTGAACCGTGTCCAGAATCATTCCTAGGAACAGCAGACGAGTTGTCGGGATTAAATGGGATTTTGGAATATTCAGAATCCACCCGTGTTGTCTTAGCACCTCTTGAGATAGTGCTAAAGCTGTCTCCAGCTGTTCTCTGGACCTTGCCCTTATTAGGAGATCGTCCAAGTATGGGATAACTAATACGCCTTTTCTTCGAAGAAGAATCATCATCTCGGCCATTACCTTGGTAAAGACCCGAGGCGCCGTGGACAATCCGAACGGCAGCGTCTGAAACTGATAGTGACAGTTTTGAACAATGAACCTGAGGTACCCCTGGTGTGCGGGGTAAATCGGAACGTGTAGATACGCATCCTTGATGTCCAAGGATACCATAAAGTCCCCTTCTTCCAGGTTCGCTATCACTGCTCTGAGTGACTCCATCTTGAACTTGAACTTTTTTATGTAGAGGTTCAAGGACTTCAGATTTAGAATAGGCCTTACCGAGCCATCCGGCTTCGGTACCACAAATAGAGTGGAATAATACCCCTTTCCTTGTTGTAATAGGGGTACTTTGACTATCACCTGCTGAGCGTACAGCTTGTGAATGGCTTCCAACACCCTCTCCCTTTCGGAAGAGACGGTTGGTAAGGCAGACTTCAGGAAACGATGAGGAGGATCCGTCTCTAATTCCAACCTGTACCCCTGAGATATTATCTGCAGGATCCAGGGGTCTACCTGCGAGTGAGCCCACTGCGCGCTGTAATTTTTGAGACGGCCCCCCACTGTCCCCGAGTCCGCTTGAGAGGCCCCAGCGTCATGCTGAGGTTTTTGCAGGAGCCGGGGAGGGCTTCTGTTCCTGGGAAGGAGCTGCCTGTTGGTGTCTCTTCCCTCTTCCTCTGCCTCGTGGCAGGTACGACAAGCCCTTTGCTCTCTTATTTTTGTAGGAGCGAAAAGGCTGCGGTTGAAAGGTCGGTGCCTTTCTCTGTTGGGGAGTGACTTGAGGTAAAAAAGTGGATTTCCCGGCAGTAGCCGTGGCCACCAAGTCTGATAGACCAACTCCAAATAACTCCTCCCCTTTATACGGCAAAACCTCCATGTGACGTTTTGAATCCGCATCGCCTGTCCACTGTCGTGTCCATAAGGCTCTTCTGGCTGAAATGGACATAGCACTCACCCGAGATGCCAGTGTGCAAATATCCCTCTGTGCATCACGCATATAGATAAATGCATCCTTTATTTGTTCTAACGACAGTAAAACATTGTCCCTATCTAGGGTATCAATATTTTCAATCAGGGATTCTGACCAAACTACTCCAGCACTGCACATCCAGGCAGTTGCTATAGCTGGTCGTAGTATAACACCTGCATGTGTGTATATATTCTTTTGAATAACTTCCATCTTTCTATCTGATGGATCCTTAAGTGCGGCCGTCTCAGGAGAGGGTAACGCCACTTGTTTGGATAAGCGTGTGAGCGCCTTGTCCACCTTAGGGGGTGTTTCCCAGCGCGCCCTAACCTCTGGCGGGAAAGGGTATAATGCCAATAACTTTTTTGAAATTATCAACTTTTTATCAGGAGCAACCCACGCTTCATCACACACGTCATTTAATTCTTCTGATTCAGGAAAAACTGTTTGTAGTTTTTTCACACCATACATAATACCCTGTTTTACGGTATCTGTAGTATCAGCTAAATGTAACGTCTCCTTCATTGCCAAAATCATATAACGTGTGGCCCTACTGGAAAATACGTTTGAATTTCTACCGTCGTCACTGGAATCAGTGCCCGTGTCTGGGTCTGTGTCGACCGACTGAGGCAAAGGGCGTTTTACAGCCCCTGACGGTGTTTGAGGCGCCTGGACAGGCATTAATTGATTGTCCGGCCGCCTCATGTCCTCAACTGACTGTTTAAGGGAAGATAAACCATCACGTAATTCCACAAATAAAGGCATCCATTCTGGTGTCGACCCCCTGGGGGGTGACATCTGCATATTTGGCAATTGCTCCGCCACCACACCAATATCGTCCTCATACATGTCGACACCACGTACCGACACACACCGCAAACTCACAGGGAATGCTCTAATGAAGACAGGACCCACTAGCCCTTTTGGGGAGACAGAGGGAGAGTCTGCCAGCACACACCACAAAGCGCTATATATACAAGGGATATCCTTATATTAAGTGCTCCCTTATAGCTGCTTTAATATATATATATATAGCCATTAATGTGCCCCCCCTCTCTGTTTTACCCTGTTTCTGTAGTGCAGTGCAGGGGAGAGACCTGGGAGCCGTTCTGACCAGCGGAGCTGTGACAGAAAATGGCGCCGTGTGCTGAGGAGATAGGCCCCGCCCCTTTTTCGGCGGGTTCT
Source organism: Pseudophryne corroboree (assembly GCF_028390025.1). Taxonomy (NCBI): domain Eukaryota; kingdom Metazoa; phylum Chordata; class Amphibia; order Anura; family Myobatrachidae; genus Pseudophryne; species Pseudophryne corroboree. The sequence continues at coordinate 757,688,903 of NC_086445.1, read as the reverse complement.
TCTCCCGCTATTTTTCCAGTCAGGCAGGGGTTAAATATCTCCATATAGCCCCTATGGGCTATATGTGAGGTATTTTTAGCCTTGTATAAGGTTTATATTTGCCTCTCAGAGCGCCCCCCCCCAGCGCTCTGCACCCTCAGTGACTGCCCAGTGAAGTGTGCTGAGAGGAAAATGGCACACAGCTGCAGTGCTGTGCGCTACCTTATGAAGACTGAGGAGTCTTCAGCCGCCGGTTTCCGGACCTCTTCACGCTTCAGCATCTGCAAGGGGGTCGGCGGCGCGGCTCCGGGACCGGACTCCACGGCTGGGCCTGTGTTCGATCCCTCTGGAGCTAATGGTGTCCAGTAGCCAAGCAGCAAATCCACTCTGCATGCAGGTGAGTTTACTACTTTCCCCCTAAGTCCCACGTTGCAGTGATCCTGTTGCCAGCAGGACTCACTGTAAAGAAAAAAACCTAAACTAAACTTTCTCTAAGCAGCTCTTTAGGAGAGCCACCTAGATTGCACCCTTCTCGTTCGGGCACAAAATCTAACTGGAGTCTGGAGGAGGGTCATAGGGGGAGGAGCCAGTGCACACCACCTGACCTAGTAAAGCTTTACTTTTTTGTGCCCTGTCTCCTGCGGAGCCGCTATTCCCCATGGTCCTTTCAGGAACCCCAGCATCCACTTAGGACGATAGAGAAAAGTGACTATCCTGGTCCACAATGAATCCATACCTGTGGAAGACATCAGGTTTTGGTTAAGCAGGCAATGTGAATTTTCAATCTGACATTAGGAAAATGGACCACACAAAGGGAGTGTGTGGAGGTGCTTGGTAGGCCAGTGTACGTCTGCATCCTGGGGAGACCGGTGTGCGCCATATTCCATCTGCTGCGTACATAGGTCGAGACCGGGTGCAGATATTTCATACTGGTCAACCAAAGACATGTTTTAAGTTGGTGAGGCTGGCCACCTCAGTGGTGACTGTGGGAGTGTGAAATGTTCGATGTGTGGGGAGAGTGGACATACATCTAGAACATGTAATAAGGTGAAATGTAACCTTTGTGGGGAGATGGGACATCCCTACAGTCGTTGCCCCATGGCAAATCGTAACAACAGGGGTTGCATGAATTTTGAGGAAGGTAGTAGTTCAGAAATGAGAATTACTAGGGGGGGAGTAGTTAAAGTGAACAAAGAGAAATAAATGTAATGGGAAATTGGAAAAATAGTGTAAGAAGGAACCAAAATTCAGCCTCAGGCCCAATCCCAGCCTTAATCCCATTCCCAATCCTGGTTTCAGGTGGGAAAAAAAGGTGTGAAAACAACAAAGAGGAAAGTGGAGGAAGAGGTGATTCTTTCAAATAGGTTTGGGGTATTGACAGATGAGGAAGATGAGGAAGAAGTGGTTCTAGAAAAAGGGGAACCAAGATTTAAACCTAGAAGACAGAGAAGAAAGAACAAAGAAAGGAAAGAAGAAGTAATTAAGATGGGAGGGAAGAGAAGGAGGGAGGAGGGAGAAGGGAATGCAGACAGTGAAATAGAGGATGTTGTAGCAGAAACTTTACAGTGGGATCCAATAGGGATTGAATTGGAGCAAAGAAAAGAGGAGGGAGAGTTTGGGAAGCCACTGTTTGAGGATGAGGAGGTAGGTGCGGAGGTGGTTGCTGCTGAGGAGGAAGTGATGGTGATAAGGAAAGAGGCAGAGAGTGAATCTGAGAGTCAGATCAATCAAAATAATGAGTCTGGCCCTGGGTCACTGGATGCAAGGGAACCCCCTGACCCTAGTCCTAAAGTGGCTGGTGCGGGTGTGGATGTGGTTGTGATTGAGGAAGTGAATGGGGTGGCATGTATGGACTGTGGTGTTGGTGATGGGGGTGGTGGTGATAACTAGGGTAATGTATGTGTATAGTCCATTTCAACAATCTGGAACCATGGATACCCATCCTATTTGATGTGCCACAATGAATGTGGCTTCCGTGTTATCCGTACGTGCTCGGTATCTGGCTTTTGAGTTTTTTGACAACCAGGACGTGGACATCTTGTTCTTACAAGAGACCCGGATCAACAGATTGGCAGCCCTTCACAAAGCTAAAAGTGAGTGGAGGCGCGGGCCCTATTTTTGGTCTCTTGCTGCTTAGCCGTACGGTGGGGTGGCGGTACTTTTTACTAGTGATGTGCACCGGACATTTTTCGGGTTTTGTGTTTTGGTTATGGATTCGGTTCCGCGGCCGTGTTTTGGATTCGGACGCGTTTTGGAAAAACCTCACCGAAATTTTTTTGTCGGATTCGGGTGTGTTTTGGATTCGGGTGTTTTTTTTTCAAAAAACCCTAAAAAACAGCTTAAATCATAGAATTTGGGGGTCATTTTGATCCCATAGTATTATTAACCTCAATAACCATAATTTCCACTCATTTCCAGTCTATTCTGAACACCTCACAATATTATTTTTAGTCCTAAAATTTGCACCAAGGACGCTGGATGGCTAAGCTAAGCGACACAAGTGGCCGACACAAACACCTGGCCCATCTAGGAGTGGCACAGCAGTGTCAGGCATGATGGCACTTCAAAAAAATAGTCCCCAAACAGCACATGATGCAAAGAAAAAAAGAGGCGCACCAAGGTCGCTGTGTGACTAAGCTAAGTGGCCGACACAAACACCTGGCCCATCTAGGAGTGGCACTGCAGTGTCAGGCAGGATGGCACTTCAAAAAAATTGTCCCCAAACAGCACATGATGCAAAGAAAAAAAGAGGCGCACCAAGGTCGCTGTGTGACTAAGCTAAGCGACACAAGTGGCCGACACAAAGACCTGGCCCATCTAGGAGTGGCACTGCAGTGTCAGGCAGGATGGCACTTCAAAAAAATTGTCCCCAAACAGCACATGATGCAAAGAAAGATGAAAGAAAAAAGAGGTGCAAGATGGAATTGTCCTTGGGCCCTCCCACTCACCCTTATGTTGTATAAACAGGACATGCACACTTTAACGAACCCATCATTTCAGCTACAGGGTCTGCCACACGACTGTGACTGAAATGACTGGTTGGTTTGGGCCCCCACCAAAAAAAGAAGCAATCAATCTCTCCTTGCACAAACTGGCTCTACAGAGGCAAGATGTCCACCTCATCATTATCCTCCGATTCCTCACCCCTTTCACTGTGTACATCCCCCTCCTCACAGATTATTAATTCGTCCCCACTGGAATCCACCATCTCAGGTCCCTGTGTACTTTGTGGAGGCAATTGCTGCTGGTGAATGTCTCCATGGAGGAATTGATTATAATTAATTTTGATGAACATCATCTTCTCCACATTTTCTGGAAGTAACCTCGTACGCCGATTGCTGACAAGGTGAGCGGCTGCACTAAACACTCTTTCGGAGTACACACTGGAGGGAGGGCAACTTAGGTAGAATAAAGCCAGTTTGTGCAAGGGCCTCCAAATTGCCTCTTTTTCCTGCCAGTATACGTACGGACTGTCTGACGTGCCTACTTGGATGCGGTCACTCATATAATCCTCCACCATTCTTTCAATGGTGAAAGAATCATATGAAGGGACAGTAGACGACATGTCAGTAATCGTTGGCAGGTCCTTCAGTCCGGACCAGATGTCAGCACTCGCTCCAGACTGCCGTGCATCACCGCCAGCGGGTGGGCTCGGAATTCTTAGCCTTTTCCTCGCACCCACAGTTGCGGGAGAATGTGAAGGAGGAGATGTTGACGGGTCACGTTCCACTTGACTTGACAATTTTCTCACCAGCAGGTCTTTGAACCTCTGCAGACTTGTGTCTGCCGGAAAGAGAGATACAAGGTAGGTTTTAAATCTAGGATCGAGCACGGTGACCAAAATGTAGTGCTCTGATTTCAACAGATTGACCACCCGTGAATCCAGGTTACGCGAATTAAGGGCTCCATCAACAAGTCCCACATGCCTAGCGGAATCGCTCTGTTTTAGCTCCTCCTTCAATGTCTCCAGCTTCTTCTGCAAAAGCCTGATGAGGGGAATTACTTGACTCAGGCTGGCAGTGTCTGAACTGACTTCACGTGTGGCAAGTTCAAAGGGTTGCAGAACCTTGCACAATGTTGAAATCATTCTCCACTGCGCTTGAGTCAGGTGCATTCCCCCTCCTTTGCCTATATCGTGGCCAGATGTATAGGCTTGAATGGCCTTTTGCTGCTCCTCCATCCTCTGAAGCATATAGAGGGTTGAATTTCACTTCGTTACCACCTCTTGCTTCAGATGATGGCAGGGCAGGTTCAGGATTGTTTGGTGGTGCTCCAGTCTTCTGTACGCGGTGGCTGAATGCCGAAAGTGGCCCGCAATTCTTCGGGCCACCGACAGCATCTCTTGCTCGCCCCTGTCGTTTTTTAAATAAATCTGCACCACCAAATTCAATGTTTGTGCAAAACATGGGACGTGCTGGAATTTGCCCAGATGTAATGCACGCACAATATTGCTGGCGTTGTCCGATGTCACAAATCCCCAGGAGAGTCCAATTGGGGTAAGCCATTCTGCGATGATCTTCCTCAGTTTCCGTAAGAGGTTGTCAGCTGTGTGCCTCTTCTGGAAAGCAATGATACAAATCGTAGCCTGCCTAGGAACGAGTTGGCGTTTGCGAGATGCTGCTACTGGTGCCGCCGCTGCTGTTCTTGCTGCGGGAGGCAATACATCTACCCAGTGGGCTGTCACAGTATATATAGTCCTGAGTCTGCCCTGCTCCACTTGTCCACATGTCCATGGTTAAGTGGACATTGGGTACAACTGCATTTTTTAGGACACTGGTGAGTCTTTTTCTGACGTCCGTGTACATTCTCGTTATCGCCTGCCTAGAGAAGTGGAACCTAGATGGTATTTGGTAACGGGGGCACACTACCTCAAGAAATTGTCTAGTTCCCTGTGAACTAACGGCGGATACCGGACGCACGTCTAACACCAACATAGTTGTCAAGGCCTGAGTTATCTGCTTTGCAGCAGGATGACTGCTGTGATATTTCATCTTCCTCGCAAAGGACTGTTGGACAGTCAATTGCTTACTGGAAGTAGTACAAGCGGTCTTCCGACTTCCCCTCTGGGATGACGATCGACTCCCAGCAGTTACAACAGCAGCGCCAGCAGCAATAGGCGTTACACTCAAGGATGCATCGGAGGAATCCCAGGCAGGAGAGGACTCATCAGACTTGCCAGTGACATGGCCTGCAGGACTATTGGCTTTCCTGGATAAGGAGGAAATTGACACTGAGGGAGTTGGTGGTGTGGTTTGCAGGAGCTTGGTTACAAGAGGAAGGGATTTAGTGGTCAGTGGACTGCTTCCGCTGTCACCCAAAGTTTTTGAACTTGTCACTGACTTATGATGAATGCGCTGCAGGTGACGTATATGGGAGGATGTTCCGAGGTGGTTAACGTCCTTACCCCTACTTATTACAGCTTGACAAAGGCAACACACGGCTTGACAACTGTTGTCCGCATTTGTGTTGAAATAATTCCACACCGAAGAGCTGATTTTTTTTGTATTTTGACCAGGCATGTCAATGGCCATATTCGTCCCACGGACAACAGGTGTCTCCCCGGGTGCCTGACTTAAACAAACCACCTCACCATCAGAATCCTCCTTGTCAATTTCCTCCCCAGCGCCAGCAACACCCATATCCTCATCCTGGTGTACTTCAACAGTGACATCTTCAATTTGACTATCAGGAACTGGACTGCGGGTGCTCCTTCCAGCACTTGCAGGGGGCGTGCAAATGGTGGAAGGCGCAAGCTCTTCCCGTCCAGTGTTGGGAAGGTCAGGCATCGCAACCGACACAATTGGACTCTCCTTGGGGATTTGTGATTTTGAAGAACGCACAGTTCTTTGCTGTGCTTTTGCCAGCTTAAGTCTTTTCTTTTTTCTAGCGAGAGGATGAGTGTTTCCATCCTCATGTGAAGCTGAACCACTAGCCATGAACATAGGCCAGGGCCTCAGCCGTTCCTTGCCACTCCGTGTCGTAAATGGCATATTGGCAAGTTTACGCTTCTCCTCAGACGCTTTTAATTTAGATTTTTGGGTCATTTTACTGAACTTTTGTTTTTTGGATTTTACATGCTCTCTACTATGACATTGGGCATCGGCCTTGGCAGACGACGTTGATGGCATTTCATCGTCTCGGCCATGACTAGTGGCAGCAGCTTCAGCACGAGGTGGAAGTGGATCTTGATCTTTCCCTATTTTAACCTCCACATTTTTGTTCTCCATATTTTAATGTGTGGAATTATATGCCAGTATCAATAGCAATGGCCTACTACTATATATACTGCGCACAACTGAAATGCACCACAGGTATAGAATGTAGATGGATAGTGTACTTAATGATGACACAGAGGTAGGTACAGCAGTGGCCTTCCGTACCGTACTGCTATATATAGTATACTGGTGGTCACTGTGTCAGCAAACTGCAAAACTAAAATGCACCACAGGTATAGAATGTAGACTGGTGGTCACTGTGTCAGCAAAACTCTGCACTGTACTCCTCCTATATAATATTATACTGGTGGTCCCGACTCCCCAGTCCCCACAACAAAGCAGCACACTGAGCACAGATATGGAGTGTTTTTCAGGCAGACAACGTATAATGGTGGTCACTGTCAGCAAAACTCTGCACTGTACTCCTCCTATATAATATTAATTATACTGGTGGTACCCAGTCCCCACATTAAAATAAAGCAGCACACTGAGCACAGATATGGAGTGTTTTTCAGGCAGACAACGTATACTGGTGGTCACTGTCAGCAAAACTCTGCACTGTACTCCTGCTATATAATACAGCTGCTCCCCAGTCCCCACAATTAAGCAGTGTGAGCACAGATATATATGCAGCACACTGAGCACAGATATGGAGCGTTTTTTTTTCAGGCAGAGAACGTATAACTGGTGGTCACTGATCAGCAAAACTCTGCACTGTACTCCTCCTATATTATGCAGCTGCTCCCCAGTCCTCCCCACAATGAATTAAGCAATAATGCACAATCAAATTCAACAATAACGGAGAGGACGCCAGCCACGTCCTCTCCCTAACATTTGCAATGCACGAGTGAAAATGGCGGCGATGCGCGGCTGCTTATATAGAATCCGAATCTCGCGAGAATCCGACAGCGGGATGATGACGTTCGGGCGCGCTCGGGTTACCCGAGCCATACGGGAGAATCCGAGTATGGCTCGGACCCGTGTAAAAAGGGTGAAGTTCGGGGGGGTTCGGTTTCTGAGAAACCGAACCCGCTCATCACTACTTTTTACCGACATGGTAACCGCGCGCAAGGTTGTTGAGTTACAAGTGGGAAGGTGTATGATTTTGGATGTCACTTTAAGAGGACATAACCTTAGGCTTATCAATATCTATGGCCCCCAGTCTCGCTGGGATAGGAAATATCTTTTTGAAATGATTAAACCCTTTCTTTTCACGGCTTAGCAAGTCAACTTTGGGGGCAATTTCAACGCCATCATTAGGCCAAAAGACAGGGGAGGCTCCAGAGGACTGAGGCTGGGCTATGATGAGATTTTTTTAGTTAGTATGGCTAGTCAGGCAGGTATGGTTGATGTACACATTAAACATCAACCAGACCTCACGGGTTACAATTACTTTTGTGGTCAGCGCAGATCTAGAATAGACAGGTTTTTTGTTTAGGAGTCCTCAAGCACTTTACCTTCAGAGGTAAAGTTTGTAGAGTTCTCCGATCATGTGTACTTAAGTTTTGTTTTGAATGCCTCGCAATCCTTCCAGAAAGGAAGGGGTCTGTGGCGTCTGAATACTGAGCTTCTCAAGGAAGAGGAAGTGAGACAGTCTTTCAGGGAGTTTTTTCAGGTGCAGGAGTCAATGTTGGAGGCTGGTTGGAGTAGATCGGAGAGGTGGGAGGAAGTAAAAAAGAGAGCCCAAAGTCTTTTCAGGAGGATAGTAGTCAAAAGAAACTTGGTTAAAAAAAATACCTACTATACTCTAAGAAGGAGATTAGATTTCCTGATCTCTGAACAGGGGGATAGTGGGGAAATCTCCCGGGTGAAATCACAGATGAGAGAACATCAGTATAGCCGTCTATCTTCTTTGATTTTGGAGAGGTATTACGGAAAGTACCACTCCCCGGATCCCTACCAGAGTTGTAGAAGGGGGATTGATGTTAAAGAGATAAGAGGGCTTGTTGATGAAGAGGGTGTGCTTCAGATGGGTGAGGAAGGCATCCTAAAAGTCATCAGGTCCTATTACGCTGAACTCTTGTCTGCAAAGGCACTTGACAGAGAAACGATGGAGGCATTTCTGAGGGAGACACCTGGTCTTGTGGAGCCAGATGCTTCTTTTGACTGTTTGAACAGCGAAATAGGTGTGGAGGAGGTCAGAGAGGAAATTGGTGGGTTAACTCCCAAAAAATCTCCCGGACCAGATAGTTTTACAGCTGAATTCTATAAAGAATTCTCAGATATCCTGGCTCCTCGTCTTGCGGAAGTATATAATACTATCCTGGGTGAGGGTGAACTCCCTCCTTCCATGAGACAGTCATCTCTTATTTTGCTGTCCAAAGGTAAGGACCCGGTCCATATTGAGAACTGGCACCCCATCGCTCTTCTCAATACGGACAGATAGATTCTGGCAAAAATCTTTTTCAACAGGCTAAGGGAATTTTCAGAGCTTGTACTTTCGCCTTCCCAGCACTGTACTGTAAAGGGCCGCAGTACCTTTACTGCTGTCTGGGAGGCTCTTGAAAGGTGCAGGGGTGGAAAGTTGAATAAGTTTCTGCTGGCATTGGATCAGTCTAAGGCTTTTGATCGGGTCAATCATAAGTACCTGTGGGCCTTACTTAAAAAGTATGGTTTCCCTATAAGGGCGGTAAATTGGTTGAAAGTTTTGTATAAAAAGGCCGAGAGCTTCCCACTTGTGAATGGTTGGGTAGGGCCTGCATTTTCAGTAGACTCTGGTGTTTGTCAGGGGTGTCCCCTGAGCCCTCTTTCGTACGTGTTTGCAATCGATCCTTTATAAGAAAGGTTGAGGGCGGCATGTTGGAAGGTGTGCAGCTGAACCCAGAGTTTCCTTTGAGTGCAGTAGCCTATGCTGATGACGTCACAGTAGTCCTGTCATCGGTGGCAGAGGCACGTGATGTAGACCAACTGATCATGGAATATTCAAGTGCTTCAGGTTCCATAATCAATCAGGACAAGTGTGAAGCTTTCTGGATGGGGGAGGAAGGCAACGACTTTGTTCTTCCGGACAGCCTCCCCAGGGCCAGCCAATGTATAAAAATCTTGGGCATCAAATTTGATCATGGTGACTATGCCAGTACAAATTGGGTCGGGAAACTGGATGGTGCAACCCGTAAAGTAAAGAGCTGGATAGGATGGAAGTTCTCTCTGAGGGAAAGGGTGGCCCTGTGTAAAACTTACCTGACTCCAATGTTTTTGTATGTCAGCTATGTATGTTTTTTGCCGCAGTCTTTGTGGACTAGAATGAATTCCTTGTTTTTTCTGGTTTTGTTGGGGAACAAGATGAACATTGTGAAAAGAGGTATCACTAACAGACCGAGGGCAGTAGGGGGCTTGGATATGGTAAACCCCGTAGTTTTCTTTGTAACAGCGTTTTTAAAGCTAAATGTTGGTGGTCTCTGCTTAGAGACGCCCCCTTGGTGGGTAAATAGCTTTAGGGAATGGGTGTCTCCCTTTATTAGAGTATGGTTACAAAATGGCAAACTGAGAATTTTTCGGGCTCATAGAGGCTGCCTCCTGATCTATGTGATCCAGTGTCTGAAAGTGATCAGGCGATGGGGCCTGCAGGTGAGTGATATAAGAGATCTCTCGAGAAAGGAGTTGGGGAAGAGGGTCTTGTGTTCCCACTTTTATGTCCCATTAGCCCTGAAAGACTGCCCAGGTAATGTTCTCACAGAAGGATTGAATCTGGTAAATTCCCAGAGGGTACCTCTGAAGTTTAGGGATATTGCCTGGTTCTCTTTTCAAGGGAGGCTTTATGTTAGGGGAAACATCAAATTTAGAAGTGCCGATGAACGTGTTTGCCCACGGGAGGAATGTCAAGGGGAGGAGGAGACCATGGACCACTTCTTCTGTGGATGTCCCTTTAACATAAAGGTTTACAAAACAGTGTCGGGTGCCATAGGCATCCCTTGCCTTTTAGGGCTCAGTTACCCGGAATGGGTTTATGGGGCATTCAAAGGGTATGGGGGCTTTGATTTAGGCACAATTTTTTTTAGTCAGCTTAGCGGTTAGGTTCCACACGTGGCAGGCACGGTGTCTGGTTAATTTGAGAGGAAAAGTCCTTCCCTGTGAAGAGGTAGTGGGTCGTATTCCTTATGAGGTGAGTCGGATGATGGATCTGGAGAAGAAGAGATTGGACACTGTCAGCTGGTCCAGATTGTGGCGCCAGTTGAAACCCCCTTAGTGAGTGGTGGAAGATTTCCTCTTTTCAGTCTCAGGTTCTTTTCTGTCCTGGTCACTATTTTTCAGCTGATTAGATTTTGTTGATTCATTATTTTTAAAGAAGGGGTTTGCATACACCTTAAAATATGCAGATATGTTACTCTAGTTATAATTATTTGTTGGTAGTCCAGTATGTATGGAGGGTGAAAGGTATGAATGAAGGTAGGATTGTGGATAAATGTGGGAGTATATGGAGGTGGAGGGTTTATGATAGATAAATAAATGTGTGTTAAATGTTGAGTCAACTAAGTGGGGAATGTTGGGGGGTTTCCCTGAAATGGATTCACAGAAATTATGTGGATCAAGGAAATGTTTAAAATGAAAGTATAATAAAGTGATGGAAAACATATTTTAGTTATGTAAACAGTAAATATCATGATGTAATGATCTCTATTTATTATGTATATAATTGTAAATACTGTATGATTATAATGTTTATATTTAGTTATAAAATGGAAGCTGTGCATAAATAAAAACATGCCCAGACACCTATACTACTGCTCTCTCCTGGTGTAACCAAGGCGTATATGCTACTGTTATCTCCCAGTGTAACCCAGGCGCGTATACTACTGTTCTCTCCCGGTGTAACCCAGGCGCATATACTTACTACTGTTCTCTCCTGGTGAAACCCATGCATGTAAACTGCTGCTCTCTCCCAGTCTAACCCAGGCACATACAGTATACTATTGTTCTCCCCAGTGTAACCCAGGTGCATATACTACTGTACTCTCCTGGGGATCGGTATGATATCCCGCCAATCATAATCCCGACGGTCTATATACCGACACCCATTGACCGATGGTCGAAATACCGACAAGGTCTAAATACCGACACGGACTAAATACCGACATGTAAAATACCGACAAGGTCTAAATACCGACATGTAAAATGCCGACAGGTCGAAATACCGACATGCATTTTTTGATGTTTTTGTGTGTGTATGTCGACATAAATCAACATGGACACCATATAAAGTGTACCGCGTCCCCTCGCATGGCTCGCTGCGCTCGCCATGCTTCGGGCACGGTGCCTCGCTGCGCTCGGCACACTATTATATTCCCCCTCCAGGTCCACTGGGACGGTAAAGTATGAACAAGTCGGTTTTAATAAAAAAAATCATGAAAAACTTGTGTCGGTATTTCGACCTGTCGGCATTTTACATGTCGGTATTTAGACCTTGTCGGTATTTTACATGTCGGTATTTAGTCCGTGTCGGTATTTAGACCTTGTCGGGATTTCGACCATCGGTCAATGGGTGTCGGTATATAGTCCGTCGGGATTATGATTGGAGGTAAAGCGACTGCATCCCCTCTCCTGGTGTAACCCAGTCACATATACTACTGCTCTCTCCTGGTGTGCAGACATATGTGCAGAAGCTCCTGAGCTCCAGAGACTAGCAGTGTAGCAGAGTGAGAGTGACCTCCCAACTGCAGGATTCCTGGGCAACAGTTGCTGCTCTCAGCAGGGGGAAAGTTGGAGTTTCAGCAGGTGGAAGGCCGAGTCCTAGGGATGCTGCCATCAGGTCCCAGAGGTATGAAGAAGGGGCAGGCATCCCCCACACCACCTCCTTCCCCAGCTGTAGAGTTTGCGGGATTGGGAAGGGATGGCAGATCAAGCCAGTCAGCCACGGATTACAAGGAGTACCAGCACTGTTGCCGTAGCCCCTGTGAAGCAACAAGGATTGCAGGAAGATTGTGTAACTTTAAGCCTGTGGAAGGTACCTCTGCCAGTAAGATTAGTGGTGGGGATGGTACAATCGCCGCAGTGGCTGAGCCTCCAGACAAGGAAGAGCTTAATGTTAGTGTAACAGAAGGGATCTCAGATGCAAAGGTCTCAGATGGCAATGATGTTGTTTCAGAGGATGATTACTGGATGAATTAGTGGCAGAAGCTAATCTTAAATCCTGGTATTATGCTTGCAAGAGAAAATGTAATATAATTGTCAATTTTGAGTGGGTCAGGATCCAGGGTGAAATGGATGAAATACAAGCAACCATGAGCAGTATTAATGCAAGAATAACATCCTTAAAAGAATGTAAAGGCAAAAGTTTCCTTACCAGCAGGGAATGAGTTAACTGAAATTCATAGAATTCAGGTTACACCTTCAGCAAAGGAGTTGATTCACCTGGAGAAGGAAGAGGGTGTGGTGATGGAGGAATCCCTAGCTATTGATGAGCTCCAGAGTGATGTACCTGTGATCCAGGAAGTGGCCGTGGTTGTTCTGGAAGCAGCTTCTTCAGCTGCTATAGAGATGGGAGCAGAGGTGAGGGGAGAGGATGGCAGCTCGGAAATCCCTGGTGGCGCACCAAGCAAGGTAAGATCTGTGCAGGTGTCATCACCCGTGGCTTCCAAGGTGCCAGGTGATGGGAGCAGTAATGAAAATGCTGTAATAGGTGATGGGCCGGGGAGGACCGGAGGGCAGGGCCTGGTGAGAAAGCAGTTGCAGAGTCAATGTACGGGAACATTCCAGCTCCTGCCATGGTGAAGGAAGCATTGTTGTTAATTAGGATCAGAAGTAAAGAAAAAGTATTCTAAAGACATCCCAGAAGGAAGGAATAAAAATGTGGGAGAAAAAATGCAAAGTCAAAATGTCAATTTAGGGCCACGTGTTTCTTTCTCTTACGTCCTAGAGGATGCTGGGGTCCATTTTAGTACCATGGGGTATAGACGGTTCCACTGGAGCCTTCGGCACTTTAAGACTTTTCAACAGTGCGAACTGGCTCCTCCCACTATGCCCCTCCTCCAGACCTCAGTTTAGAAAATGTGCCCAGGAGACTGGATGCACACCAGTGGAGCTCTACAGAGTTCTGCTGGAAAAAGACTTTAAGTTTTTTATTTTACAGGAAAGCTGCTGGCAACAGCTTCCCTGCTTCGTGGGACTTAGGGGAGAAGTAGAAACCAAATTCTCAATTAGTTCAATGGCTCTGCTTCCGCTGACAGGACACCATTAGCTCCTGAAGGGTACTGAACACAGCCCTTGTCTGGCTTCTGCTCACTTCCACAGCACTGCCGCCACCCCCTAACAGAGCCTGAAGCCAGAAGGCTGGTGAGTATTTACCAGAGACCTTCAGAGAGGGGCCCTCTTGTCATCATGGCAGCATTAAGGTACCAGCGCACTGCGCACAAACATGTCTCTCAGCACAGGGTGCAGGGCGCGCGCGCGGGGGGGGGGGGGGCGGCGCTCTGAGGGACATGAAAAATAAAATCCTTACTCTCACTGGCAACAAAGTACACACATAGGATCCGCTGGTGTACATATCTCTGCCAGTATAAATATTGTGTTCCTGAGGCTGAACCATGCCATTACAGGGGGCGGGGCTTCTCCTCAGAATTGCTAGTAACACTTTGGCACCATTTTCTCCTCACAGAGACACCGGAGCGCTGATTCTGAACACTGCTTCTCCTCACACATCGCTGATACAAGTATCGGGGTGTTATAGAAGGGGAGGGGAGCGCATAGTTATTGAAGTCTGCGATCTTCATATTGGATAAATAAGCGCTGTGGTTGTGTATTTATTGTATGTAATACATATAGGGCGCATGGTGTGGACTGGCAATACCCTGTGGGTCACTCTGACAGACTTTAGGTAGATCTGTCCCCAATAGCTTCCCTGTGTGTGTGAGAGGTGTGACTGTACATGTGTGTAACATGTTTAGAGAAAGTTCTTCCACAGAGGAATCCATTTTGGAGGCACAAGAGTGTTCTGAGCCTGTGTGGGTGAGAAAGCTGCAGAGTAATATGTGAATTCTCTGAGTCTAAACAAAAGACAAAGCAATGGAGGCAGTCTGTGGAGGATGCTCTGTTTGCTGATTCCTCCACGTCACCCATTCGGGACCCCTCCTGTTCCCAGAAAAGGTCTCTGACCCAAATTATGCAAAGGGACACTAACACATATTTCGACACTGAAGTCAACACAGGAGATTTGAGGGGGGTAGATCCTAAACTGGCTAAGAGCATTCAATGTATGATAGTCACTATAAAAGGGTTTGGAATTTCCTGACACAACACCTCCACCTGAGGAAAAAGATTATTTTAAATTAAATAAAAAAACAGGTGGTGACTTTTCCTCCATCTAAGGATAGCATACCCTTTCCCTGAAGAGGATAGGTGTAAGTGGGAGTCACCCCCAATGATAGACACCTCAGTCTCTAGGTTGTCAAAGAAAATATTTTTACCTGCCCCAGGGTCAGCTTCATTAAAAGAACCTGCTGACCGCAAATTAGAGACAACTTTAAGGTCCATCTATGTTGCTATGGGTACGTTACTCAGGCTCGCAATTGCTTCTGCGTGGGTAGATAACGCAGTGGAAAAGTGGGCAGACAATTTAATTGTTAATATTGACACGGTCGATAAAGATGATATGCTGCAAATTCTAGGTCATATCAAAGATTCTGCAGGTTACTTGGTTGAGGCTATGTAGGACGTAGGCTTACTGGGCACAAGGGCCTCTAATATGGCGATTTCACCTCGCAGGGCGCTTTGGATCCGCCAATGGAACGCTGACGCTGAATCCAAAATAAATATTGGGGCGCTCCCCTACAATGGTGAGACCCTCTTTGGAGAGAAACTAGATTCCATGATATAAACTAATCTGGCAAGTCAGCATTTCTGCCGTCGGCAGCTACACTGGCTGAAAAAGTATATAATTCTCATACTATGCAGTCCTTTCGGCCCAACAGGTACAAAAAGGTTAAGAGTACCCCTTTTGTCACAGGAAAAGGGAGAGGAAAAAGTAGAAAATCTACAACACCGTCAGGCTCCCAAGAGCAGAAGTCAGCAACTACTTCTGCAAAAGCCACAGTATGACGCTGGGGCTCCTCTGCGGGAGTGCAATCGGGTGGGGCACGTCTATTATTTTTCAGCCAAGTCTAGCTTCATTCATACCTGGATCCTTGGATATTACAGATAGTATCCCAAGGTTACAGGTGGGAATTTCAAGACCTTCCCCCATGCCGATTTTTCAAATCAGCCTTGCCAGTTGCAGCTCAGGACGGCACAAATGTCCTGAACGCAATACACAAATTATGTCAAGACAAAATAATTTCCTTGGTTCCTGCCGAACAAAGAAACCAAGGTTTTTATTCAAGCCTGTTTGTGGTGCCGAAGCCGGATGGCTCGGTCAGACCAATTTTAAACCTAAAATCTCTGAATCTTTATTTGAAAAGGTTCAAATTCATAATGCAATCCTTGAGAGCAATGATTTCCAGGTTGGAAGAAAAGGAATTTCTGGTGTCAGTGGACATCAAGGATGCTTACTTGCATGTCCCCATTTGCCCACCACATCAAGCACACCAGAGGTTTGCGGTTCAGGATTGCCACTACCAATTCCAGACATTACCGTTCGGGGTCTCCACGGCTCCGAGAATATTCACCAAGGTGATGGCGGAGATGATAGTTCTCCTTCGCAAACAAGGAGTCCGCCTAATTCTTGGATGATCTCCTCATAAAAGCGAGATCCAGGGACAAGCTACTCCAGAACATAGCATTGTCCCTGAAGGTGATTCAACAGCATAGTTGGATCATCAACTTTCCAAAATCCCAGATGGAACTGACAATTAGATTATCGTTTTTTGGAATGATCATGGTGAATGAGGTACAGAGAGTATTTTTACCGATGGAAAAGGCTCAGGAGATCCAGAGCATGGTCAAACAATGTTTGAGACCAAGAACAGTTTCAATTCAGCAGTGCATTCGCCTGTTGGGGAAAATGGTAGCTCCTTACGAGGTGCAACAATATGGCCGATTCCATGCCAGGGTCTTCCAGTGGGACCTACTGGACAAGTGGTCATGGTTGCATCTCCACATGCTTCAAAGGATAACCTTGTCAGCGAAAGACAGAATTTCGCTCCTGTGGTGGCTACAAATTTCTCACCTCCTGGAGGGACGCAGGTTCGGGATTCAGGCCTGGATCCTGGTGACCTTGGATGCAAGTCTCCGAGGATGGGGAGCAGTCACGCAAGGCGAAAGCTTCCAAGGAAGATGGTCAAGTTAAGAAACTCGCCTTAACATAAACATTCTGGAGTTGAGAGCTGTGTACAACAGTCTTCATCAAGCGGCACACCTTCTTCAAGGTCGTCCCATACAGATCCAGTCAGACAATGTAACGACAGTAGCTTACATAAACCGTCAAGGCGGAACAAAAAGCAGAGTGGCAATGGCAGAGGTGACAAAGATACTCCTCTGGGCAGAAAGACATGCAAAAGCTCTGTCGGCAATTTTCATTCTGGGAGTGGACAACTGGGAAGCAGACTTCCTCAGCAGACATGATCTCCATCCAGGAGAATGGGGCCTCCTCCCAGAAGTCTTTGTGGAAGTGGCAAGTTGTTGGGGGTGTTCCTCAAGTGGATATGATGGCATCACGCCTCAACAAGAATCAGAAATATTGTTCCAGTTCAAGAAACCCACAAGCAATAGCGATAGATGCACTGGTGACCCGGTGGGTGTTTCAGTTGGTGTATCTGTTCCCTCCACTTCCACTTATTTCATAAGTTCTCAAGATCATCAGAAGAACAGGAGTTCGGGCAATATTCATTGCTCCAGACTGGCCAAGGAGGGCTTGGTATCCAGATCTTCAAGAGTTATTAATGGAATACCCTCGGGCTCTTCCTCTTCGCGAGGACCTGCTTCAGCAGGGGCCATTAGTTTATCAGGACTTACAGCGGTTGCATTTGACAGCATGGCTGTTTAGCGCCAGATCCTAGACCGTAAGGGTATTCCCAGTGAAGTCATTCCCACACTTATTCTGGCCAGGAAAGGGGTAACGTCCAAACATTACCATAGTATTTGGAGAAAATATGTATCTTGGTGTGAATCCAAGAAGTCTCCTGCGGTGGAGTTTCAATTAGGATGACTTCTCCTATTTCTACAGGCAGGTGTGGATGCTGGATTGAGATTAGGATCTATCAAGGTTCAGATTTCAGCCTTGTTAGTTTTCTTTCAGAAACAATTGGCTTCTCTTCCTGAGGTCCAGACGTTCGTATAGGGGGTTCTGCGCATCCAATCTCCCTTTGTGCCTCCTGCGGCGCCATGGGATCTTAATGTGGTGTTGCAGTTCCTTAAATCAGACTGGTTTGAGCCTCTGCAAGATGTGGAGTTAAAGTTTCTCACTTGGAAAGTGGTCATGCTATTGGCCTTGGCTTCAGGCAAACGAGTGTCTGAGTTAGGAGCTCTGTCACACAAAAGTCCTTATTTGATATTTCATGAAGATAGGGTTGAACTGAGAACATGTCAGCACTTTCTTCCGAAGGTTGTGTCTTCTTTTCATATCAACCAACCAGTGGTGGTGCCAGTAAGTTCTGACACCTCAGCCGTCTCAAAGTCCTTGGATGTCGTCAGAGCGTTGAGGACTTATGTTTTAAGAACGGCTCGGATAAGGAAAACAGAATATCTGTTTGTCCTCTATGACCCCAAAAATATTGGGGGTCCTGCTTCTAAGCAAACTATTGCGCTCTGGATCAGGGGTACCATTCAGCACGCTCATTCCATGGCAGGATTGCTGTTACCGACTTTGGTAAAAGCCCACTCTACAAGGAAAGTGGGTTAGTTCTGGGCGGCTGCCCGGGGGGTCTCGGCTTTGCAAATCTGCTGAGCTGCTACTTGGTCGGGTGCAAATGCATTTGCTAAGTGTTATAAGTTTGACACCTTGGATGCTGACGACCTTCAATTTGGTCAGTCAGTTCTGCAGGAACAGTAGCACTTTCCCGCCCATACTGGGAGCTTTGGTACATCCCCATGGTACTAAAATGGACCCCAGCATCCTCTAGGACGTAAGAGTAAATAGGATTTTAATTACCTGCCGGTAAATCCTTTTCTCGTAGTCCGTAGAGGATGCTGGGCGTCTGCCCAGTGCTCATTTTTTCCTGCTGATTACATTTATCTTTTTGCGCACATGTGTTCAGATGTTGACAGCTGTTTCAGTTGCATTATATATGCTGGTTTGCAAGAGTTATGTTATTGGCCATTTTAGCCAACATGTTATTTCTGTATGGTGTGAGCTGGTGTGAATCTCGCCACAATTTTAATAGTAATTCCTCTCTCGAGAATGTCCGTCTCCTCGGGCACAGTTCCTATACTGAGGTCTGGAGGAGGGGCATAGAGGGAGGAGCCAGTTCACATTGTTGAAAAATCTTAAAGTGCCGAAGGCTCATGCAGAACCGTCTATACCCCATGGTACTAAAATGGACCCCAGCATCCTCTGCAGACTACAAGAAAAGGATTTACCGGCAGGTAATTAAAATCCTATTTTTTCAGTGACAGAAGGTGCAGGGAGTGCGGGCAAGCCTTACCCTGAAGGAATTCCTTATGCACAGAAGGCGGCAGGTATGGGGAAAAGTTCTGGAAATAAGGATTCAAGATTTGGTGGTGGTAGTGGTGGCCAGAGTGAGACAGAACCTAGTACAGTTTAAGTGGGTGGGCGATGATAAACCCCCCCCCACCTATGACTGATTTTCTTACGTTCATTTTTTCTTTTGGGGTTACATACTGAGATTTATATGCCTGTATTCAGCCCACAAAATCTGTTGAGTATGATGTCAGATTTTATAATAAAGAAACATTGTTTATTTTTTTTTGAAAAAGTTGTCAGTAAACAAGGACATGGATGGTTACTGTAATTATGAGGTGGATTAGGTGGAGAAGCAAAATGACATATAAAAGTAACCATCCTGGTCCGCAATGAATCCATGCCTGAGGAAGATATCAGGTTTTGGTTAAGCAATGTGAATTGCAATCAGACATCAGGAAAAAGGACCACACAAAGGGAGTGTGTGGAGGTCTTGGTAGGCCAGTGTATTTCTGCATCCTGGGGAGACCAGTATGTGCCATGTTCCATCTGTTGCATACATAGGTCGAGACCGGGTGCAGATATTTTATACTGGTCAACCAAGAACATGTTTTAAGTGTGGTGAGGCTGGCCACCTCAGTGGTGACTGTGGTGGTGTGAAATGTTCGATGTGTGGGGAGAGTGGACATACATCTAGATCATGTAATAAGGTGAAATGTAACCTGTGTGGGGAGATGAGACATCCATACTGTCGTTGCCCCATGGCAAGTCATAACAACAGAGGTTGCATGAAATTTGAAGAAAGTAGTAGCTCAGAAAAGATAACTCCTAGGGGTGGGATTAGTTCAAGTAAACAAAGAGAAATAGATGGTATGGGATATTGGAAAGAAAGTCTCAGAAGGAAGAAAAACTCAGTCTCAGGCCCAATCCCAGCCCCAATCCTGGTTTCAAGTGGAAAAAAAGGTGTGAAAACAACAAAGAGGAAAGTGGAGGAAGAGGTGATTCTTTCAAATAGGTTTGGGGTATTCTTCACAGATGAGGAAGAGGAGGAAAAAGTGGGTCTAGAAAAATGGGAACCAAGACTTAAACCTAGAAGACAGAGAAGAAAGAAAAAAGAAAGGAAAGAAGAAATAATCAAGATGGTAGGGAAGAGAAGGATGGAGGAGGGAATGCAGGCAGTAACATATAGGATGTTGCATCAGAAAGTTTAGAGTGGGATCCAATACGGATTGAATTGGAGGAAGGAAGAGAGGAAGAGGAGTTTGGGAAGCCACTGTTTGAGGAGGAGGAGTAGGTAGGTGTGGAGGTGGTTGCTGCTGAGGAGGAAGTGATGGTGATAAGGAAAGAGGCAGAGTGAATCTGAGAGTCAGATCAATCAAAATAATGAGTCTGGCCCTGGGTCACTGGATGCAAGGTAACCCCCTGACCCTGGTCCTAAAGTTGCTAGTACGGGTGTGGATGTGGTTGTGATTGAGGAAGTGAATGGTGTGGCATGTATAGACTGTGGTGTTGGTGGTGGGGGTGATAACTAGAGTTATGTATGTGCATAGTCCATTTCAACAATCTGGAACCATGGATCCCCATCCTGTTCGATGTGCCACAATGAATGTGGCTTCCATGTTATCCGTACGTGCTCGGTATCTGGCTTTTGAGTTTTTTGACAAACAGGACGTGGACATCTTGTTCTTACAAGAGACCTGGATCAACAGATTGTTAGCCCACAAAGCTAAAAGGGAGTGGTCCCTTTCTGCTGAGCCGTACGGTGGGGTAGCAGTACTTTTTACCAACATGGTCACCGTGCGCAAGGTTGTTAAGTCACAAGTGGGAAGGTGTATGATTTTGGATGTCACTTTAAGAGGACATAACCTTAGGCTTGTCAACATCTACTGTATGGCCCCCGGTCTTGCTGGGATAGGAAATGTCTTTTTGAAATAATTAAACCCTTTCTGTTCACGGCACAGCAAGTCATCTTTGGGGGCAATTTCAACGCTGTCAGGCCGAAATACAGGGGAGGCTCCAGAGGACAGAGGCCTGGCTATAATGAGAATTTTTTAGTTAGTATGGCTGATCAAGCAGGTTTGGTTGATATACACATTAAACATCAACCAGACCTCACGGGTTACACTTACTTTTGTGGTCAGCACAGATCTAGGATAGACAGGTTTTTTTGTTTAGGAGTCCTCAAGCACTTTACCTTCAGAGGTAAAGTTTGTAGAGTTCTCCAATCACGGGTACTTAAGTTTTGTTTTGAATGCCTCAAAATCCTTCCAGAAAGGAAGGGGTCTGTGGCATCTGAATACTGAGCTTCTTAAGAAAGAGGAAGTAAGAGTCTTTCAGGGCGATTTTACAGGTGCAGGAGACACTGAGGAGGTGGGTTGGAGTACATCGGAGTGATGGGAGGAAGTAAAAAAAGAGAGCCCAAAGTCTTTTCAGGAGGCTAGTAGTCAAAAGAAACTTGGTAAAAAAAAATACCTACTATACTCTAAGAAGAAGATTAGATTTCCTGACCTCTGAACATAGGGATAGTGGGGAAATCTCCCGAATGAAATCACAGATGAGAGAATATCAGTATATCTGTCTTCTTTTATTTTGGAAAGGGATTACGGAAAGTACACTCCCCGGGTCCCTACCAGGGTTACAGAAGGGGATTGATCTTAAAGAGATAAGAGGGCTTGTTGATGGAGAGGGTGTGCTTTAGAAGGGTGGGGAAGGCATCCTAAAAGTAATCAGGTTCTACTACGCTGAACTCTTGTCTGGGAAGGCACTTGACAGAGAAACAATGGAGGCATTTCTGAGGGAGACACCTGGTCTTGTGGAGCCAGATGCTTATTTTGACTGTTTGAACAGCGAAATAGATGTGGAGGAGATCAGAGAGGCAATTGTTGGGTTAACTCCCAAAAAATCTTCAGGACCATATACTGTAGTTTAACAGCTGACTTCTATAAAGAATTCTCAGATATCTTGGCTCCTCGTCTTACGGAAGTATATAATACTAGCCTTGGTGAGGGTGAACTCCTTCCTTCCATGAGACAGTCAGCTCTTATTTTGCTGTCCAAAGGTAAGGACAAAGTCCATATTGAGAACTGGCGCCCCATCGCTTTTCTCAATACGGACAAAAAGATTCTGGGGAAAAAAAATTCAACAGGCTAAAGGAATTTTCAGTGCTTGTACTTTCACCTTCCAAGCACTGTACTGTAAAGGGCCGCAGTACCTATATTGCTGTCCTTGGTTTCTGAAAGGCTCTTGAAAGGTGCAGGGGTGTAAAGTTGAATAAGTTTCTGCTGGTATTGGATCAGTCTAAGGCTTTTGATCAGGTCAATCATGAGTACCTGTGGGCCTTACTTGAAAGGCTGAAAGTTTTGTATAAAAAGACGAGAGCTTCCCAGTTATGAACGGTTGGGTAGAGCCTGCATTTTCAGTAGACTTTGGTTTTCGTCAGGGTTGAGGGCAGCATGTTGGAAGGGGTGCAGCTGAACCCAGAGTTTCCTTTTGAGTGTAGTAGCCAATGCTGATGACATCATGGTAGTCCTGTCATCGGTGGCAGAGGCACATGATGTAGACCAACTGATTATGAAATATTCAAGAGCTTCAGGTTCCATAGTCAATTAGGACAAGTGTGAAGCTTTCTGGATGTGGGAAGAAGGCAATAAGTTTAATCTTCCGGACAGCCTCCCCAGGGCCAGTCAAAGTACAAAAATCTTGGGCATAAAATTTGATCATGGTGACTACGCCAGTACAAATTGGGTCAGGGAACTGGATGGTGCAACCCATAAAGTAAAGAGCTGGACAGGATGGAAGTTCTCTCTGAGGAAAAAGGATAAACCTGTGTAAAACTTACCTGATCCCATGTTTTTGTATGTCAGCTATGTATGTTTTTTGATTCAGTATTTGTGGGCTAGAATTAATTCCTTGTTTTTTTCTGCTATTGTGGGGGAACAAAATGAACATTGTGCAGAGGTATCACTTACAGACCAAGGGCTAAAGTGGGCTTGGACATGGTCAACCCCCTAGTCTTTGTAACAGCTTTTCTGAAGCTAAATGTTGGTGGGCTCTGCTTAGAGACACCCCCTTGGTGGGTAAATGGCTTTAGGGAACGGGTGTCTCCATTTATTAGAGTATGGTTACAGGATGACAGACTGAGAATTTTTCGGGCTCATAGAGGCTACCTCCCGATCAATGTGATCTAGTGTCAGAAGATTATCAGGTGATGGGGCTTGGAGGTGGGTGATATAAGAGATCTCTCGAGAAAGGAGTTGGGGAAGAGGGTCTGTTGTTACCATTTTTATGTCCTGTTGGCCCTGAAAGACTGCCCAGGTAATGTTCTTACAGAAGGTTTGAATCTGGTAAATTCCCAGAGAGTACCTCTGAAGTTTAGGGATATTGCCTGGTTCTTTTTCAAGGGAGGCTTTAAGTTAGGGAAAACATCAAATTTAGAAGTGCCGGTGATTGTGTTTGCCCACGGGAGGAATGTCAAGGGGAGGAGAAGACCATGGACCACTTCTTCTGTAGATATCCCTTTAACATAAAGGTTTACAAAACAGTGGCCCTCATTCCAAGTTGTTCGCTCGCTAGCTGCTTTTAGCAGCATTGCACACGCTAAGCCGCCGCCCTCTGGGAGTGTATCTTAGCATAGCAGAATTGCGAACGAAAGATTAGCAGAATTGCGAATAGAAAATTCTTTGCAGTTTCTGAGTAGCTCCAGACTTACTCCTACACTGCGATCAGTTCAGTCAGTTTCGTTCCTGGTTTGATGTCACAAACACACCCAGCGTTCGCCCAGACACTCCCCCGTTTCTGCAGACACTCCCGCGTTTTTCCCAGAAACGCCAGCATTTTTTCACACACTCCCAGAAAACGGCCAGTTTCCGCCCAGAAACACCCACTTCCTGTCAATCAAACTACGATCACCAGAACGATGAAAAATCCTCGTTAGGCCGTGAGTAAAATACCAAAATTTTGTGCTAATTTACTTGGCGCAGGCGCACTGCGAACATTGCGCATGCGCAGTGTCGAAGTCAGAAAATATTACAAAACACATTACATACAAAAACCACATAGGTGGCCTCCATGTGCGTGCGTGTTCAGCTGTGCATGCACATATTCGCAAATTGTGTATGGTCGCTCCCGCGGTCCTGCGTGGTTTGAGCGTGGTATGAGTAATTACAGTGGAGTTTGTACTCTCATGGAAAAACCACAAAGACATATCATAAATCTAATATATATATATTGTATAAATCCCACACTGTCTGCTTTTTCTTCTAAATAGCATGAAGATCAGTCACACATAAATTAAAACTCCCAGAGACTAAAATACAATGGCCTTATTTACACTAAGCTTTGAAATTCTATGAAGAAGGCAAACACATTTTTTACGAGGATAGCCGAGTTTCAATTAATAACAATGGGTACTGGATTGTCATTGTCTCACCTGAAGACAAAAACAAACAAAGAGACAATACCCAGGAACCAAAGCTGTTAGAAAATCAATTAACAATAGCTAACCAAAACACAAAACCAGACATTTAGAAATCTAAGATATTAACATTCAGAGTCTAACCTCATGGAGATGTATGTGTGTGTATATATATATATATGTGTGTGTGTGTATGTATATATATATATATATATATATATATATATACACACACACATATATATATATATATATATATATATATATATATATATATATGGATATATGTGTATCTTGAGATTTGAAATAGATAATCATATCATGTGTCGGATCATATTGTTCAGAGTCACGTAAACATTTATCTGGTGGGAATAAGAACATTATTATATATTACCACATTAAGTTATTAATAATACCAGATTTATGTATGATTAATGTGATGGGTTTAACTGGTCATGGGGCGGGAACTCAGATGCAAACAACAGAAACCACATCTCAAGTCCTAGCCATCGCCCACTTCTTGAGCAGACCAATGGTCCCCGGTGCACAGGATATGTCCCACCCCCGAACCAATGGAAGAAGAGCACACAGTGTCTATTGTATTATGTTTTGATCTACTGTATAAAAAGCCTGCTGCAGCCTGGCCTGACAACAAGACTCTCAACGCAATCAACCTGATAGCAGAGGACCGGGCCGGGTTGCGCAAGCGAATATTCTCACGTATGTACATTGACTGTAGCCATTTACTCTGTTATATTGTAGTGTATAAATGGTATTGTTATCCCCTTCCAGATATATACGCTGAGGTGTTGGAGCCCAGTGTTTAACTACAAATCGGTGTTGTGTCCTCTTTTCCCTGCTAGGGTTTAAAGTGTATTACATTACCTAACTGTAAAAGGTTTTAAAGTGTATTAATACGGTGTGTACGCGCTGCGGGTACTTTGTACCATCAGCGCTGCATAAGGTTTAAGGTGTAATATCATTGTAGTGCTTTGCTGCATAAGGTTTAAGGTGTAATATCATTGCATTGCATTACTACTGAGGTTTTAAGTATATATCTGGGTGTGTGCGCGCTGTGTGTACTTTGTACCCCCAGTGCGGCGTTTGTACGCTAAGTCCGTACAAGGTATGGGACTCTGTACGCAAATAGCGTACAAAGTACGTAGAGTGCATATTAAGTCTAGCGGCCGCAGCGGCTCCATGGTAAAAGTGTGTTTAAAGGTATAGCTTTATGGTTTAAGATAATATCGACATTATCAGCAGTTTGCGACTAATCGCTCCGTTGCGAAAAAAATCTAACAAGCGAACAACTCGGAATGACCCCCAGTGTCGGGTGCCATAGGCTTTCCTTGCCTTTTGGGGGCTCAGTTACCCTGAATGGGTTTACTGGGTATTCAAAGGGTATGGGGACTTTGATTTAGGCACAGTTTTTCTAGTCAGTTTAGCGGTTAGGTTCCACACATGGCAGGCACGGTGTCTGGTTAATTTGAGAGAAAAAGTCCCTCCCTGTGAAGAGGTGGTAGGTTGTATTCTTCACGAGGTGAGTTGGATGATGGATCTGGAGAAGAGGACATTGGACATTGTCAGCTGGTCCAGATTGTGGCGCCAGTTGAAACCCCCTTAGTGAGTGGTGGAAGATTTCCTCTTTTCAGTCTCAGGTTCTTTTCTGTCCTGGTCACTTTTTCTCAGCTGATTAGATTTTGTTGTTTCATTTTTTTTAAAAGAAGGGGTTTGCATACACCTTAAAATATGCAGATATGTTACTCTAGTTATAATTATTTGTTGGTAGTCCAGTATGTATGAAAGGTAAATAGTATGAATGTAGGTAGGATTGTGGATAAATGTGGGAGTGTATGGAGGTGGAGGGTTTATGATAGATGGACAAATGTGTGTTAAATGTTGAATCAGCTAAGTGGGGAATGTTGGGGGGGTTACCCTAAAATAGATTCAAAGAAATGTTGTGAATCAAGTGAAATGTTTAAACTGAAAGTATGATAAAGTGATGGAAAACAAATTTAAGTTATGTAAACAGTAAATACCATGATGTAATGATCTCTATTTAATTATTATGTATATAATTGTAAATATGATTATCATGTTTAGATTTTGTTATAAAATGGAAGCTGTGCATAAATAAAAACATGCCCAGGCACATATACTACTGCTCTCTCCCGCTGTAACCCAGGCACATATACTACTGTTCTATCCCAGTGTAATCCAGGCACATATACTACTGTTCTCTCCTGGTGTAATCCAGGTGCGTATACTACTGCTCTCTCACGGTGTAAAACATGCACATATACTACTGCTCTCTCCCTGTCTAATCCAGGCACATATACTACTGTTCTCTCCCGGTATAACCTAGGCACATATACTACTGCTCTCTCCCAATGTAAACCAGGTGCGTATACTACTTCTCTCTCCCGGTGCAACCCAGGCACATATACTGCTATTCTCTCCTGGTGTGACCCAGTCACATGTACTATTGCTCTCTCCCAGTATAACCCAGGCACATATACTACTTTTGTCTCCCAGTGTATTCCAGGCACATAAACTACTGTTCTCTCCCGGTGTAATCCAGGTGCGTATACTACTGCTCTCTCATGGTGTAACCCAGGCACATATACTACTGCTCTCTCATGGTGTAACCAAGGCGCATATACTACTGCTCTCTCCTGGTGTAACCCAGGCGCATATACTACTGCTCTCTCCCGGTGTAATCCAGGCGCATATACTACTGCTCTCTCCGGTGTAATCCAGGTGCATATACTACTGTTCCCTCCTGGTATAACCCAGGCACATACACAACAGCTTGAAGTGGGCAGCGAAGTAGAGCTCTTTTTCTTTATATACTATGCTAGGTTGCACCTACAATGGCTGGTCACTTCTAAATTTAGCACATCTACGATCAGATCGGAATCCCCCCCCCCCACACACACACATTTGGGAACCCCTGGGCTAGCTACGCTATGTTAAAAATTAGTTTTTTTATCACTCACAATTGAGGATGTAATACTCTGATAGGAGAAACACATTTTTATGATTACCCTTAACTGTGGTAGTCCTTTGATTAATTATGCTTGGTCAAATTGGTGTACCCTTCTTAAAGTCCTAGTGTAGTTTTTCTACTAAATTTAATTTCACTGCATAGCAATATACACCTTTTGAATTTGTATGTGATGGCCATATTGTGAATAATCATGCATCTATTTTCTGATTTCCTCCCATACTCCAAGTAAGAAGAGTGATGTATCTATAATGGGTACAAGGTATGCGGTGCACACAGGCCCCTGGCTCCAGCGTGGCCCACACCTCAAACCCTGCACCCATTTCTTGAATACTTACCTCTTCAGAGGCCTGCATCAGCAGGAGTAGCTTTGTATAAGTCACCAGGAAAATAGCAAGGCGGCCCTTTTCCCAATGTTTCGCACATGCACAGAAGAAATGTGACTAGAAAATGGCTGCTGTGCCATTTTCCCAGAGTCCTGCACATGCACTGTAGTTTCTGGTACATAACTAGGATATCTTAGTAACCCTAGTGCTCAGAAACTATTGTGCTGCCCACAAGAGAGGAGAGGGTCTGTGTGCAGTCTCCGTCTGGGCTCCCTCCTCTTTAGCCAGCAGAGATATGCACTTGGAAACAACCCCATAGGTTAATTGTTTAATAGTTTATTGTCTAAACATTTATTAAGATCTTACTTGTTAAATTATATCAGTTACCATATATACTGTAGATGACATACAGTATATAAATGATTTTTGATACATTTACATTGACAACACTGGTCAACAGCAAATTTGCCCCATGATTGGTATTACGAGTTTACATTTATAGGCTGAATTCAAATAAGCAATTGGATCTTTCCTATCAGGCGTAGTTTTTTCTGTTGAACGATGCTTATTTTCCTCATTTAGAATAATCATGGGATAGAAAATGTAATATATTATTAACTTTTAAATATCAAGCAGAATTTGCAGCATTGATAATGCTTTTAGAAAAGTTTCTGTATCAGAAATGTAAGTGGAAAATCTCAAACATATTTGAATTCAGGACAAAAAATACTGTAAGAACTAGAGATGTGCGCACCCCCGTGTTTTAGTTTTGGTTTAAATTCATCATTTTAGTTTAGTTTTGGCAGAAACACATGACAGTAGCATATCTATGAAACATTACAACACAGTAATGACATAAAGGATTGCAGTTATATAAACTATATAACAGCATAGAAAGAATGTTTTCATTAATCAAAAACTAGATTTGAGGCTCGAGGGCAGTACAGGGAAATGAAAGTGGAGTATGTAGTGAAAGGCAAGTACAGGAATAATTGATTGATTTAGAAAATTAAATTTGAGGCATGGCCTTGCAAGAATCAGAAGAAAAAAGGACATAAAATAACACACTGTTATAAACCAAGGATTCCTGACAAGGGTTTAAGAGAAGCCAAGAAAATTAATAGTTGAACTGCAGAGATACAAATTTCAAATCAGCCTATCTTACACTAACAAATATTAGGAGGTGCAGTAAGCATTATGACAATATCCAGGTGCTATCCTGTATATGGAATAGGTAGTCAGAGGGGAGTGCATAAAGGTTGTTCAACACCCAAGTGATAAAAAAGAAAACAGTGCCTTTCCTATTATTCAGACGTGAACTTCATCCCATGCTGTTGAATCACATATGTAAAGAGAATTGCGGTACTTGTGGAAAAATGGAAGAATATCCAGAATAGTATAAAATGTTTCAAATATTTATTTTCACATTAAACTAAAAATCATCTTCAAACATGGGCAGTACGGATGGTGTAATGGTTAGTGGTTAGCATTACTGCCTCACAGCACTGAGGTCATGGGTTCAATTCCCACTATGGCCCTAACTGTGTGGAGTTTGTATATTCTCCCCGTACTTGCGTGGGTTTCCTCCGGGTACTCCGATTTCCTCCCACAATCCAAAAATATACTGCTAGGTTAATTGGCTTCCAACAAAAATGAACCCTTGCATGAATGTGTGTGCGTGTACATGTGATAGGGAATATAGAGTGTAAGCTCCACTGGGGCAGGGACTGATGTGAATGGGCAATATTCTCTGTAAAGTGCTGTGGAATATGTGTGCGCTATATAAATAACTGGTAATAATTCATAATATTGAATTTTTGGTCACTAAAATTGGTAGGAAATGGAGGCTTTACCAGATTTTTGTGACTTAGGACCATGTACAGTAGATGGTTTAAAGATGGAGGCTCCAGAGTCTCAACCCTGGCTTCCCTAGTGAGAAACGTCCGGAATCAGCACAGATCCTGATCTTTGTCCTTGATGAAGGACAAAAATTCAAAATGCATTAAGCATCTGGTGGCTTTCTGAACTATTTGGGAGATTACTCCGGAAACCTGTACTTATACACAGTAGTGATGAGCACCAGAAATTTTTCGGGTTTTGTGTTTTGGTTTTGGGTTCGGTTCCGCGGCCGTGTTTTGGGTTCGAACGCGTTTTGGCAAAACCTCACCGAATTTTTTTTGTCGGATTCGGGTGTGTTTTGGATTCGGGTGTTTTTTTCAAAAAACCCTAAAAAACAGCTTAAATCATAGAATTTGGGCGTCATTTTGATCCCAAAGTATTATTAACCTCAATAACCATAATTTCCACTCATTTTCAGTCTATTCTGAACACCTCACACCTCACAATATTATTTTTAGTCCTAAAATTTGCACCGAGGTCGCTGGATGACTAAGCTCAGCGACCCAAGTGGCCGACACAAACACCTGGCCCATCTAGGAGTGGCACTGCAGTGTCACGCAGGATGGCCCTTCCAAAAAACATCCCCCAAACAGCACATGACGCAAAGAAAAAAAGATGCGCAATGAGGTAGCTGTGTGACTAAGCTAAGCGACCCTAGTGGCCGACACAAACACCTGGCCCATCTAGGAGTGGCACTGCAGTGTCACGCAGGATGGCCCTTCCAAAAAACACCCCCCAAACAGCACATGACGCAAAGAAAAAAAGAGGCGCAATGAGGTAGCTGTGTGACTAAGCTAAGCGACCCTAGTGGCCGACACAAACACCTGGCCCATCTAGGAGTGGCACTGCAGTGTCACGCAGGATGGCCCTTCAAAAAACTACTCCCCAAACAGCACATGACGCAAAGAAGAAAAAAAAGATGCGCAATGAGGTAGCTGTGTGACTAAGATAAGCGACCCAAGTGGCCGACACAAACACCTGGCCCATCTAGGAGTGGCACTGCAGTGTCACGCAGGATGGCCCTTCCAAAAACTACTCCCCAAACAGCACATGACGCAAAGAAAAATGAAAGAAAAAAGAGGTGCAAGATGGAATTGTCCTTGGGCCCTCCCACCCACCCTTATGTTGTATAAACAGGACATGCACACTTTAACCAACCCATCATTTCAGTGACAGGGTCTGCCACACGACTGTGACTGAAATGACGGGTTGGTTTGGACCCCCACCAAAAAAGAAGCAATTAATCTCTCCTTGCACAAACTGGCTCTACAGAGGCAAGATGTCCACCTCATCATCATCCTCCGATATATCACCGTGTACATCCCCCTCCTCACAGATTATCAATTCGTCCCCACTGGAATCCACCATCTCAGCTCCCTGTGTACTTTGTGGAGGCAATTGCTGCTGGTGAATGTCTCCACGGAGGAATTGATTATAATTCATTTTAATGAACATCATCTTCTCCACATTTTCTGGATGTAACCTCGTACGCCGATTGCTGACAAGGTGAGCGGCGGCACTAAACATTCTTTCGGAGTACACACTTGTGGGAGGGCAACTTAGGTAGAATAAAGCCAGTTTGTGCAAGGGCCTCCAAATTGCCTCTTTTTCCTGCCAGTATAAGTACGTACTGTCTGACGTGCCTACTTGGATGCGGTCACTCATATAATCCTCCACCATTCTTTCAATGGGGAGAGAATCATATGCAGTGACAGTAGACGACATGTCCGTAATCGTTGTCAGGTCCTTCAGTCCGGACCAGATGTCAGCATCAGCAGTCGCTCCAGACTGCCCTGCATCACCGCCAGCGGGTGGGCTCGGAATTCTGAGCCTTTTCCTCGCACCCCCAGTTGCGGGAGAATGTGAAGGAGGAGATGTTGACAGGTCGCGTTCCGCTTGACTTGACAATTTTGTCACCAGCAGTTCTTTGAACCCCAGCAGACTTGTGTCTGCCGGAAAGAGAGATCCAAGGTAGGTTTTAAATCTAGGATCGAGCACGGTGGCCAAAATGTAGTGCTCTGATTTCAACAGATTGACCACCCGTGAATCCTTGTTAAGCGAATTAAGGGCTCCATCCACAAGTCCCACATGCCTAGCGGAATCGCTCTGTGTTAGCTCCTCCTTCAATGTCTCCAGCTTCTTCTGCAAAAGCCTGATGAGGGGAATGACCTGACTCAGGCTGGCAGTGTAGGAACTGACTTCACGTGTGGCAAGTTCAAAAGGTTGCAGAACCTTGCACAACGTTGAAATCATTCTCCACTGCGCTTTAGACAGGTGCATTCCACCTCCTATATCGTGCTCAGTTGTATAGGCTTGAATGGCCTTTTGCTGCTCCTCCAACCTCTGAAGCATATAGAGGGTTGAATTCCACCTCGTTACCACTTCTTGCTTCAGATGATGGCAGGGCAGGTTCAGGCGTTTTTGGTGGTGCTCCAGTCTTCTGTACGTGGTGCCTGTACGCCGAAAGTGTCCCGCAATTCTTCTGGCCACCGACAGCATCTCTTGCACGCCCCTCTCGTTTTTTAAATAATTCTGCACCACCAAATTCAAGGTATGTGCAAAACATGGGACGTGCTGGAATTTGCCCAGATTTAATGCACACACAATATTGCTGGCGTTGTCCGATGTCACAAATCCACAGGAGAGTCCAATTGGGGTAAGCCATTCCGCAATGATCTTCCTTCCTTTTCAGCTGTGTGCGTATTCTGGAAAGCGGTGATACAAAGCGTAGCCTGCCTAGGAAAGAGTTGGCGTTTGCGAGATGCTGCTACTGGTGCCGCCGCTGCTGCTCTTGCGGCGGGAATCCATACATCTACCCAGTGGGCTGTCACAGTCATATAGTCCTGAGCCTGCCCTGCTCCACTTGTCCACATGTCCGTGGTTAAGTGGACATTGGGTACAACTGCATTTTTTAGGACACTGGTGAGTCTTTTTCTGAGGTCTGTGTACATTTTCGGCCCAGCAAGCCTCCCCCGCAAGCTGATACTTGGAGAACCACAAGTACCAGCATGCAGTGGAAAACCGGGCCCGCTGGTACCTGTAGTACTACTGCTAAAAAAAATACCCCCAAAAAAACAGGACACACACACCGTGACAGTATAAGTTTATTACATACATGCACACCTCAACACATACATACTTACCTATGTTTCCACGAGGCTCGGTCCTCTTCTCCATGTAGAATCCTTAGGGTACCTGTGAAAAAATTATACTCACATAATCCAGGGTATCTTGTTTTCTTTGTATAATCCACGTACTTGGCAAAACAAAAAAACGGAAACCCGACCACGCACTGAAAGGGGTCCCATGTTTACACATGGGACCCCTTTCCCCGACTGCCAGGACCCCCCCTGACTCCTGTCAAAGAGGGTCCCTTCAGCCAATCAGGGAGCGCCACGTCGTGGCAATCTCCTGATTGGCTGTGTGCTCCTGTAGTGTCTGTGAGGCAGCACACAGCAGAGATACAATGTTGCGCCTATGCGCCCCATTGCATCCAATGGTGGGAACTTTGCGGTCAGCGGTTGACCGAAAGTAACCTCACCGCTGACCGCAAAGTTCCAACCATTGGATACAATGGAGCGCATAGGCGCTACATTGTATCTCTGCCGTGGGCTGCGTCACAGACACTACAGGAGCACACAGCCAATCAGGAGAGTGCCACGACGTGGCGCTCCCTGATTGGCTGAAGGGACCCTCTTTGACAGGAGTCAGGGGGGGTCCTGGCAGTCGGGGAAAGGGGTCCCATGTGTAAACATGGGACCCCTTTCAGTGCGTGGTCAGGTTTCCGTTTTTTTGTTTTGCCAAGTACGTGGATTATACAAAGAAAACGAGCAACACTGGATTATGTGAGTATAAATTTATTCACAGGTACCCTGAGGATTCTACATGGAGAAGAGGACCGAGCCTCGTGGGAACATAGGTAAGTATGTATGTTTGGAGGTGTGCATGTATGTAATAAACTTATACTGTCACGGTGTGTGTGTCCTGTTTTTTGGGGGGTATTTTTTTAGTAGTAGTACTACAGGTACCAGCGGGCCCATTTTTCCACCGCATGCTGGTACTTGTGGTTCTCCAAGTACCAGCTTGCGGGGGAGGCTTGCTGGGACTTGTAGTACTGCTACTAAAAACAATATTCACATTTTTTTCAAATGGCTATCAGCCCCCCATCCGCCGCCCTTGGATGGGGGGGGGACAGCCTCGGGCTTCACCCCTGGCCCTTGGGTGGCTGGAGGGTGGGGACCCCTTGATTTAAGGGGTTCCCACTCCTCCCGGGTACCCCGGCCAGGGGTGACTAGTTGGGTATGTAATGCCAGGGCCGCTGGGACAACAATAAAAGTGTCCCCCGGATGTGGCATTATGTACCTGGCAAGTGGAGACGGTGCTAGTTTAAAAAATACGGGGGACCCCTACGCTTTTTGTCCCCCGTATTTTTTGAACCAGGACCAGGCGCAGAGCCCGGTGCTGGTTGATGAAATATGGGGGAACCGCTGTCATTTCCCCCCCCATATTTTGTCAACCAGGACCGGCTCAAAGAGCCCGAGGCTGTTTTTGCTTAGGAGGGGAGACCCCAAGCATTTTTTTTTCAAATTTTACATCATTTCCCACCCATTCCCACTGATAACCATGCACGGATATCATGGATCCGTGCATGACTATCAGAACACAGTAAAAAAAAGCAGGTCTGTTTTAAATCTGCTTTTTTTACGATTTGTATTTTTTCACGGCAGTGTTTGGCTATTGCCGGCAGTGTTTGTGAAATAATACAAATTTTAGTAAATTACCGAGTTCTATCAAATAACAGGCATATTTGACCGATGGTGTATTCATTCGTAATTTTTTTCTTTGACTTCAAAAAAAATACGAATGCCCTCATCACTGCCGAGATTTGTGTTTAGTAAATTCCCGAGATGACACTTTGAAGAAAAAACACCAAATCGGTCAAAATCAGGAGCTTAGTAAATATACCCCCTAGTTGGAAAAACTGTTTTTTTTGCACCACTTCTGGGACTTTTTTATTGTGTGTGCTGTTTATTTTAGGAGATTTGTTGAGCCTCCTCTCTGTCACAGAGGCTGCATTTGAACTTTGTTCGCGCTATTGATATTGATCTACTTTGCAAGTGTATTGTGCATCACTAGAATCTACCATTACAGAAGTATATTGACGTAATTGGTTTGAAAAGTCTTCCTCATGGAATTGTAGTTAATTTTTAATAATATCAGCTTTGCAATATTTTAAAGAAGTACAGATTTGTCCTCATATACTGTATCTAGCCTCAATACGCCACACAGCGGGAGATGGATGGCAAAAGTGGGCTGACATACAAGGATTGCATGTTGAATTACTCAGCACAGTCTCCTGTTGTATCCTAGTCACATTGTGTTTCTAGCAGAGTCTCAGTGGATATGAAGTGCCAAGCGGAGCTTGTTTGGTGAACTGCAGCAATAATATATAAAGACACATGTTTAGCCTCCTACACCATTGCACACAAGGTCATGGCCGACGACAGCAGGGGCATGCAGTCAGGGGAAAAAACTTTGTAGCCGCTCTGCGATCCTTTTGTTCGCACTTCTGCTAAGCTAAAATACACTCCCAGTGGGCGGCGGCATAGCGTTTGCACGGTTGCTAAAAACTGCCAGCGAGCAATCAACTCGGAATGACCCCCAAAGTACCTTACTATACAAACAGTGCTCCTAGTAATAATGGCACCATATATTGATGTTCTATTTTTTAAAAGCACAGTGCCAGAACACACAAACAACACAGTGCTCATAGGGCCTAATTCAGACCTGATCGCTAGCAAGCAATTTTTGCACTGCTGTAATCAGATAGTCGCCGCCTACAGGGGGAGTGTATTTTAGCTGTGCAAGTGTGCGAACGCATGTGTAGCAGAGCTGTACAAACAGATTTTGTGCAGGACCGACTCAGCCACTGCGATCATATCAGCCTGTCTATAACCGGAATTGACGTCAGGAACCCTCCCTGCAAATCAGGGGCGCTTTAAGAGAGCAGGAGGTCCGTGTTCAGCCTCCTCTGTTCGGGCCCCCTCCTCTCTGCCCGGAGCACTGTAGAGACTGAGCACTAGAGGGCTCAGACTCTACTGCGCATGAGCAGATCTCCGGGAAAATGGAACGGGGGCCATTTTCCCTGAGATTTCCCTACTGCACATGCGCAGAACTCCGTGAAAATAGCCGCTGAGCCATTTTCACAGTGTTCTAACAGCGCTGCGGATGCTGGCGCTGGACTTAGGAGGGGTTAGTATTTTAAAAATGGGTGCAGTGTGTGCGGTGGGGGCCCCCTCTGAACTCAGGGGACCGTGTGCACTGCACACACTGCACCCATTATAGAAACGCCAGTGCTGCAAATGCATGGACACGCCTGCATTTTTCCAGACACTCCCTGAAAACGGTCAGTTGACACAAAACAAGCGCCTTCTTCCTGTCAATCTCCTTGTGATCGTCTGTGCAAAGGATCCATCACACAAATCCTTTGTTGAGCGGCAGTCTGCTTTGTACCCGTGCAACGTGCCTGCGCATTGCGCTGCATACGCATGTGCAGTTTGGACCTGATCGCACATTGTGCAAAAACACACAGCAGCGATCAGGTCTGAATTACCCCCATAGTAATAATGGTACTCTAAAATTATGTTATATTTTTTTTAAAACAGTGCCTCACAGTGTAGCACACCATCTCCATCTGAACTCTTCTCACAGTGGGGCAGATGTATTAAGCCTGGAGAAGGCATAAAGGAATGATGAAGCAGTAATACTGTATGTATAAGGTGACAACACACCAGCCAATCAGCTCCAATATGTAAATTGCGAGTTATGAGCTCATTGGCTGGTGCGTTATCACCTTGCACATATCACCGCTTTATCACTTCTTTATGCCTTCTATAGGCTTAATACATCTGCCCCAGTGTGTGTGAAATGAATATCCCAGTAGAAGACTAAACATCAGATTTTATTTCTAGAAAAAAAGCTTTAAATTACACTGGGGAAACAAATGTGTCCCAATAATGAAACTTCCTGTACTTACTAGAGATTTTCACACCCGAACTTAGCTGATACAAGTCGATCCGAGACCCATCTCGGATATTCCCACCAATGGCCACGGCCATATCCGAGTGATTTGCGTATGCGCACTGGAGGTGTCCCCGAGAACAAGGCATGGGCGCCATGTTCCCGGAGACCTGCGCATGTGCATTAGACTCTGGCATTGTGCCAGAGTCTACGGCTGCAGGAGAGGAGGGGGCCAGCGACGGAGGATGCA
Organism: Pseudophryne corroboree; assembly: GCF_028390025.1. Classification (NCBI taxonomy): domain Eukaryota; kingdom Metazoa; phylum Chordata; class Amphibia; order Anura; family Myobatrachidae; genus Pseudophryne; species Pseudophryne corroboree. The sequence continues at coordinate 757,652,289 of NC_086445.1, read as the reverse complement.
CACGGGTCCCCTTCTCTCTTAACCACTTAACTGACGATTTATTTCACCGAAAACCACTCCGAAATTGTAGTTTTTCTTTATGAGTGAATTAGGTGAAAAACATGAATTTATCCCTATCCCAAATGATTTTAGTTAATTTTTTTTCTTCTTCAAACATCGAAATCATTGATCGGGAACATTGCGACCATCGGAACATCGCGACCATTGCGGCTTTCATTTTGAAAGCCGGGACAGCCTGCAGGTATACAGGGGGGGTCTGGGGGTGGCTTGTGAGGGTTCATTTACATTCCCCAGCGGCTACCATTGTCTTAAGCCACTGGAGGGGGGGGGGGGGGGATCCTGCCCTGCTGACCGATCAGCAGTGATCGGCAGCACGGCAGACACAGGGGGAGGGTGCAGGGAGGCACAGCCCTTTGACAGTAGCAGCGAAGGGAAGTTTATCTTCCCTGCTGCTTTTAACACTCTCTATCTGACTGGTTGCATCCTGTGCGACCAGGTCAGATAAAGCACTTGCTGTCATGGTCGCATCTGATGCGACCATACCAGGGAAGTGGTTAAAATGCCCCTGCTGCTCAGTCTGACCATGTGACCTTTAGCATGATTTCATTAGGGATGTAGTTATGTGGCCGGCGGTCAGGAGACTGCCAGTCACATTACAGATGGCTACATTCCACCCAGTGGCGTAAGTTCGTCCCAGTTGCCCGGAGGCAAGATAAATATTGGTGCCCCCCCTATTTCCTATATTAAGATAAATAAATGTATGCGTGCATGCGTGCGTGCGTGCATGCATGCGTGTGTGTGTGTGTGTGTGTGTTTGTGTGTAGTGTTCTGAAAAAAATGTATATACTGTATTTATACATTTAATTTACTTTTATTTTTCATCACACAATTCTTAGCAGTCATACCCAGGATTAGAACCCATGACCTGTTTCACTAACAGCAGACACTTTACTGATGGAGTTATTTGCTCCTGTAGAGGAAGCATGAGAATTCTTACTATATGAAGTTACGTGTAATTGTCAGAGAAGTATCTTCATATAGTTAAAATTCTCAAATTTCCTATACAGGAGCAAACAGCTTGATCAGTAAGGTGTCTGCTTCCAGTGTAGTAGGTTGTGGTTTCTAATCCTGGGTGTGATACTTGTAAAATGTGTATATTCAGTATAATAAAGAGGGTGTGACTTGTAAGGTGGGGGGACCAGTGAGGAAGCCGGCCACTAAAAAGACAGCGACAGCTATCAATTAACTTAATTCAATGGTGTCACAGAATAGGAGGAGAGGTGCCCCCCTTCAGAGCAGGAGCCCGGCGGCAGATGACTCCGTTGCCTCCCAGAGTTCTGCCTCTGATTCCACCCCCTCTAAGTCCCAACAGTTGGTATGCCAACTAGCAGGGACTATTTCCTCGACACCCATAGAGTAGGAATTGAACCTGTGCCGAGCGCAGCGAGCCCGCAAGTAGCTTGTTGTGTTCACCCCCGCTGGCATTCTGCCACCGGCATCCCCAGCGGCGGTCACGTATACCCAACCCTTTCATTATTATCAGGATATTTATTCAGAATAATGTTATAATTTAGAATCTTATATTGGCAGCATAATTTCTTTGTGAAGAGATCTGTAAAATCTGCATTATTGCTGCATTATAGCAATCTCTCTACTTCACTCTGCACAGCATATAGATGTGTTTGACGTTAAACAAAAAAGTAGAATCTTCATAACTACAGTACATGTGGTTCATTCTAATAAACATGTGCAAATAACAGTACAAAATATAATAATTGTAGAAGAATAAACTATTTTATATGCAATAAATCGGTATAGATGCCAAGATCAGTAAGAATATGAGCCATACTTACTCTCCTTCTGTCCTTATTAATGCTAGCTCAAGCCTTTCTCCAGGAGTGTTAATTATAAATCATTTCAGCTTTTTGTATTGTAGAGATGAGAGTTATTCAGCCACTGGCTATTTGAGATAAACATGGCTTACAACAAGTCACAGGCAGCTGGTATGACACCAATAATGGTACACAAGCTTGTGATTTATCATGTTATAGTGAGAACCTGAGCTCCATCCTGTTCTCACAGGATACATTATTAATATCTATGAAGCTTCAGTTGTCCTGCAAATTAAGAGCAATTTTAAGATGCATACATTATTTTTTTCATTATTTACATTTTTAATTATTATTTTATTAATCGCGGTTACATGCTTACGCGCACACCCGTAAACGCTGCAGAAAACACTTATAACAATGGACAGCAGGATCTTATCCACCTGCTGTCCAAGCAAATATATTCCCACTGTGTTCCCTACACTGTCTATGGCAGCGGGAATGTCCTCTTCCCAATACCTGCGACTGCATTGCGAATGTATACATAATACCGCGCGGCTCCTGAAAATGACACGCTATGCCGGTATTCTTTGCCTGCGGTGCAAACACATCGCAGGCAAAGATGTATGAGGACATATCTGTAGGTCTATGGAAGTAATGCTTACAATAGAATGAGACAGCAATCTCTTATTGTTACATCAACTACAATTGTAATGAGTTAATATGAATTGCAGTGAGGGATGGGTAGAATTGATGATACTGTGTAATAGCTTGGTGCTTTGCAGCACTAGGGCAACAGGTTCTTTTCCAATCAGGGTACAATCTGCAGTATGCAAGGTAGTAGCGATGGTGGAGCTCATGCTAAAGGTATCAGTTCCTACTATGCCAGGTCACAGGAGATCAATCATCCAATGGACCCAGGGGGAGATTTGGACAACACAAGCATTACACAGTTCCCATGCTCACCTCAGTGACTTACTACAGCCAATGGTTCTCCCCGCCTCTGGGTTGATTTATGCTAGCGGCCAGCTGCCACGTTTTCTGGATTTGTGTTCCACTGTGGTGGTCAATGTGTTATTTTTAGTGATGAGTGGGTTCGGAACCTCGGAAACCGAACCCACCCGAACTTCACCCATTTTACACGGGTCCGAGGCATACTCGAATTCTCCCGTATGGCTCGGTTAACCCGAGCGCGCCCGAACGTCATCATCCCGCTGTCGGATTCTCGCGAGATTCGGATTCTATATAAGCAGCCGTGCGTCGCCGCCATTTTCACTCGTGCATTGGAAATGTTAGGGAGAGGACGTGGCTGGCGTCCTCTCCGTTTATTGTTGAACTTGATTGTGCTTTATTGCTTAATTGTGGGGACTGGGGAGCAGCTGTATAATATAGGAGGAGTACAGTGCAGAGTGACCACCAGTTATCCGTTCTCTGCCTGAAAAAAATGCTCCTTAACTGTGCTCAGTGTGCTGCATATATCTGTGCTCACACTGCTTAATTGTGGGGACTGGGGAGCAGCTGTATTATATAGCAGGAGTACAGTGCAGAGTTTTGCTGACAGTGACCACCACTATATGTTCTCTGCCTGAAAAACACTCCATATCTGTGCTCAGTGTGCTGCTTTATTGTGGGGACTGGGGACCACCAGTATAATAATATATAGGAGGAGTACAGTGCAGAGTTTTGCTGACCAGTGACCACCAGTATACGTTGTCTGCCTGAAAAACACTCAATATCTGTGCTGCATTGTAGACAGTATATAGTAGGAGTACAGTGCATAATTTTGCTGACCACCAGTATATAATATATAGGAGTACGGTACAGAAGTCCACTGCTCTACCTACCTCTGTGTCGTCAAGTATACTATCCATCCATATCTGTGGTGCATTTCAGTTTTGCACAGTTTGCTGACCACCAGTATATAATATATAGCAGTACGGTACAGTAGGTCACTGCTGTACCTACCTCTGTGTCGTCAAGTATACTATCCATCCATACCTGTGGTGCATTTCAGTTTTGCACAGTTTGCTGACCACCAGTATATAATATATAGCAGTACGGTACAGTAGGCCACTGCTGTACCTACCTCTGTGTCGTCAAGTATACTATCCATCCATACCTGTGGTGCATTTCATTTTTGCACAGTTTGCTGACCACCAGTATATAATATAAAGCAGTACGGTACAGTAGGCCACTGCTGTACCTACCTCTGTGTCGTCAAGTATACTATCCATCCATACCTGTGGTGCATTTCATTTTTGCACAGTTTGCTGACCACCAGTATATAATATATAGCAGTACGGTACAGTAGGAGACTGCTGTACCTACCTCTGTGTCGTCAAGTATACTATCCATCCATACCTGTGGTGCATTTCAGTTTTGCACAGTTTGCTGACCACCAGTATATAATATATAGCAGTACGGTACAGTAGGACACTGCTGTACCTACCTCTGTGTCGTGAAGTATACTATCCATCCATACCTGTGGTGCATTTCAGTTTTGCACAGTTTGCTGACCACCAGTATATAATATATAGCAGTACGGTACAGTAGGCCACTGCTGTACCTACCTCTGTGTCGTCAAGTATACTATCCATCCATACCTGTGGTGAATTTCATTTTTGCACAGTTTGCTGACCACCAGTATATAATATATAGCAGTACGGTACAGTAGGTCACTGCTCTACCTACCTCTGTGTCGTCAAGTATACTATCCATCCATACCTGTGGTGCATTTCAGTTGTGCGCAGTATATATAGTAGTAGGCCATTGCTATTGATACTGGCATATAATTCCACACATTAAAAAATGGAGAACAAAAATGTGGAGGTTAAAATAGGGAAAGATCAAGATCCACTTCCACCTCTTGCTGAAGCTGCTGCCACTAGTCATGGCCGAGACGATGAAATGCCATCAACGTTGTCTGCCAAGGCCGATGCCCAATTTCATAGTAGAGAGCATGTAAAATCCAAAAAACAAAAGTTCAGTAAAATGACCCAAAAATCAAAATTGAAAGCGTCTGAGGAGAAGCGTAAACTAGCCAATATGCCATTTACGACATGGAGTGGCAAGGAACGGCTGAGGCCCTGGCCTATGTTCATGGCTAGTGGTTCAGATTCACATGAGGATGGAAGCACTCATCCTCTCGCTAGAAAAATGGAAAGACTTAAGCTGGCAAAAGCACAGCAAAGAACTGTGCGTTCTTCTAAATCACAAATCCCCAAGGAGAGTCCAATTGTGTCGGTTGCGATGCCTGACCTTCCCAACACTGGACGGGAAGAGCTTGCGCCTTCCACCATTTGCACGCCCCCTGCAAGTGCTGGAAGGAGCACCCGCAGTCCAGTTCCTGATAGTCAAATTGAAGATGTCACTGTTGAAGTACACCAGGATGAGGATATGGGTGTTGCTGGCGCTGGGGAGGAAATTGACAAGGAGGATTCTGATGGTGAGGTGGTTTGTTTAAGTCAGGCACCCGGGGAGACACCTGTTGTCCGTGGGACGAATATGGCCATTGACATGCCTGGTCAAAATACAAAAAAAATCAGCTCTTCGGTGTGGAATTATTTTAACACAAATGCGGACAACAGGTGTCAAGCCGTGTGTTGCCTTTGTCAAGCTGTAATAAGTAGGGGTAAGGACGTTAACCACCTAGGAACATCCTCCCTTATACGTCACCTGGACCGCATTCATCAGAAGTCAGTGGCAAGTTCAAAAACTTTGGGGGACAGCGGAAGGAGTCCACTGACAACTAAATCCCTTCCTCTTGTAACCAAGCTCCTGCAAACCACACCACAAACTCCCTCAGTGTCAATTTCCTCCTTACACAGGAAAGCCAATAGTCCTGCAGGCCATGTCACTGGCAAGTCTGACGAGTCCTCTCCTGCCTGGGATTCCTCCGATGCATCCTTGAGTGTAACGCCTACTGCTGCTGGCGCTGCTGTTGTTGCTGCTGGGAGTCGATCATCATCCCAGAGGGGAAGTCGGAAGACCACTTGTACTACTTCCAGTAAGCAATTGACTGTCCAACAGTCCTTTGCGAGGAAGATGAAATATCACAGCAGTCATCCTGCTGCAAAGCGGATAACTCAGGCCTTGGCAGCCTGGGCGGTGAGAAACGTGGTTCCGGTATCCACCGTTAATTCAGAGGCAACAAGAGACTTGATTGAGGTACTGTGTCCCCGGTACCAAATACCATCTAGGTTCCATTTCTCTAGGCAGGCGATACCGAAAATGTACACAGACCTCAGAAAAAGAGTCACCAGTGTCCTAAAAAATGCAGTTGTACCCAATGTCCACTTAACCACGGACAAGTGGACAAGTGGAGCAGGGCAGACTCAGGACTATATGACTGTGACAGCCCACTGGGTAGATGTATTGCCTCCCGCAGCAAGAACAGCAGCGGCGGCACCAGTAGCAGCATCTCGCAAACGCCAACTCGTTCCTAGGCAGGCTACGCTTTGTATCACCGCTTTCTAGAAGAGGCACACAGCTGACAACCTCTTACGGAAACTGAGGAACATCATCGCAGAATGGCTTACCCCAATTGGACTCTCCTGGGGATTTGTGACATCGGACAACGCCACCAATATTGTGCGTGCATTACATCTGGGCAAATTCCAGCACGTCCCATGTTTTGCACATACATTGAATTTGGTGGTGCAGAATTATTTAAAAACGACAGGGGCGTGCAAGAGATGCTGTCGGTGGCCCAAAGAATTGCGGGCCACTTTCGGCATTCAGCCACCGCGTGCCGAAGACTGGAGCACCACCAAACATTCCTGAACCTGCCCTGCCATCATCTGAAGCAAGAGGTGGTAACGAGGTGGAATTCAACCCTCTATATGCTTCAGAGGATGGAGGAGCAGCAAAAGGCCATTCAAGCCTATACATCTGCCCACGATATAGGCAAAGGAGGGGGTATGCACCTGACTCAAGCGCAGTGGAGAATGATTTCAACGTTGTGCAAGGTTCTGCAACCCTTTGAACTTGCCACACGTGAAGTCAGTTCAGACACTGCCAGCCTAAGTCAGGTCATTCCCCTCATCAGGCTTTTGCAGAAGAAGCTGGAGACATTGAAGGAGGAGCTAAAACAGAGCGATTCCGCTAGGTATGTGGGACTTGTGGATGGAGCCCTTAATTTGCTTAACAAGGATTCACGGGTGGTCAATCTGTTGAAATCAGAGCACTACATTTTGGCCACCGTGCTCGATCCTAGATTTAAAACCTACGTTGTATCTCTCTTTCCGGCAGACACAAGTCTGCAGAGGTTCAAAGACCTGCTGGTGAGAAAATTGTCAAGTCAAGTGGAACGTGACCCGTCAACATCTCCTCCTTCACATTGTCCCGCAACTGGGGGTGCGAGGAAAAGGCTAAGAATTCCGAGCCCACCCGCTGGCGGTGATGCAGGGCAGTCTGGAGCGAGTGCTGACATCTGGTCCAGACTGAAGGACCTGCCAACGATTACTGACATGTCGTCTACTGTCACTGCATATGATTCTCTCACCATTGAAAGAATGGTGGAGGATTATGTGAGTGACCGCATCCAAGTAGGCACGTCAGACAGTCCGTACGTATACTGGCAGGAAAAAGAGGCAATTTGGAGGCCCTTGCACAAACTGGCTTTATTTTACCTAAGTTGCCCTCCCTCCAGTGTGTACTCCGAAAGAGTGTTTAGTGCAGCCGCTCACCTTGTCAGCAATCGGCGTACGAGGTTAATTCCAGAAAATGGGGAGAAGATGATGTTCATCAAAATTAATTATAATCAATTCCTCCGTGGAGACATTCACCAGCAGCAATTGCCTCCAGAAAGTACACAGGGACCTGACATGGTGGATTCCAGTGGGGGCGAATTAATAATCTGTGAGGAGGGGGATGTACACAGTGAAAGGGGTGAGGAATCGGAGGATGATGATGAGGTGGACATCTTGCCTCTGTAGAGCCAGTTTGTGCAAGGAGAGATTGATTGCTTCTTTTTTTGGTGGGGGCCCAAACCAACAAGTCATTTCAGTCACAGTCGTGTGGCAGACCCTGTCGCTGAAATGATGGGTTCGTTAAAGTGTGCATGTCCTGTTTATTCAACATAAGGTTGGGTGGGAGGGCCCAAGGACAATTCTATCTTGCACCTCTTTTTTTCTTTCATTTTTCTTTGCATCATGTGCTGTTTGGGGACAATTTTTTTGAAGTGCCATCCTGCCTGACACTGCAGTGCCACTCCTAGATGGGCCAGGTGTTTGTGTCGGCAACTTGGGTTGCTTAGCTTAGTCACACAGCGACCTTGGTGCGCCTCTTTTTTTCTTTGCATCATGTGCTGTTTGGGGACAATTTTTTTGAAGTGCCATCCTGCCTGACACTGCAGTGCCACTCCTAGATGGGCCAGGTGTTTTTGTCGGCCACTTGGGTCGCTTAGCTTATTCACACAGCTACCTCATTGCGCCTCTTTTTTCCTTTGCATCATGTGCTGTTTGGGGACAATTTTTTTAATCTGCCATCCTGTCTGACACTGCAGTGCCACTCCTAGATGGGCCAGGTGTTTATGTCGGCCACTTGTGTCGCTTAGCTTAGTCACACAGCTACCTCATTGCGCCTCTTTTTTTCTTTGCATCATGTGCTGTTTGGGGACTATTTTTTTGAAGTGCCATCCTGTCTGACACTGCAATGCCACTCCTAGATGGGCCAGGTGTTTGTGTCGGCCACTTGGGTCGCTTAGTTTAGTCACACAGCTACCTCATTGCGCCTCTTTTTTTCTTTGCATCATGTGCTGTTTGGGGACAATTTTTTTAATCTGCCATCCTGCCTGACACTGCAGTGCCACTCCTAGATGGGCCAGGTGTTTGTGTCGGCCACTTGGGTCGCTTAGCTTAGTCACACAGCGACCTTGGTGTGCCTCTTTTTTTTTCTTTGCATCATGTGCTGTTTGGGGACAATTTTTTTAATCTGCCATCCTGTCTGACACTGCAGTGCCACTCCTAGATGGGCCAGGTGTTTGTGTCGGCCACTTGTGTCGCTTATTTTAGTAATCCACGACCTCGGTGCAAATTTTAGGACTAAAAATAATATTGTGAGGTATGAGGTGTTCAGAATAGACTGAAAATGAGTGTAAATTATGGTTATTGAGGTTAATAATACTATGGGATCAAAATTACCCCCAAATTCTATGATTTAAGCTGTTTTTGAGGGTTTTTTTGTAAAAAAAACCCGAATCCCAAACACACCCGAATCCGACAAAAAAATTTCAGGGAGGTTTTGCCAAAACGCGTCTGAATCCAAAACACGGCCGCGGAACCGAATCCAAAACCAAAACACAAAACCCGAAAAATGTCCGGTGCACATTTTATTTCTCTTACGTCCTAGAGGATGCTGGTGTCCACTTCAGTACCATGGGGTATAGATGGTACCGCAGGAGCCATGGGCACTCTATGACTTTTCAAGGGTGTAAGCTGGCTCCTCCCTCTATGCCCCTCCTCCAGACCTCAGTTTAGGAAATGTGCCCAGGCAGACTGGATGCACTCCAGGGGAGCTCTACTGAGTTTCTCTGAAAGACTTTTGTTAGGTTTTTTTATTTTCAGGGAGGACTGCTGGCAACAGTCTCCCTGCTTCGTGGGACTTAGGGGGCAGAAGTAGGAACCAACTTTCTGAATAGTTTCATGGCTCTGCTTCTGGCTGACAGGACACCATTAGCTCCTGAAGGGTACTGAACGCTAGCTGCGGCTATGTTCTCACTCCCACAGCCCGCCGTCACCCCCCTTACAGAGCCAGAAGTCAGAAGACAGGTGAGTGTAAGAAGAAAAGGATCTTCAGACATCGTGACAGCTGAAAGGTACCGTGGAGCGTGCCATGCTACCCATCACACACACAGGCACTGCAGGGTTCAGGGCGCAGGGGGGCACCCTGGGCAGCATGAAACCTACTAAAACTGGCAGAAATAAGGGGCATAAGATGCTGAGGCACAGTCCTACCCCCGCCAGTATAAATATTAGTTCAAGAAATCTGAGGGGAAACGCGCCATTACGGGGGCGGGGCTTCTTCCTCAGTCAGCCAGCACACTGCTCAGCGCCATTTTCTCTCCTTCCAGGCTGCAGAGAAGAACGCTGGTCCTCCTCCACTGCTGAACTAAGTATCAGGGTGCTAAACAGGGGGGGGCACAGTGAAATTTGGTGCTATATATATATATAATATTGTGTATAAAAGCGCTGCAGGTCTGTGGGCATTTTGTGTTACACAGACATTTTATTACTGGCGCTGGGTTGTGAACTGGCAAATCCTATCTGTGTCCTTCTGACAGACTTTACTGTGGGTCTGTCCCCTATAAGTCCCGGAGTGTCTGTGGTGTGGTTGTGCACGTGTGTGACATGTCTGAGGCAGGGAGCTCTTCCCCTGAGGGAGCCATTTTAGAGACACAGAGTTGTAATGTGGTGGGACTGCCGGCACACCATGAGCCTGAATGGGTGAAAGAATTACATGATAGTGTGAATCATATCAGTAAGAGATTAGATAAGTCTGAGTCTCATGCAGAAAGCTGGAGAAAATCAGTGGAAGATGTGATTTTTAGTGGTTCTGCTTTTTCATCCACAGGCGTCACCTCTGGGTCACATAAAAGCCCATTTGCACAAATAGTGCAAACTGATACCGACACGGACTCTAATTCCTGTGTCGACACTAGTGATTCCAGGGGAATCGATCCTAAATTGGCAAAAAGCATTCAATACATGATTGTTGCTAAAAGAGAGGTTTTGGAAGGTACGGAAGCCCCTCCTGTACCCCAGGAGAAAGCTTATTTTTATAAAGAAAAGAAAATTACTGTAACTTTCCCTCCTTCTCACAAGCTAAATACTCTCTTTGAGGGAGTTTGGGCAGACCCTGAAAAGAAATTTCAGATTCCCAAAAGGATTCAGGTTGCAGCAGAGGACAGGAAAAGGTGGGAGTCACCTCCAGTTTTAGACAGTGCCCTGTCACGGTTAACGAAAAAGGTGATTCTCCCTGCACCTGGGACGGCTTCACTAAAGGAGCCGGAAGACCGCAAGTTGGAGACTATGTTAAAATCTATTTATGTGGCCAATGAAACACTGCTCAGGCCCACCATTGCTTGCGCGTGGGTGAGTAGTGTTATCGAAAAATGGTCAGATAACTTATCATCTGAAATTGACACGATAGATAGAGATGAGATACTCCTAAAGTTAGGTCATATCAAAGACGCTGCTGCATACATGCTAGAGGCCATGAAGGATATTGGGCTTTTAGGTTCAAAAGCCGCTACCATGGCAGTCTCGGCTCGGAGGGCGTTGTGGATTCGCCAGTGGAATGCTGACGCAGAGATCCAAAAGAAATATGGAGGCTCTCCCGTATAAAGGTGAGGCCTTGTTTGGAGATGGGCTGGATGCGTTGGTCTCTGCGGCTACTGAAGGTAAGTTGACATTCTTGCCTTATGCTCCAGCACCGACAAAAAAAGACACATCACTCTCAGATGCAGTCCTTTCTGCCCAACAAATACAAAAAGGCCAAAGTGCACAACATAAGAAATATGGAGACTGAGACTTAACTAGCGCTTCTTATTCTTGCTGATGCTTATTCACAGGCTTCCATCATTCGTATTAGAAGTATCATGTAAATAAATATAAAGTGCATATAGTGAAATACCGTTTTAATAGCATACATATATGACACACATTTATTTAAAAATATCAAAGGTCAGGTATTTGTGCAAATAACTGCAAGCAGCAAGGAATGACAAACTAATTACCAGATCTTTCAGAACTGTTTTTAGGCAGTTCTAAAAGTGAATGGGAGATGGTATAGGGATTTCCGGATAATCCCACCATACATGGATCTTACTGGATACTGGTCTTTAAGCCCGTCCTCAGGCTTGTCAGAAGGTAACCGACGCGTTTCCACCCCAAGCTGGGGTCTTTGTCAAGGTTCAAAAAAGGCCAAAGGTTCCCCCTTTTTTGCAGGTAGAGGGAGAGGACGAGGAAAAAAGTCTGCAGCATCTCCCTGATCGCAGGAGCAGAAGTCCACCCCTGCTTATGCCAAATCTTCAGCATGATGCTGGGGCTCCCTTGCAGGAGTCCGCTTGGGTGGGAGCACGTCTGAAACTTTTCAGTCAGATCTGGGCTCAATCTGGCCTGGACCCTTGGGTTTTGCAAATAGTGTCCCAGGGATACCAGCTGGAGTTTCAAGACGTCCCCCATGCCGATTTTTCAAATCGACCTTGCCAGCTTCTCTTCCAGACAGAGAAGTAGTAAGGGCTGCAATTAAAAAATTATGTCAGGATCAAGTCATTGTCCTGGTACCCTTGTCACAGCAGGGAGGAGGTTTTTATTCAAGCCTCTTCGTAGTTCCGAAGCCGGACGGCTCGGTCAGACCAATTCTGAACTTAAAATCTCTGAATCTCTACCTGAAAAGGTTCAAGTTCAAGATGGAATCTCTGAGGGCAGTGATTTCCAGTCTGGAGGAAGGAGATGTCATGGTGTCGGTAGACATGAAAGATGCCTACTTACATGTTCCCATTTATCCTCCACATCAGGCTTATCTGAGGTTCGAGATACAGGATTGCCATTACCAGTTCCAGACGTTGCTGTTCGGACTCTCCACCGCACGAGGTTGTTCACCAAGGTGATGGCAGAGATGATGGTCCTCCTTCGACAACAAGGAGTCCATATAATTCCTTACCTGGATGATCTCCTGATAAAAGCGAGATCCAAGGAACGGTTGGTGCAGAACATTGCACTCTCCCTGTCAGTGCTCCAACAACACGGTTGGATTTTGAATTTTCCAAAGTCACAGTTGGAACCAACGATAAGATTGTCTTTTCTGGGGATGATACTGGACAGAGAAGTTCAGAGGGTATTTCTTCCAGTGGAAAAAGCTCTGGAGATCCAGAAAATGGTCAAACAAGTTTTGAAACCGACAAGAGTGTCAATACACCAATGCATTCGGTTGTTGGGAAAGATGGTAGCGGCCTACGAGGCCATACACTTTGACAGATTCCATGTCAGAGTTTTCCAGTGGGATCTGTTTTACAAGTGGTCCGGATCCCACCAACACATGCACCAGAGGATAATCCTGTCCTCCAAAGCCAGGATTTCACTCCTGTGGTGGCAGAACAGTTTTCACCTATTAGAGGGACGCACATTTGGGATTCTGGACTGGGTCCTAGTAACCACGGATGCAAGTCTCCGAGGCTGGGGAGCAGTCACACAGGTAAGAAGCTTCCAAGGAAAATGGTCAAGTCAGGAATCCTGTCTTCACATAAACGTTCTGGAATTGAGAGCCATTTTCAACGGCCTTCTACAAGCGGTGCATCTTCTACAAGATCAGCCAGTGCAGATCCAGTCGGACAATGTAACAGCAGTCATGTACATACACCGTCAGGGTGGAACGAAAAGCAGAGCGGCAATGGCAGAGGTTACAAAGATCCTCCTCTGGGCAGAAAGACATGCAAAAGCTCTGTCGGCAATTTTCATTCCGGGAGTGGACAACTGGGAAGCAGACTTCCTCAGCAGACACGATCTCCATCCAGGAGAGTGGGGCCTCCACCAAGAAGTCTTCGCAGAGGTGACAAGACTTTGGGGAGTTCCTCAAGTAGACATGATGGCATCTCGTCTCAACAAGAAGCTTCAGAGATATTGTTCCAGGTCGAGAGACCCTCAAGCAGTAGCAGTGGATGCACTGGTGACCCAGTGGGTGTTTCAGTTGGTCTATGTGTTCCCTCCACTTCCACTCATTCCAAAGGTGATAAAGATCATAAGAAGAACACGGGTTCAGGCGATAATCATTGTTCCGGACTGGCCAAGGAGGGCCTGGTATCCGGATCTTCAAGACTTACTCATAGAAGATCCCTGGCCTCTTCCTCTATGAGAGGACCTGTTACAGCAAGGACCGTGCGTGTATCAAGACTTACCACGGCTGCGTTTGACGACATGGCGGTTGAATGCCAGATCCTAGCCCGAAAGGGAATTCCCAGTGAAGTCATTCCCACACTACTTCAGGCTAGAAAAGCAATAACGGCGAAGCATTACCACCGTATTTGGAGGAAATATGTGTCTTGGTGTGAATCCAAGAAGGATCCTACGGAAGAATTTCAGCTGTGGCGTTTGCTCCATTTTTTGCAAGCAGGTGTGGATGCGGGCCTAAAGTTAGGCTCCATTAAAGTACACATTTCGGCCTTATAAATTTTCTTTCAGAGAGAATTGGCCTCCCTTCCAGAAGTTCAGACCTTCGTGAAAGGCGTGCTGCACATCCAACCTCCCTTTGTGCTCCCAGTGGCACCATGGGATCTTAATGTGGTGTTGCAGTTCCTGCAATCTCATTGGTTTGAACCTTTACGTAAGGTTGAGTTGAAATTCCTTACTTGGAAAGTAGTCATGCTGTTGGCCTTGGCATCCGCAAGGCGGGTGTCTGAATTGGCGGCTTTGTCTCACAAAAGCCCCTATTTAATCTTCCATGCAGATAGAGCGGAGTTGAGAACTCGTCAGCCATTTCTGCCAAAAGTGGTTTCATCGTTTCACGTAAACCAGCCTATTGTGGTGCCAGTGGCTACTGACACCTTGGCGGAATCAAAGTCTCTCAATGTGGTCAGAGCGTTGAAAATCTATGTCGCCAGAACGGCTCAGATTAAGAAAACAGAGGCTCTGTTTGTCCTGTGGGCTCCCAACAAGATTGGGGCTCCTGCTTCTAAGCACACTATTGCTCATTCTATGGCGGGATTGCCGTTACCGAAATCAGTAAAGGCCCACTCTACCAGAAAGGTGGGCTCATCCTGGGCGGCTGCCTGAGGGGTCTCGGCATTACAGCTTTGCCGAGCAGCTACTTGGTCGGGATCAAACACCTTTGCGAAATTTTACAAGTTTGATACCCTGGCTGATGAGGAACTCTTGTTTGCTAATTCAGTGCTGCAGAGTTATCCGCACTCTCCCACCTGTTCTGGAGCTTTGGTATAAACCCCATGGTTCTTGAAGCAACCCCAGCATCCTCTAGGACGTATGAGAAAATAGGATTTTAATACCTACTGGTAAATCCTTTTTCTCTTAGTCCGTAGAGGATGCTGGGCGCCCGTCCCAGTGCGGGCTGTATCTGCAGTTATTGGTTATGGTTATACACATGTTGTGTTGAGTGCAGTCAGTCTATGGCTGATGTTATTCATGCTGTTGCATGCGTTGTTGTTGAATGCCATGTTGTACGGCGTGTTTGAGGTTTGAGCTGGTATGTATCTCACCTTAGTTTAAAAATTAAATAAATCCTTTTCCTCGAAATGTCCATCTCCCTGGGCACAGTTCCTATAACTGGAGTCTGGAAGAGGGGCATAGAGGGAGGAGCCAGTTCACACCCCTTTTAAAGTCTTAAAGTGCCCATGTCTCCTGCGGATCCCGTCTATACCCCATGGTTCTTGAAGCATCCCCAGCATCAGTGGCGGAACTAGCGAGCGGTGGGCCCAGGTGCGACAAAATGCTTTGGGCCCCCCATCCCATCCAAGTTCACCCCCTCACCCCTGGAGAGGACCTGGTGAGGGGGACCTGCTCAGGGCCAGATAAATGGATACCTAGCAACAGTGCCGTAACTAGACATTTTAGCACTGTGTGCAAGAAACGTCATCGGAGCCCCACCCCTGCATGCAAAAAAGGGGCAGTGCGCGCCGTAGGTGCGCGCAAAAATACATAGTGGCGTGGCTTCGTGGGGATGGGGTGTGGCCACAAAATAATACCAATTCATACAACGGTGCACAGTAGTCTCCATTATTCAAATTACGCCGCACAGTAGCACCACTACACCAGGTAGAGACCCTTTTACACCTTACGGCAGACAGATTCCTCTTTTTACACATTACAACAGACAGTGTCCCCTTTTTATACATTACGTCAGACAGCGTCCCCCTTTTTACACATAACGGCAGACAGCGTGCCCTTTTTACACATAGCGGCAGACAGCATACACTTTTTACACATAACGGCAGACAGCGTGTCCTTGTTAAACATAGCGGCAGACAGCGTACACTTTTTACACACAACGGTAGACAGCGTGCCCTTTTTACACATAACGGCAGACAGCGTCCCTTTTTACACATTACGGCAGACAGTGTGCCCTTGTTACAAATCACGGCAGACAGATTCCCCCTTTTTACACATTGCGTCAGGCAGATTCCCCCTTTTTACACATTATCTCAGGCAGATTCCCCCTTTTTACACATTGCGGCAGGCAGATTCCCCCTTTTTACACATTCCGGCAAGCAGATTCCCCCTTTTTACACATTGCGGCAGGCAGTCCCCCATTTTTACACATTGCGGCAGGCAGTCCCCCTTTTTGCACATGGAAAAAAAGAAAGACAGAAAGAAAGAAGAATTATACTTACCCTCTCCGCTGGCTCAGGCTCCTCGGTGCAGCTTCTGGTCACGATTCCTGGGCAGGAGAGAAGGAGGAGGAGGGAGATGGAGGAGGGAGCCGCAGCAGCGCTGTGTTATTGGTGGAGGCGCTGCTGCTGCTGTCTCTCTGCTTCACTATAGGCTGTTCTCAGAAGACAGCCTACAGTGAAGCAGAGGGACAGCAGCAGCAGCGCCTCAACCAGTAGTAAAGCGCTGCTGCGGCTCCCTCCTCCACCTCCCTCCTCCCTCCTCCTCCTTCTCCCCCGTACTGCTGCGCTCCTCTCCTCTCTGTCCGGGCGGCTGTGTGCTGCGGGCAGCGGTTGCCCGCAGCACACAGTGGCATGTAATGAGTCAGTTTGACTCATTACATGCTTTGGGCCCCTGGACAGTGGCGGGCCCCAGTGCAACGCACTGGTTGCACTGGCGGTAGTTCCGCCTCTGCCCAGCATCCTCTACGGACTAAGAGAAAAGGATTTACCGGTAGGTATTAAAATCCTATTTTTCAGCATGTTGCTGCAATTGTTCGTGCCCGTTGACATGTGTTAAGTTGAATGCCATGTTGTGCGGCATGCTTGAGGTGTGAGCTGGTATGAATCTCACCTTTAGCTTAAAAATAAATCCTTTCCTCGAAATGTCCGTCTCAGTGGGCACAGTTTCTATACTGAGGTCTGGAGGAGGGGCATAGAGGGAGGAGCCAGTTCACACCCTTGAAAAGTCTTAAAGTGCCCATGGCTCCTGCGGAACCGTCTATACCCCATGGTACTGAAGTGGATCCCAGCATCCTATACGGACTAGGAGAAAATGATTTACCGGTAGGTATTAAAATCCTGTTGTTGTTTTTTTGTGGGGGTCAATGTGATTCATATTTTCTTAAGGGAGACAATGTTTTTCTGTCATGTTGGTACTACTGATTATGTTCTATCCTGTCTGTGCTGATTTTGCATGCAGTATGGCTTGATTAATTGATTTATCAGCTATAAACAGCAGGATGCAGTCAGCGGTATCCTGATGCTCAGAATTCTGATGGATACCAATGGTAAGCACTGGGGTTAGGGTTAGGTACTAGCAGGCTTGGACTGGCCCACAGGGGTACAGGGAAAACCACTGGTAGGCCCCACTGCCTGGGGCCCCACCTCCTGCTCTAAGGATCAGGTTCTAGACTGTGCACTTGAATTATACATTATACATATGTTACCTTATACTGGACTATGGTGTATTTTCCACAGTGCATTGCTGTTATTAATCTGTTATTAATCTGGTACATTGTCATTTACTGTATATATTTATGAAGGGGCCCAGACATTGCGCTCTCTAATGGTTAGTCAAACCAATGAGGTGGCAGGCCACACCCCCTCAGCAGACTGGCCACACCCCTAAACATGGGCCTCTACCACTGCATTCTCCCGGTGGGCCCTACATGCCCCAGTCCGACACTGGGTACTAGGGGAAGGAAAAGTGTTAGGCTCAGTGGGTAGCAGTTAGGGTTAAGCTTTGGAAGGGGACTGTTAGGGTTAGGCTGCAGGATGTGATGGTTAGGGTTAGGCTGCAGGAGGGGTGGATTAAAGTTAGAATTAAAATGCTTACCGGGAGCTCTCAGGATTCTGAACATTGGGATGCCGCTGTCCTCATACAGTTGGGATCCTTACTGCTGGGATTCCGATACCTTCCCATGAATGGAACCTACGTCTGCCTTATTCTGTCATGCTGATCACTCCCGTTTGGGCCAATTCTTCATGTCAGCATGTCTGTTTGTTCACCCTGTCAAACCTTGTGGGCCAGATGCATCATCGTTTGGAAAGTGATAAAATGGAGAGTGAAAAAGTACCAACCAATCAGCTCCTAACTGCCATTTTTCAAACGCAGCCTGTGACATGGCAGTTAGGACCTGCTGATTGGCTGGTACTTTATCACTCTCCATTTTATCACTTTCCAAGCGATGACGCATCTTGCCCTGTATGTCTGAGTTCATAGTGGTGGTTTCAAAAATCTGTGTCCAAACTTCAGTGACTGATTGCAAGTCCATCAGCTATAGAATTCAGACTTCCGGAAAGCCCAGTATTTGTATTTCAAGTACATATATAGAGCCATGCTAATTGTGGCTCTGTCTGCTAGTAGGTGCGCCCTGCCGGGAGCGAATGGGTTGTGGGTACATGCGCCCTATTTGCTTTGAATGGGAGCATCTGTGTACACTCAGTGGTTAGCCAAGGCACAGGTGCACCTAGGCACGTCACTTGCCCCCACCTGCGATGTAGCCAAGCTCAATGAGTGTGGCTCCATCTGTACCTTCTGCTATAAGTCGACAGGCTTCTCCCCTCCATCTCTACCATTACAGAGGCGTCTGATTGGCTCAAAATTTATTCTGAAGTAGGACAACGAGCCCAAGCATACAGCCAATGTCATAAAAAAACTATCTTTTTTAAAAGTAAAGAAGAGCAAGGAGTCCTGTAAGTGATAATATGGTCCCCACAGAGCCCTGATCTCAACATCATCGAGTCTGTCTGGGATTACATAAAGAAACAGAAGGATTTGAGCAATACTGCATCCACAAAATATCTGTGATTAGTTTTCCAAGATGTTTGAAACAACCTCTATGCCGAGTTTCTTCAAAAGCTATGTGCAAGTGTTCCTAGAAGAATTGATGCTGTTTTGAAGGCAAAGGGTGGTCACAACAAATATTGATTTAATTTAGAATTCACTTTGCATGTTGATAAAAATAAACTATTAACACTTCTATTTTTTAAAGCATCCTTACTTTGCAGCATTTTTTCCACACCTGCCTAAAACCTTTGCACAGTACTGTATCACTCTTATCATACGGACAAATCACTGGAATTATACGAACAAATCACTTGAATTAAATGGCAAAATCACTGGAATTATACTGCAAAATCACTGTAATAATACTGTAAAATCACTGGAATAATACGTCCAAATCACTGGAATTATACGTCCAAAGCACTGGAATTAAATGGCAGTACCACTGGACATACAGATGTGTCCACATACATCTTTGCTATATCCCGCCATGTATGGCACAGTTTTGCATGCCATAGACTCAGAGATTTAGCCATGCCTTGTGATTTTTCTTAATTTGCTTCTTTAATATTTTACTTTATACATATTCTATTATGGCAAGCAAAAATTTTAAAATTCATCCACTCCCTACTCGTGAAAAACAGCTTAGCCTTGTTTTGCATGTTGTGCCAAATTGGTAAAAAAGCAAAGATGTAAGTGGACACATCTGTATACGGAAGTGTCA
This sequence comes from Pseudophryne corroboree, assembly GCF_028390025.1. NCBI lineage: Eukaryota > Metazoa > Chordata > Amphibia > Anura > Myobatrachidae > Pseudophryne > Pseudophryne corroboree. Next base: position 757,632,850 of record NC_086445.1, on the reverse strand, counting down.
GACAGGATGGCACTTTAAAAAAATAGTCCCCAAACAGCACATGATGCAAAGAAGAAAAAAAGGTGCCCCGAAGCTGCTGTATGACTAAGCTAAGCGACACAACCACCTGGCAGATCTAGTAGTGTCACGCAGTGGCTGAATGTCAAGAGTGGGACGCAATTGTTCGGTCCACTGACAGCATCTCCAGCACGCCCCTGTCATTTTTAAAAAATTCTGAAATTGGTGGACTTATACGGCAGTACCCAGGACTAATACAGCAGTACCCCTGGACTCATACGGCAGTGTCAGACAGGATGGCACTTTTCAAAAACTAGGCCCCAAACAGCACCTCATGCAAAGATGTCGAAGAGGTACAATGAGGCAGCTGTATGACTAAGCCAAGTGACACAAACAATTGGCCCATCTAGGAGTGGCACTGCAGAGCAAGAAAGGAGGGCAGATATCCAAAAAAAAGGCCCCAAACAGCACCTCATGCAAAGATGTCGAAGAGGTGCAATGAGGTAGCTGTATGACTAAGCCAAGCGACACAAACAATTCCAACTGGAATTATACATCCAAATCACTGTAATTATACGTCCAAATCACTGGAATTAATTGGCAAAATCACTGTAATTATACATCCAAATCACTGGAATTAATTATCAAAATCACTGTAATTAATAATCATACGTCCAAATCACTGGAATTAATTGGCAAATTCACTGTAATTATACGTCCAAATCACTGTAATTAATTGGCAAAATCACTGTAATTAATAATTATACGTCCAAATCACTGGAATTAATTGTCAAAATCACTGGAATTATACATCCAAATCACTGGAATTAATTGTCAAAATCACTGGAATTATACATCCAAATCACTGGAATTAATTTGCAAAAGCACTGGAATTAATAATTATACATCCAAATCACTGGAATTAAATGGAAAAATCTCTGTATCGCCTGCCTAGTGAAGTGGAATCTACATGGGATTTGGTACCAGGGACACAATACCTCCATCAATTGTCTAAATCCCACTGTACTAATGGCGGATACCAGACACACGTCTAACACCAACATAAGTGTCAAAGCCTCAGTTATGAGGGCTTCCATCATCATGTGAAGCCGAACCAGTAGTCATGAACATAGGCCAGGGCATCAGCCGTTCCTTGCCACTCCGTGTCGTAAATGGCATATTGACAAGTTTATGTTTCTCCTTAGACCATTTAAATTTCTTTTTTTGGGTCTTTTAACTGAACTTTGGCTATTTGGATTTTACATGTCCTCTACTATCACAATGGGCATCAGCCTTGGCAGACGACGTTGATGGCATTTCATTGGCTAAGTCATGGCTAGTGGCAGCAGCTTCAGCACTAGGAGGAAGTGGTTCTTGATCTTTCCCTATTTTATCCTCCAAATGTTTGTTCTCCATTATTTTTCTGGAGATATAGAACACAATATGCGGCACAAGAGAGCGTACCCCTACACCTCACAGGGCAAACCCTGTAAAAATTATTTGGATTAAATATTAATAAACCCTTTATTTGGAGTAAATAATATACAGCACAGGACAGCACCACTGGACTGGATTTATACGGAATTATACGTCAGGATAACCGGAATTATACGCCTGTATTCCGAAAATTATATGGCAATATCACAGGAATTATACACCAGTATCACGGGAATTATACGCCAGTATTCCGAGAATTATACAACAATATCACAGGAATTATACGCCAGTATCACGGGAATTATACGCCAGTATCATGGGAATTATACGGCAATACCACTGGAATTGTACAGCAATATCATAGGAATTATACGCCAGTATTCCGAGAATTATACGGCAATGTCACAGGAATTATACGCCAGTATTCCGAGAATTATACGGCAATATCACAGGCATTATATGCCAGTATCACAGGAATTATACGTCAGTATTACGGGAATTATACGCCAGTATTCCGAGAATTATATGGCAGTATCACAGAAATTATACGCCAGTATCACGGGAATTTTATGGCAGTAACACTGGATATAGGGCAGCAGAGGACACCACCACTGTGACTGGTCACTGGACTGATGCTGCACAAGACACTTTCACTGGTCTAATGCAGGACAACACAACACCACTGAAAGGGACTTATACAGCTACACTGGATCTATGGCAGCAGAGGACACCACCACTGTGACTGGTTACTAGACTGATGCTGCACAAGACACTACCCCTGGTCTGATGCAAGACAATACAGCAAAAATGCAAGGGACTTATACAGCAGCCGGCAGCACTGGGGACATATAGCAGCAGAGGACACCAACACTGTGACTGGCTGGACTGTTGCAGCATAAGACACTGACTACACTGGACTGGACTGAGCAGCACAACACAGCACTAGACTCGCCACCCCACTTTCCCGCCCCCACACAGACACTGAGCACGGAGACACGTCCTCTCACTACACTCTCTGAGACTGGAGTGAAAATGCCACAACGTGCGGCTCCTTATATGGAATCCAAATTCCACGAGAATCCGACAGTGGGATGATGACGTTTTGCCTCGTTTGGGTTTCCGAGTCAGGCAGGAAAACCCGAGCCTGGCTCGGAACCGGATTCAAATGGTGAAGTCCGGTAGGGTTTGGTTCTCTGAGAACCGAACCCGCTCATCTCTAATATACACAAAAAAAGAAGTGTGTAAATTCCCAGAATATGCTCCACAGCAACCCATGTGGAGTTCCTTTACCTCAAATATGGGGTGCCACCTCTAATATACACAAAAAAAGAAGTGTGTAAATTCACAGAATATACTCCACAGCAACCCATGTGAAGTTCCTTTACCTCAAATATGGGGTGCCACCGTACCCAAAACAATAGTTATACAAGACATAGGGTATGAGGAAATGTCACAGATGGTGGTCTATATTATTGTGTACAACATGAAATATAAGGTAAAAAATAAAGGAATAATTATACATTCCTTCAAATGATTTTCCTCAGTTTCTTGTTTTCTTTGTGGATCTTATTTTACTTGTCCAGGAGGTCCAGAAACCATGAAAAAGTGAATAAAAAAATACAATATGTTGTATTGTTTATGATTAAAAATGTAAATATGTTTGAAACGACAGAGAAGTGAAGATCCCCACAATGAAGAACACTTTACATCTCAGAGAATGAGCATACCCAACTTACAGATAAGATAAAAAGTTTGTGCATATAAAGGTTACTTTTGGTCTCACATAAATGGTGGTAGACCCTTCACCAGAGACTGTCTGTCTGGATTAGAAGCGTACTATAACTTACATAGAGTATAGTAAAGGTGTACACATCAAGGTATCTTTATATAGTGAAATCGGCTAAAATATTGTGTACCACACTCACAGAAATTATACATTTGTGATTCCTATCTGGGTTACTTTGGTTATTACATTAAAATAATGGGGGTCATTCCGAGTTGTTCGCTCGCAAGCGGATTTTAGCAGATTTGCTCATGCTAAGCCGCCGCCTACTGGGAGTGAATCTTAGCATCTTAAAATTGCGAACGATGTATTCGCAATATTGCGATTACACACCTCGTAGCAGTTTCTGAGTAGCTCCAGACTTACTCGGCATCTGCGATCATTTCACTGCTTGTCGTTCCTGGTTTGACGTCACAAACACACCCAGCGTTCGCCCAGACACTCCTCCGTTTCTCCGACCACTCCTGCGTTTTTTCCGGAAACGGTAGCGTTTTTCCCCACACGCCCATAAAACGGCCTGTTTCCGCCCAGTAACACCCATTTCCTGTCAATCACAATACGATCGCCAGGACGATGAAAAAGCCGTGAGTAAAAATCCTAACTGCATAGCAAATTTACTTGGCGCAGTCGCAGTGCGGACATTGCGCATGCGCATTAAGCGGAAATTCGCTGCGATGCGAAGATTTTTACCGAGCGAACAACTTTCGGAATGACCCCCAATGTTCTCTCCAAATTTCCACGTTTTATATATGTGGCACCACAAAAAAAAGTCAGAGAATGTTACGTAAAAAGATTTTATTTTAGAAACATAAGAAACCCATAATTAGGAACAATATATACAAAAGTTCATAAAAGCAAAGGAAGACCACTGAGGTGCAAAAAATATCAATAAATGGAGTCCAGACCATTTAAAAGATGTGAATGGTAAATTACCTCAGTAGTTTTTGCAACATTAGAAGTCAACAGAGTCGAAGATGTTTCTGACAATGCGTTTCGGCTCTGTTTTCAAGACATTTGGGATCTGTGTATACAGTAGCATGGTATTTGAAGGTAGAAAGGTCAATCACATCGTTCAAAAAAACTGACCTCATTTTCTGTCAATCTGCACCAATTGTGCTATTTACAGGAAATGATAACAAGAAACTTCTTTGATTGCGTAATGTTAAAACTAGTTACTCTACAGAAGTGAAATGTCATTATATATAAATTGGAATAATTGGAAAAATGCCTTATAAGGCATAAATCATTTGGTTGGTCTCCAGATCTGGAGATCTGACAAAGCGATTGACAATTGCCAAGCATTACACACCTCCCTTCCATCCCATCAAGTGTAGTGGGCTGTGCTGTGGAACGCAATATGCGTTCCACAATGCACTTCCTGGAAATGCCCTCGCTTGTCCACCATGATTTGTGCCTCTTCCGAGAGGGAGTCATGGACTGCGATAGGCTTCTAATACTGTGGCATGGAAATGAGTATATCTGTAGATTCAGCTATGCACATCTGTGCGTGTAAGCTGTGCATTCCAATACTCAAAGCGTTCCTATCTCTAAGCATTTTGAAAATTAACAATTTTAACAAAATTAAAAAAACAGTTGAACAAAAATTGAACAACATCAATGAAAAACTCAGGAATATTATTTGGACTCATCACACTTCTGCAATGAGATCACCAGGACCAGGCCTACTACCACTCTAGCTGACAACATCAGGACTGCCCTGGGCCTACCCATCAAGGTGAGCAGGTAGTACTGGGTAGAGAACACTAGGGCCAGGCTCAGCAAGGACATTTCCATCAGACTTTAGGGTGCCCCTCACATTCTCTCACCCACTTGTACTACTGAGACCAGGATATTTATCATACGTTCTAGAGGATGCTGGGGATGCTTCAAGAACCATGAGGTATAGACGGGATCCGCAGGAGACATGGGCACTTTAAGACTTTAAATGGGTGTGAAATGGCTCCTCCCTCTATGCCCCTCCTCCAGACTCCAGTTAGATTCTGTGCCCAGGGAGACTGGTCACACTCAGGGGAGCTCTACTGAGTTTCTCTGAAAAAAGACTTATGTTAGGTTTTTTATGTTCAGGGAGCTCTGCTGGCAACAGGCTTCGTGGGACTGAGGGGAGAGAAGCAGACCTACTTCTGTGAGTTCAAAGGCTCTGTTTCTTAGGCTACTGGACACCATTAGCTCCAGAGGGTCCGATCACATGGTACGCCTAGCTGCTCGTTCCCAGAGCCGCGCCGTCACCCCCCCTTGCAGAGCCAGAAAAAAGAAGCCGGGTGAGTAAAAGAAGAACCGAAGACTTCAGTGACGGCAGAAGACTTCAGGTCTTGAGGTACCGCGCAGTGGTCGCGCTGTGCGCCATGCTCCCACACACACAGCGGCACTAACAGGGTGCAGGGCGCAGGGGGGGCACCCTGGGCAGCATGTAGACCTGAAGAAAACTGGCAAAAGTTATATGAAAAGTGCCTGGGCACTTAATATAGACCCCCGCCAGTATAAATATGAAAAAAATGAGCGGGACTGAAACGCTCCGATGAGGGGGCGTGGCTTAGCCCTCATAGCTCTGACCAGCGCCATTTTCTCTTCACAGAAGCTGCAGAGATGCTGGCCCTGACCTCCACACTGCTATACAAGTAGCAGGGTGCAAAAAGGGGGGGGGGGGGGCACAGTCAATTTGGTGCTATTATCTTTATTATAAAAGCGTTAACAGGTCTGAGGCATTGCATATAAGGTTTCAGTACCGGGATAGGTGCTGGGTTGTGAGCTGGCAAACTCCCTCTGTGTCTTTCTAACAGGCTTTGCTGTGGGTCTGTCCCCTATAGCCCAGTGTGATTGTAGGTGTCGGTACGTGTGTGTTGACATGTCTGAGGCTGAGTACTCTTCCCAGGAGGAAGCTGGAGGGGGGACAGAAAAAGCAGTGGGAGTGACCCTGTCGGCACCGCTGACTGCTGAGTGGGTAAATATGTTGAGTGTTTTGAATGCAAATGTGGCTTGGTTGACTAAGAGATTAGATAAATCTGAGTCTAAGAAACAGACATGGAGGAAATCCATTGAGGATGCATTGTCACAAACTCAGACCCCTTCGGGGTCACAGAAACGTGCATTTACCCAGATAGCAGATACAGATACCGACACGGACTCTGATTCCAGTGTCGACTATAGTGATGCCAGATTGAATACTAAACTGGCTAAGAGCATTCAGTGCATGATTGTGGCGATAAAAGACGTATTACATATCACGGAGGACCCTGCTGTTCCTGATACGAGGGTCTGTATGTTTAAAGGAAAGAAACCTGAGGTAACGTTTCCTCCCTCTCATGAACTGAATGCTGTTTTTGAAAAGGCTTAGGAAAATCCTGACAAGAAGGTACAGGTTCCAAAAAGAATTCCAGTGGCATATCCATTCCCCTCTGGGGACAGGGAAAAGTGGGAGTCAACCCCCACAGTGGACAAAGCTCTGTCGCTGTTATGCACACCAGTGCCTGCTGGAATGTACTGGTGTCAGAACTGTTATGCACTCCAGTGCCTGCAGGAATTTACTGGTGTTTGAACTGTTATGCACACCAGTGCCTGCAGGAATGTACTGGTGTCTGAACGGATAGGTATGCAAAGCAAATGAACTCACAGACAGACACAGAAGGTGATAGGGTAACAAAATACACACAAAGTGAACAGAGAAGCCCAGAGGCTAAGGAACTGGGTGTCTCCCTAGTATTAGTAATGCTCAGATGGGAAAAGCAAGATGTTGTGTTTAAATACGTAGAGAACCCGAAATGCTGTTGCTAAGGGCAACAGCAAAACCCTAAAGGGTTACCAACGGGTGTGGCAGTAAACTCCTTGGTCAGAGATGGAATGATAGACACAAGGAGAGTCTCCACAATCCTAATTCTCACTTGCAGTGCACAGGTTCAGCTTACTGCCACTAAACTGACACCTGACACCTTGCACAGTGAGACAGGATTTAGGCAGGCAAGTCTTAGAATACAGCTGCAAACTTGCTAAGTTCACAGAGTAGTAAAAGAACCCCAGCAAGCTAAACGACTGACTCCAGTCTTACTGCTAGGTCTGGATTGGCAGAGTGTAGTACCAAATCCCCAGGCCTATTTGCAGTAAGCAACAACAAATACAAAGCTACACAGTACTGGCTAACTTTCAGGAACTGACTAACCAACAAAGATTCAGCAGCATCTGCTTAACCTGAGAAGAGGCCTTATAAAGCAGGTGCTGTCCACGCCCCACTATGACCTCACAGACTGTGGGCACAAAAACCAGCACCGGATCCCCTGCCGTGCACAGAGCCTGTAACCACTGCACAGCAAAAGACCCGAACCGGAGTATCAGCTGCGCTCAGGTTACTCCGCTAGCACTTGTCTCCTGGTTGCCATGACGACGTGGCAGCACAGGGCAGGAGACGCTAACAGTACCCCCCCTCTGACGAGGGGTCAAAGAACCCCAACCACCGGGTTTATCGGGGAACTGCGAGAAGAAAGAGCGTATCAGTCTGGGGGCATGAAGATCACATCTGCGCACCCACGACCGCTCCTCCGGGCCATACCCCTTCCAGTGCACCAAAAATGACAGCCGACCCCGAACCATCTTGGAGTCAAGAATCCTTTCAACAACAAACTCCCTCTGGCCACGTATCAGAAGAGGGGAAGGTCTTCCACTGGAAGAAGGATTACTAATCGCCCGTTTTAAAAGGGAACAATGAAATGTTTTATTGATACCCAAAGAACGGGGCAGATCTAACTGAAATGCCACCGGATTGATAACCCTGGTGATCTTATAAGGGCCGATGAACCGGGGGCCTAACTTATGAGATGGCTGTCTCAACTTCAAATTCTTGGTAGACAACCAGACGAAGTCTCCTAATTTGAAGCTGCAGGGTCTTTTCCGCTTATCAAAAACCCTTTTGGTCACTAATGACACAGACACAAGGGCTTTCTTCACTTTCCGCCAAATACCTCTAAGGACCGAAACCACAGAGGAACCACCAGGCGTGGAGTCCAGGGGGTCAAAAAAATTGGCCTTAGGATGATGCCCATACACACAAAGGAAGGGAGAGATCCCTGTAGCAGAGTGAGCCGCGTTGTTATAGGCAAACTCCGCCATGGACAGATGAGCAACCCAGTCAGTCTGACACTTGGAGACATAACACCTGAGGAACTGCTCCAAGGACTGGTTCACCCTTTCAGTCTGCCCATTAGACTGCGGATGGTAGCCTGACGACAAGCTGACAGAAATCTGGAGATCGGAACAAAATGCCCTCCAGAATTTGGCCACAAACTGGGATCCGCGGTCAGAGACCACATCAAGTGGCAACCCGTGGAGACGCACAACATGCAGCATAAATAATTCAGACAGGCGTCTGGCCGATGGCAGCCCAACCAGTGGAACGAAGTGCGCCATCTTCGAAAACCTGTCAACGACAACCCAGATGGCTGTCATCCCCGAGGATTTGGGCAAGTCCACCACAAAATCCATTGAAATGTGGGTCCATGGCTTAGATGGGATAGAGAGTGGATGTAATGGGCCAACAGGAACCCCTCTAGGAGTCTTATTTCGGGCACAGATGTCACATGCCCGAACCCACTGATCCACATCCTTAGCCACCGAGGGCCACCACACCGCCCTAGATAGCAACTCCCGAGTTCTGGCAATACCCGGGTGACCTGCCGACTTCTTGGCATGGAATTCCAGGAACACTCGCTGTCTTAACCTAGGAGGCACAAACAAAAGACCTACCGGAAGGTCTGGAGGAGCCTGCTCCTGTGCTCTAAGGACTAATGATAAGAGGTCCTGGGTAATGCCCACTTTAATACATGATGGGGACACAATGGGCAACGGCTCCTCGGTGGTTTCCTGGATTGGAGCAAAACTCCGCGAGAGCGCATCAGCCTTGATGTTTTTTGACCCAGGGCGATATGTTCTCAAAAAATTAAAGCGAGCAAAAACAAAGCCCATCGTGCCTGCCTGGCATTGAGACGCTTCGCTGACTCTAAATATGCCAGATTCTTATGGTCGGTGAGAATTGAGACCACAAACTTAGCCCCCTCAAGCCAGTGTCTCCACTCCTCGAGTGCATCCTTAATAGCCAACAATTCCCGGTTACCCACGTCATAATTCATCTCGGCAGGCGAAAATTTACGGGAAAAGTAAGCACAGGGATGAAGGCGATTATCAGACACTCCCATCTGAGAAAGCACTGCCCCAATACCCATCTCGGAGGCATCCACCTCCACCACAAAAGGACGCTCTGGATCTGGGTGTCGCAGCACCTTGGCCGATACAAATGCCCTTTTGAGACGGGCAAAAGCCGCTTTAGCCTCACAAGACCAGTGAGCAACATCCGCCCCTTTCTTAGTGAGTGCCACCAAAGGCGCCACTATAGACGAAAATCCAGCGATAAATCGTCTATAAAAATTCGCAAAGCCCAGGAAACGCTGAAGAACCTTCAAACTAGTGGGCTGCACCCAATCCAGGACTGCCTGTACCTTGGAACCCTCCATTTGGAAACCTTCTGGGGAGATAATATATCCTAGAAATGCGATTTGCTGAACTTCAAATTCGCACTTCTCCAGCTTCGCCCCAAGCCGGTGGTCTCTGAGTTTCTGGAGGACTAAGCGTACATGCTTCCGATGTTCCTCCAGGGAATGGGAGAAGATTAGGATGTCATCTAAGTATACAACTAAGAATCTATCCAAATATTCCCTGAGCACATCATTCATGAAATCCTGGAAGACTGCCGGGGCATTACAGAGCCCAAAAGGCATCACCAAATATTCATAATGCCCTGAGTGGGTATTAAAGGCAGTCTTCCATTCATCCCCCTCTCTTATTCGGATTAGATTGTACGCACCACGTAGGTCAATCTTAGAAAAAATGGTGGCAGTACGAAGCTGGTCAAACAAGACCGAAATGAGAGGCAGTGGGTATGAGTTTTTAATCGTGATACGGTTCAATTCCCTGAAGTCGATGCAGGGCCGCAACAAACCATCCTTTTTACCCACGAAGAAGAACCCCGACCCAACTGGAGACTGTGAAGGTCTGATAAATCCCTTAGCCAAGTTCTCCTGAATGTACTCTGCCATAGCCTGAGTCTCAGGACGTGACAGGGAGTACAACCTGCTCTTGGGAAGCTTAGCATTTGGCAACAAATCAATGGCACAGTCATAGGGGCGATGGGGAGGTAGTACCTCTGCAACTTTTTTGGAGAACACGTCCGCAAAATCTGCATAACACCCTGGCAATCCTGGCAAACTTAGCTGCGAGAGCCTGACTGGAAGGCTCAAGCAACTCCTGAAACAATCAGTACCCCAACTAAGAATCTTCCCAGAGACCCAGTCAAATTGAGGATTGTGGGCCCTTAACCAGGGTAACCCCAACACCAATGGGGCAAAAGTACAGACAGTCACATAAAAGGACAATTTTTCAGAGTGTGTGGCTCCAATAAACAAAGAAATCTGGCTAGTGCAAGAGGTAATTTTACCTTGGGATAATGGTTCCCCGTTTAACCCACAAATCTCAATTTCCGATGCCAAGGGTACTAAGGGAACAGAGTGTTTCAGGGCGAATTGGCGGTCCATAAAAACCCCGTCGGCCCCACTGTCCACAAAGGCCTCAGTCTTGACAGTTTGACCGAGGATCTTCAAGGTCACCGGAATGATAAAAGTCTTCTTGGGAAATTCTGACTTCTGGCCTGACAGGATATTTCCCATCACCCTCAGGCCCTGAAGTTTTCTGGCTTTTCTGGGCATGATACTACCACATGACCTTTATTCCCACAGTACAAACACAACCCCTGCTGTCTCCTCCGCGTCTTCTCACGCGAGGAGAGGCGGGTAGCCCCAATCTGCATAGGCTCCTCGGAAAATTCCTCAGAGTCTGAGGTTCCCTTGGGAAAGAAGGAAACCTCAGTCTCCCTTTCAAGCCTACGCTCTCTCAGCCGTCTATCCACCCGGATGGATAACTGCATGAGCTGATCCAAGCTATCAGGCAAGGGATATTGTACCAGTTGGTCCTTTATCTGGTTAGAAAGATCTCTTCGGTACTGGTGTCTCAGGGCTGGGTCATTCCACTGGGTATCATGGGCCAACCTCCGAAACTCCGTACAGTAAACCTCAACTGGCCTTCGCCCTTGCTTAAGGATCGAAATCTGAGCCTCGGCTGAGGCCGTCTTGTCAGGGTCATCATACAACATGCCCAGTGCCGTAAAAAAAGCATCAACACTTTTAAGCGACGGACAGTCAGGCTGCAACCCATATGCCCAGACCTGTGGGTCTCCTTGTAGCAAGGAAATCACTATGCCCACCCGCTGAATCTCCGACCCAGAAGACTGAGGCCTAAGCCGGAAGTATAGCTTGCAGCTCTCCTTGAAACAAAAGAACTGCGAGCGATCTCCAGAAAAACGATCCGGGAGATTTACTTTCGGCTCCTTAACCCCTGCAGGTGCTGCTGCTGCGGGAGCTCCGCCAGCGGCCTGGGAGGTGTGCATTTTAATGGACAAATCATTAAATTGTTGAGTCAGGACCTGCACCTGATCGACCACCTGTTGCAACGTATTTTGAGGGGTATGCTCCATATTCCCACAAAATTTCAACAGGAGTATTAGGCTGCTGAATATGTTATGCACACCAGTGCCTGCTGGAATGTACTGGTGTCAGAACTGTTATGCACTCCAGTGCCTGCAGGAATGTACTGGTGTTTGAACTGTTATGCACACCAGTGCCTGCAGGAATGTACTGGTGTCTGAACGGATAGGTATGCAAAGCAAATGAACTCACAGACAGACACAGAAGGTGATAGGGTAACAAAATACACACAAAGTGAACAGAGAAGCCCAGAGGCTAAGGAACTGGGTGTCTCCCTAGTATTAGTAATGCTCAGATGGGAAAAGCAAGATGTTGTGTTTTAATACGTAGAGAACCCGAAATGCTGTTGCTAAGGGCAACAGCAAAACCCTAAAGGGTTACCAACGGGTGTGGCAGTAAACTCCTTGGTCAGAGATGGAATGATAGACACAAGGAGAGTCTCCACAATCCTAATTCTCACTTGCAGTGCACAGGTTCAGCTTACTGCCACTAAACTGACACCTGACACCTTGCACAGTGAGACAGGATTTAGGCAGGCAAGTCTTAGAATACAGCCGCAAACTTGCTAAGTTCACAGAGTAGTAAAAGAACCCCAGCAAGCTAAACGACTGACTCCAGTCTTACTGCTAGGTCTGGATTGGCAGAGTGTAGTACCAAATCCCCAGGCCTATTTGCAGTAAGCAACAACAAATACAAAGCTACACAGTACTGGCTAACTTTCAGGAACTGACTAACCAACAAAGATTCAGCAGCATCTGCTTAACCTGAGAAGAGGCCTTATAAAGCAGGTGCTGTCCACGCCCCACTCAGACCTCACAGACTGTGGGCACAAAAACCAGCACCGGATCCCCTGCCGTGCACAGAGCCTGTAACCACTGCACAGCAGAAGACCCGAACCGGAGTATCAGCTGCACTCAGGTTACTCCGCTAGCACTTGTCTCCTGGTTGCCATGACGACGTGGCAGCACAGGGCAGGAGACCCTAACAGTCGCATCTGTCCAAAAAGGTGGCGCTTCCGTCTCCTGACACGGCAGCCCTAAAGGATCCTGTGGATCGTAAGCAGGAGAATATACTAAAATCCATTTATGTCACTACAGGTTCGCTTCTCAGGCCTGCCGTGGCTTCGGCATGGGTGAGTATCGCTATTGAAAAGTGGGCAGATAACTTGTTATCTGAGATAGATACCCTGGACAGGGATAGCGTGCTTTTGACTCTGGGTCATATCAGGGATGCTGCAGCATATTTAAAAGAAGCTGCAAGAGATATTGGCCTTTTGGGGTCAAGGGCCAATGCCATGGCAGTCTCGGCTAGGAGGGCATTGTGGAATCATCAATGGAATGCTGATACTGACTCAAAGAAGACTATGGAGTCTCTACCGTTTAACGGTAGTGTCTTGTTTGGTGACGGCCTCACTGACCTGGTATCTACGGCTACCGCGGGTAAGTCGTCATTTTTACCTTATGTTCCTGCACAACAAAAGAAAATGCCCCACTATCAGATGCAGTCCTTTTGGCCCAATAAATACAAAAAAGGACGAGGATCCTCCTTCCTTGCTGCGAGAGGAAGAGGAAAGGGAAAAAGGTCAAAGGCTGTGGCAAGTTCCCAAGAACAGAAGTCCTCTCCGGCTTCTACCAAATCCATCGCATGACGCTGGGGCTCCTCTGCAAGAGTCCGCACCTGTGGGGGCACATCTCAAACTCTTCAGTCAGGTCTGGGTTCACTCGGCCCTGGATCCTTGGATATTAGAAATAGTAACCCAAGGGTACAAATTAGAGTTTCAAGACGTGCCTCCTCACCGATTTTTCAAATCGGCCTTGCCAGCTTCTCTTCCAGAAAGGGAGGTAGTAGGTGCTGCGATACTAAAGCTGTGTCAAAATCAAGTCATTGTCACGGTACCCCCGTCACAAAACGGGGAGGGCTTTTATTTGAGTCTGTTCGTGGTACCGAAGCCGGATGGCTCAGTCAGACCGATTCTGAACCTAAAATCCCTCAATTTCTTTCTAAAAAAATTCAAATTCAAGATGGAATCTCTCCAAGCAGTGATCTCCAGTCTGGAGGAGGGGGATTTTATGGTGTCGGTCGACATAAAGGATACCTACTTACACGTCCCCATATATCCTCCACATCAGGCTTACCTGAGGTTTGCTGTTCAGGATTGTCATTACCAATTTCAGACGTTGCCATTTGGTCTGTCCATGGTTCCGAGGTTTTTCACCAAAGTTATGGTGGAAATGATGGTTCTCCTGCGCAAGCAGGGAATCACAATTATCCCGTACTTGGACGATCTCCTCATAAAGGCGAGATCCAAGGAACAATTGCTGAAAAACGTTGTGCTCTCCATGACGATTCTGCAACAACATGGTTGGCTCCTAAACTTGCCAAAATCACAGTTGGTTCCGACGACATGGCTGTCGTTCCTGGGTATGATTCTGGATACAGAATTACAGAGAGTTTTTCTTCCAGTGGAAAAGGCTCTGGAAATACAGAACATGGAAAAACAGATTCTGAAACCGGCAAGAGTGTCGATTCTTCAATGCACTCGGTTGCTGGCGAAGATGGTGGCGGTCTACGAGGCCATTCAGTATGGCAGGTTCCATGCCAGGGTGTTTCAGTGGAACCTGTTGGACAAATGGTCCGGGTCTCACCTGGACATGCACCGGAAAATACTCCTATCTTCCAGGACCAGGATCTCCCTCCTGTGGTGGCTGCACAGTTCTCACCTTCTGGAGGGACGCAGGTTCGGGATTCAGTATTGGATCCTGGTGACCACAGATGCAAGTCTCCGAGGCTGGGGAGCAGTCACACAGGGTAGAAATGTTCAGGGAAAATGGTCAAGCCAGGAAGCTTGTCTGCACATAAACATTCTGGAATTAAGGGCCATTTACAACTGCATTCTGCAAGCGGAACATCTTCTTCGCGGTCTGCCCGTCTTGATTCAGTCAGACAACATAACAGCAGTGGCATACATAAACCGCCAAGGCGGAACAAAGAGCAGAGCGGCAATGGCCGAGGCCACGAAAGTTCTTTGCTGGGCGGAGAGAAATGCAAGCACTCTGTCAGCGGTCTTCATTCCAGGAGTGGACAACTGGGAAGCAGACTTCCTCAGCAGACACGATCTCCATCCAGGAGAGTGGGGTCTTCATCAAGAGGTCTTCGCAGAAGTGACAAGTCATTGGGGAATTCCTCAAATAGACATGATGGCGTCCCGCCTCAACAAGAAACTTCAGAGATATTGTTCAAGGTCGAGGGACCCTCAAGCAATAGCGATGAACGCCCTGGTGACACAGTGGGTGTTTACGCCGGTCTATGTGTTCCCTCCACTTCCACTCATTCCAAAGGTGATAAAGATTATAAGAAGAATAAGGGTTCAGGCGATACTCATTGTTCCAAATTGGCCAAAGAGGGCCTGGTATCCAGATCTTAAGGAATTGCTCATAGAAGATCCCTGGCCTCTTCCTCTACGGGAGGACCTGTTACAACAAGGGCCGTGCATGTATCAAGACTTACCATGGCTGCGTTTGATGGCATGGCGGTTGAACGCCAAATCCTAGCCTGGAAGGGTATTCCCAGTGAAGTCATTCCCACACTTCTTCAGGCTAGAAAAGAAGTAACGGCAAAGCATTACCACCGTATTTGGAGGAATTATGTGTCTTGGTGTGAATCCAAGAAGGCTCCTACGGAAGAATTTCAGCTGGGGCGTTTGCTCGATTTTTTGCAAGCAGGTGTGGATGCGGGCCTAAAGTTAGGCTCTATTAAAGTACAAATTTCAGCCTTGTCAATCTTCTTTCAGAAGGAATTGGCCTTCCTTCCAGAAGTTCAGACCTTCGAGAAAGGCGTGCTGCACATCCAACCTCCATTTGTGCCGCCTGTGGGACCGTGGGATCTTAATGTGATATTGCAGTTCCTACAATCTCATTGGTTTGAACCTTTACGTAAGGTTGAGTTAAAATTCCTTACTTTCAAAGTAGTCATGTTGTTGGCCTTGGCATCTGCAAGGCAGGTATCTGAGTTGGCGGCTTTGTCTCACAAAAGCCCCTATTTAATCTTCCATGCTGATAGATCGGAGTTGAGAACTCGTCAGCAATTTCTGCCAAAAGTGGTTTCATCATTTCACGTAAACCAGCCTATTGTGGTGCCAGTGGCTACTGATGAAAAAGGAATTATTTCCCCTCACAGCGCTGGTAATCAGCTGCTCAGCTCCAATCCCAGGTATACACCAACACCTGTAGTTAATACTGCACAAGAAAAAGGATTTGGAGAGGAGTGTACAGCGCTGAAAACCCCTAAAATCCAGATAATGCCTTTATATTTAACACAACAAAAATTTTATCCTTACACATAAAAAAACTGAAGGATGTGCAATGATAAAAATTCTAATAAATATCTTGGTGGATAATTAATGAAAAACATGTAATATAGAGAGTGTTAAATCGGACATTTGGTAATTATTATGCAGACTTTATATCCAGCTGATTGTCAGTAGTGAGATCGGTTTAAGCAGAGTCTCCGTTTTTGCTGTGCTCACTATGAAACTGACACTCACTTTAAAGAAACCAATACCGTTCACTGAAAGGTATCTTTATATTCCTTGATCCCATCTGGCACCTTCAGGATTCAAGACTCCAACAGACCAATACCAAATGGATAAAAAGAAGTATCCCCATAGGGAATTTATTCACAAAACTTTACAGATTTTTCTTTAAAAAGGACACAGAACGCATACCCGCTCCCAGATAGAGGCTGTGCTTCACTACTGAGATGTCCGGAATATCTCAGTCCGCTGTAACGGCAAACAGCCTCAGGCGTGCGGGTAAGTTGCGACTCTCTCCTGGATCAGCTTCCACGTCACTACAGCATCAACGCGTTTCGGGGGTCCGCCCCCTTTTTCAAGATACACTGTAGCAGATACGGATCTTCCTTATATGTTCTCAAAGGAGTTCTGATTGGATCATTCTCAATGAGGTCATTGTAGGCGGGTAGTTTTAAAATCAGTCACACACCCATACTGAACTTACGTATTTCACTATTACATTGACACTCGTCTACATATTTAACAGATACAATATAAATGGTGAGTTACACAATTATGAAGGTTAAAAAACATACATTAATTAGCAATAAATACTGGAACACATACAATAAAAGAGAACTATGCTCGCATTTCATTCCCATTCATACTATTCCTCCATGAATGGGTTCCATATGCATAGGGGGAAAAAAAGAGAAAAGGAGACAATTATTAGTGATGGTTGTTATAAAAACCATTTGGTCTCAAATTCTTTATTAAGGCCATCAGGTGACAAGGTTCTCATCTCAAAAATCGTTTGCATTTCCAGCTTAGCAAACCTAACGGATCTGTCACTAGTCCTCCTGTTGCATTTTGCAACTTTTATCCCTGCAAACATTTTGATATATTTTGGGTCACAATTATGTGCGGTCTTTAAAAATGCATTGACACATTATGGTTTTCATAACCCCGTCTGATGTTCCTGACATGTTCTGTCAGCCTATCTTTTAGTGGGCGTGTCGTTCGCCCAATATATTGTTTGTTGCACTGACATTCTAATAAATAGATTACATATTTGCTATTACATGTAATAAAAGTATTGATCCTCTCTTTTTTGTTATTGCTGCTTGATGTTACTTCTACAATCTTTCTTTCTGTTTTGCAGACTTTACACATGGCACATTCCCCACATCTATGGAAGCCCTTAGTTATAATTGACATATTAGGCTAAGGAGTTTCTATAGCACTATTCACTAGAATGTCTTTAAGGTTATCCGCTCTTCTGTATATGAAGCGAGGAGTTTCGGAGATATACTCCTTTAGACTAGAGTCCGCCTGGAGTATCCCCCAGTGTCTTTTTATAATACTCTCCATCTCTCTATGATGGTTGGTATATTTGGATATAAAGGGTACTCCATGTTTCTTTTCTAGTGTACCTCTTCTTGTGTTCATTAAGATGGTATCCCTGTCCAAATCCCTGCATCTACTGATGGTCTTATCTAAAGCCGTCTCCTTATATCCTTTACTAACAAAATGATGTTTCATTCCGGCAGCCTGTTGGTCAAAGACATTAACATCTGTACAGTTATGACGCAATCTTTGGAATTGGCTGTTAGGAATACTAGACAACCAATTGCTGTGATGATTACTGCTCATATCAATATAAGAATTGCAGTCGGTCGGTTTACTGTAATTTTTGGTATAGATATGATTATTCTCCACATAAATAGTTAAATCCAAAAAGTTTATGGTGGTGTCACTGATTGTAAAGGTTAATTTTATATTACGATCATTGTTATTTAGCCCTTCACAAAAAAAATCAAGAGAGGCTCTGTCTCCTCTCCAAATGAATATAACATCATCTATATAACGATTATATAGTACTAGGCTAGCAGCCGCCCGCCAATCTGCCCACACCGCTGACTCCTCCCAGTGGGCCATGAACAGATTGGCATAGCTGGGTGCCAGCCTGGTACCCATCGCAGTGCCTGTACACTGCAAATAAAAGTCACCACCATACCAAAAATAATTGTTAGTTAAGATCATGGATATACCTTCCATTATAAACTGTTTATATGTGGTGCTATGTTCACTCTTTTCTAAATGAAATTTGACACCTTCTAAGCCGTCAGCATGACGGATGTTGGTGTACAATGCTGCGACATCCGATGTAACCAACAGGTATCCTGGTTCCCATTCAATCATGGCTAATTTGTTAACAACGGATATAGTATCCTTTAAGTAGGATCTCGTTGCTACCACTAGGGGTTGTAATTGATGGTCTAAATAACAAGAGAGGTTTGCAGTTACCGAATTAACCCCGGCTACAATGGGGCGACCCGGAGGTTTGCTTAAACTCTTATGCACCTTTGGCAGTGCATATAGCACCGGTATGGAGGGGTTTTCTACTAGTATATATGAAGCAATATCTTCAGTAATGGTGTTGTTATTTGTATATAGATTCAAAAACACCTCTAATTTTTTTGTAATTATATTTATGGGGTCTCCTTTTAGCTTCTTATATGTATGCTGATCTGTGAGTTGGTTCATAATTTCAGCGTGGTAATCGTCTCTATTCAACACAACGACCCCCCCACCCTTATCTGCTGGCTTTATTACTATTTGATCGTTATCTTTAAGTTTTTTGATTGCCGCCCTCTGCTTCTTATTACAATTGGTGGACTTTACAGGTTTAAAAACTGTCCTTTCCAAATCCTCTTTAACCAACCTCTCAAAAGTCTCGATAAAACAGCCTTTTTTGTGGTGGGGGAAGAAAGTAGATTTCTTTCTAAATATTTTCACAGAGGGATCATATGGAGTACTCTGTGTGCTATCATTAATTTGCTCAGAGAAGAATTTTTTCAACGTAAGTCGCCTAATGAATTTTTGGAGGTCTACAAACGTCTCGAAGTTGTTGATCTTATTGGAAGGTGCAAATTTTAAACCTCGCTGTAGAACCTCTTGTTCATCCTTAGATAATACATTATCTAAGGATGAACAAGAGGTTCTACAGCGAGGTTTAAAATTTGCACCTTCCAATAAGATCAACAACTTCGAGACGTTTGTAGACCTCCAAAAATTCATTAGGCGACTTACGTTGAAAATTTTTTTCTCTGAGCAAATTAATGATAGCACACAGAGTACTCCATATGATCCCTCTGTGAAAATATTTAGAAAGAAATCTACTTTCTTCCCCCACCACAAAAAAGGCTGTTTTATCGAGACTTTTGAGAGGTTGGTTAAAGAGGATTTGGAAAGGACAGTTTTTAAACCTGTAAAGTCCATCAATTGTAATAAGAAGCAGAGGGCGGCAATCAAAAAACTTAAAGATAACGATCAAATAGTAATAAAGCCAGCAGATAAGGGTGGGGGGGGTCGTTGTGTTGAATAGAGACGATTACCACGCTGAAATTATGAACCAACTCACAGATCAGCATACATATAAGAAGCTAAAAGGAGACCCCATAAATATAATTACAAAAAAATTAGAGGTGTTTTTGAATCTATATACAAATAACAACACCATTACTGAAGATATTGCTTCATATATACTAGTAGAAAACCCCTCCATACCGGTGCTATATGCACTGCCAAAGGTGCATAAGAGTTTAAGCAAACCTCCGGGTCGCCCCATTGTAGCCGGGGTTAATTCGGTAACTGCAAACCTCTCGTTATTTAGACCATCAATTACAACCCCTAGTGGTAGCAACGAGATCCTACTTAAAGGATACTATATCCGTTGTTAACAAATTAGCCATGATTGAATGGGAACCAGGATACCTGTTGGTTACAGCGGATGTCGCAGCATTGTACACCAACATCCGTCATGCTGACGGCTTAGAAGGTGTCAAATTTCATTTAGAAAAGAGTGAACATAGCACCACATATAAACAGTTTATAAAGGAAGGTATATCCATGATCTTAACTAACAATTATTTTTGGTATGGTGGTGACTTTTATTTGCAGTGTACAGGCACTGCGATGGGTACCAGGCTGGCACCCAGCTATGCCAATCTGTTCATGGCCCACTGGGAGGAGTCAGCGGTGTGGGCAGATTGGCGGGCGGCTGCCAGCCTGGTACTATATAATCGTTATATAGATGATATTATATTCATTTGGAGAGGAGACAGAGCCTCTCTTGATTTTTTTTGTGAAGGGCTAAATAACAATGATCGTAATATAAAATTAACCTTTACAATCAGTGACACCACCATAAACTTTTTGGATTTAACTATTTATGTGGAGAATAATCATATCTATACCAAAAATTACAGTAAACCGACCGACTGCAATTCTTATATTGATATGAGCAGTAATCATCACAGCAATTGGTTGTCTAGTATTCCTAACAGCCAATTCCAAAGATTGCGTCGTAACTGTACAGATGTTAATGTCTTTGACCAACAGGCTGCCGGAATGAAACATCATTTTGTTAGTAAAGGATATAAGGAGACGGCTTTAGATAAGACCATCAGTAGATGCAGGGATTTGGACAGGGATACCATCTTAATGAACACAAGAAGAGGTACACTAGACAAGAAACATCGAGTACCTTTTATATCCAAATATACCAACCATCATAGAGAGATGGAGAGTATTATAAAAAGACACTGGGGGATACTCCAGGCGGACTCTAGTCTAAAGGAGTATATCTCCGAAACTCCTCGCTTCATATACAGAAGAGCGGATAACCTTAAAGACATTCTAGTGAATAGTGCTATAGAAACTCCTAAGCCTAATATGTCAATTATAACTAAGGGCTTCCATAGATGTGGGGAATGTGCCATGTGTAAAGTCTGCAAAACAGAAAGAAAGATTGTAGAAGTAACATCAAGCAGCAATAACAAAAAAGAGAGGATCAATACTTTTATTACATGTAATAGCAAATATGTAATCTATTTATTAGAATGTCAGTGCAACAAACAATATATTGGGCGAACGACACGCCCACTAAAAGATAGGCTGACAGAACATGTCAGGAACATCAGACGGGGTTATGAAAACCATAATGTGTCAATGCATTTTAAGACCGCACATAATTGTGACCCAAAATATATCAAAATGTTTGCAGGGATAAAAGTTGCAAAATGCAACAGGAGGACTAGTGACAGATCCGTTAGGCTTGCTAAGATGGAAATGCAAACGATTTTTGAGATGAGAACCTTGTCACCTGATGGCCTTAATAAAGAATTTGAGACCAAATGGTTTTTATAACAACCATCACTAATAATTGTCTCCTTTTCTCTTTTTTTCCCCCCTATGCATATGGAACCCATTCATGGAGGAATAGTATGAATGGGAATGAAATGCGAGCATAGTTCTCTTTTATTGTATGTGTTCCAGTATTTATTGCTAATTAATGTATGTTTTTTAACCTTCATAATTGTGTAACTCACCATTTATATTGTATCTGTTAAATATGTAGACGAGTGTCAATGTAATAGTGAAATACGTAAGTTCAGTATGGGTGTGTGACTGATTTTAAAACTACCCGCCTACAATGACCTCATTGAGAATGCTCCAATCAGAACTCCTTTGAGAACATATAAGGAAGATCCGTATCTGCTACAGTGTATCTTGAAAAAGGGGGCGGACCCCCGAAACGCGTTGATGCTGTAGTGACGTGGAAGCTGATCCAGGAGAGAGTCGCAACTTACCCGCACGCCTGAGGCTGTTTGCCGTTACAGCGGACTGAGATATTCCGGACATCTCAGTAGTGAAGCACAGCCTCTATCTGGGAGCGGGTATGCGTTCTGTGTCCTTTTTAAAGAAAAATCTGTAAAGTTTTGTGAATAAATTCCCTATGGGGATACTTCTTTTTATCCATTTGGTATTGGTCTGTTGGAGTCTTGAATCCTGAAGGTGCCAGATGGGATCAAGGAATATAAAGATACCTTTCAGTGAACGGTATTGGTTTCTTTAAAGTGAATGTCAGTTTCATAGTGAGCACAGCAAAAACGGAGACTCTGCTTAAACCGATCTCACTACTGACAATCAGCTGGATATAAAGTCTGCATAATAATTACCAAATGTCCGATTTAACACTCTCTATATCACATGTTTTTCATTAATTATCCACTAAGATATTTATTAGAATTTTTATCATTGTACATCCTTCAGTTTTTTTATGTGTAAGGATAAAATTTTTGTTGTGTTAAATATATAGGCATTATCTGGATTTTAGGGGTTTTCAGCGCTGTACACTCCTCTCCAAATCCTTTTTCTTGTGCAGTGGCTACTGATGCCTTGGCGGAATCGAGGTCTCTCGATGTGGTCAGAGCTTTGAAGAACGGCGCAGATTAGGAAAACAGAGGCTCTGTTTGTCCTGTGGGCTCCCAACAAGATTGGGGCTCTTGCTTCCAAGCAGACTATTGCGCGCTGGAACTGTAATACGATTCAGCAGGCTCATTCTACGGCAGGATTGCCATTACCGGAATCAGTAAAAGCCCATTCTACCAGAAAGGTGGGCTCATCCTGGGCGGCTGCCCGAGGGGTCTCGGCATTACAGCTTTGCCGAGCTGCTACTTGGTCGGGTTCAAACACCTTTACAAAGTTTTTTACAAGTTTGATACCCTGGCTGAGGAGGACCTCTTGTTTGGTCAATCGGTGCTGCAGAGTCATCCGCACTCTCCCGCCCGTTCTAGAGCTTTGGTATAAACCCCATGGTTCTTGAAGCATCCCCAGCATCCTCTAGGACGTATGAGAAAATAGGATTTTAATACCTACCGGTAAATCCTTTTCTCTTAGTCTGTAGAGGATGCTGGGCGCCCGTCCCAGTGCGGGCTGTATCTGCAGTTATTGGTTATGGTTACACACTTGTTGTATTGAGTTCAGTCAGTCTGTGGCTGATGTTGTTCACGCCGTTGCATGTGTTGTTGTTGAATGCCATGTTGTACGGCGTGTTTGAGGTGGGAGCTGGTATGTAGCTCACCTTAGTTTAAAAAATTTAAATAAATCCTTTTCCTTGAAATGTCCGTCTCCCTAGGCACAGTTCCTATAACTGGAGTCTGGAGGAGGGGCATAGAAGGAGGAGCCAGTTCACACCCATTTAAAGTCTTAAAGTGCCCATGTCTCCTGAGGATCCCGTCTATACCCCATGGTTCTTGAAGCATCCCCAGCATCCTCTACGGACTAAGAGAAAAGGATTTACCGGTAGGTATTAAAATCATAATTTTTCCTCCTTTTGTTGGTTACCTGCAAAGGTCTTCTCACCATGTGCCTTTAAAAAAAATAGTATTCTTCCTGCGTATTTCCACCCCACCGTGTGGGTTTCCAGTAATGTGTACATCCACTGATTGTATGCCTTGCCAGCAGCAACCTAAATGGGTGCCTTGGATAGTTCCTCCGTGGGTAAGATGTTCTTCACATGGATTTTTCCATACAGGTTATATAATATTACTACACAAGGGTCATTTTACCCATACATGCATTGGACCCTTGTATGGCTCACCTCCCACAGTGTAACCTTCATAGTGCACCCAACATAGCTGGCTCATCTGGTATGCTTGTGGATAGGATGAAAAATACATGATAGTTTTGTTGGGACCCTACTCTGAGCGTTAGGATGCTGCAATCTCCCACATTTTGTGTCATCTCTTCTAGGAGTAGACTATTCGACCCAGGGTAATCTTACGCAGTGCGCCCAAGATGGCTGCCTCACCAGGTACCTTGTGAGGATGGAATACACAACCCATGAAAGTTATTACCAAATATGTCTGCACAAATCCTGCATTATGCTTACTCTATGCGTTCTAGGTTTTCATTTTTATGTCTGCGTGGCTTGTGTATTGCTGTATTAATCTTCTGTATTATTTGTGTTATGTTTGATGTCTGTAAAGCACCTTGAGTTCTGTTTGGAGAAAGAGCGCTATATAAATAAAATTATTATTATTATTATTATTATTATTATCTAAATACTTGCAGGTTGTACATTTGGTGTATATATAGCATCCTGATGCCCTTACCAGGAAATGACTTGTACTTGTTGTGGATTTGGAAGTAACAGCATTTCAAACCAACTAATCTTTTAACATTTCTTCCCGATTTACAACAGTTTAATAGCCGAGTGTTAATGAGGGATGTGATGTTTTATCTGTTTTAATCATGGACCACAATATTGTGGAATTACTAGTGACTTTCGGACTTGCGACATTGAATTTACTGAAAAATGATGTACTGTATTGGTTCATTACATTTTATCTTTGATTTTAAGCAATCTTCCCTGGAAACAGATTGAGCTTTGGCTTAAGTACGGTATGTTATGTACCTCTGTGATGTTGTACCTTCATGGTTATGTGATTAAGAGGTGACCTTCCTTTCAAAATCTTCACACGTGGTGATACCTTTAAAAGATACCTTTAACAGGGGGATTCCTCTGTAAGCTGTGTGTACGTCTGTACCCAATATCACATCCTAAATGGTGACTTTTGAAGTTAAAGATTCCTTTATGTGGCTACTTTTACTTATGTAAATGTGAGTTTCGGTATGTTTCTTCTTTCGCATACTAACCTTATCGAATGAATATCTCAGGAATTACTACACTATGGTCCTGTCTGTTGTTGTTTTTGTTTCCTTTTCTGAAGACACTGGGAACTGAATTTATAAGATGGATCAAGTCTGTATCTTCTCTAACAAAAATTGATTGGAAATTCACCTAAGGAAATTTATCTCCAGTCAGTACAAAGGACTCTTATGAGCTCATTAGGTCCATTTTCCATGATAAGTATTACAGGTTGAGTATCCCATATCCAAATATTCTGAAATACAGAATATTCCGAAATACTGACTTTTTTGAGTGAGATAGTGAAATCTTTGTTTTCTGTGGCTCAATGTACACAAACTTTGTTTAATACTCACATTTATTAAAAATATTGTATTAAATGACCTTCAGGTTGTGTGTATAAGGTGTATATGAAACATAAATGAATTGTGTGAATGTAGACACACTTTGTTTAATGCACAAAGTTATAAAACATATTGGCTAAATGACCTTCAGGCTGTGTGTATAAGGTGTATTTGTAACATAAATGCATTCTATGCTTAGATTTAGGTCCCATCACCATAATATCGCATTATGGTATGCAATTATTCCAAAATACAGAAAAATCCGATATCCAAAATTCCTCTGGTCCCAAGCATTTTGGATAAGGGATACTCAACCTGTATTGTCTATTTTCATTTAAATAAAGCTGAACGCCTATTCTGTTTTTTTTTTTCTATTTGGATTATTTTTGGATGTCTGCTCATGCGCAGCAATTACGTTGCATGTGCATGACCTTATACTATGTGATCGCATCCCGGCAGGATACGATTGCAAAGTGATTGAAAGGCAATGGACATTTGGGGGCAGAGATGTGGTGTTGGGGGGAGTAGAGCAGGAAAAGCAGGCGTGTCATGGTCATTTTTGGTGCAGCCCGATAACGTTGCCTGTATTACCTATGATAGGAAACATGGCGGCGGTGCACCTGCATATACAGCCTCACTGCGTATACAGAGGTCGACCTTTATATAGAATTTTTTTAATGTGATCGCAAATTGAATTACAATCACATTGCTGGGCCTTGCCTTATGCTGGTCGGCCCCCAGTATGCAATTTTATCCATAGTATTGCTATTTTAGCAAAAACTGCTACCAACTGTAAATAATGCCTTATGGACGTTATGTACGTTACGGTGCTATTGAACTACAATTCCCATTAGTCTATGTTTAAATCGTGAGGTATTATTGCAATCACCGTAAATTGATCCACTTTAAGTGGATCAATTTACGGAGATTGCAATAATCCACCACTGAGGACAGTAACGACACGTGGACACACATTTTAATCTTTAATACACAACCTTTATATTTGCCATTGCACATTATTGTATGTTCAGTCTTTGTGATTTTAACCTCTATGTTTAGCTGTGATTTCTGATTAATATGTGAGTCAAAACTCACACTATTTAAACATTTAAGAAATTAAAAGTTATATTTGAATATATTTTTCATTTGTGCACCGGCAATACAGTTCTTCTCTTCTTTAAATTGTAATTTGGAATGGACCAATGTATCTTGCAGCTAACTTCTGTGATGGCTGGTAAAGGTTAATATTCTGGGAGAACAACCACACCATATCACTCACTATAAGGTCTTCAGTGCTTGTCCACAATTTTTTTTTTTAAAGGAATGAAGCTTTAATTAGAGCATTGTGTTCCTTTTTCCAGATCATCTTGAGTTTGGAAACAGAGCTTGTCAGGAAGTTTCTGCACAGGATCAAAGGTGTTAGCTCTGGTTACATCCAGACACACACACAAAAGGAGACACCCACTAAAGGTAGATGTTCAGACCAGTCATTGTGACACCTAGAGACATAGCAACTGAGATATTGTTCCACCGATTGATTAAAAACTCAATTTGATTGGGGATGAGAAACAGAAGAAAGGCTGATGTTAATATCTAGAGCAGAACAAAATGACTTCCAGAACTGGGCAATGAATTGCGTACCTCTAGCTGAGATAATATATTGTGGAAGACCATGCAACCTAAAGATATGTTGCATTAATAAAGCTGCCAAGTCTTTGGAATAGGGGAGCAACCAACCTTCTGCTTTCTTCCTGACAGTAGACTTGAAGAGATAGCTCCTGCAATTACTGAGTCAGATTATGGATCTGGTTAGATTGGATTTGAGCAGGACTTTGTGGAATTGGGTCCATTCTGAAAAATTACTGTACTATCTGCACTATCAACGTTTGGGCCAGTTATGATGTTAGGAAACTCAAGCACAACTGTATAAGACCCATAGGGCTAGTCTTTTGCCTATAACAGCTGCCCATTGTTCCCTTAGTGTTTAATGTATACACCGGTACTTGGGATACCACCAAGAATTACGCCTTTAACAGTAGGGGCTTACTCAATTGGCTAGAGAGTGCAAGGTGTCAAAGTCGAAAAATATCGTAATGCATATGCCTTGTACTAACCCCATGCACATGCCCGCTGACGTGCACTCAGTCCGCCGTGCGTGCACATATCCGCAATTTGCGTAGGATCGCTCCGGCGATCATGCGCGTGATATGGGTATTTACGGCGGAGTTTGTGAGCGCGTAGAGGGTTATTAGAACATTACATATTTAACCCAGATAGTGTACATTTTAGATATAACTCCTTTGCACCACATCAGCGAGTATTAATAGTTTAAACAGTTCCAGGACTAAGAGATTCACCTTTGCATGATAGGAAGGGTCAGATAAAGGTTGGAAGGTGATGTCTAGTATCCAGCTGTAGGGTATTTTGAGTGTAACATTCCGGTGTTGGTTAGAGAAAGATCGCATGTTCCAGCGTATAGTTATGTGCAAAAGTAGAATATAGATATTAACTGTATTTACTGTATATTATGTATGTGGCAGGAATCCAGAGGATACCACCCACAAGAGCAGTTGGGGAAAGACATCGCCCATCTATTCAAATCAACCCATGACCTCTTCTGTAATGAAAAGACACATCTCTGTGTCCAATGGACAATGAGATTACAGTGACCATTGTATTGTGTATGTAAGTTGTGTATAAAAAGCCCATTGTTGCCTGGCCGGTCAGAAGACTCTGAACGCTTTCCATCTGACTAGCGGAGGACCGGCCGGGTTGCGCTTGCGAACATTCTCACGTATGTACATTCTCTGTAGCCATTATTCTGTTTAGACTTATCTTGTTAGCCTGTAGTGTATGATTTGTACTGTTTTACCTTTTGGAATAATCCACGGTGGCCTTAGAACCCTGTGGTTTCAACTACAAATTGGTGTTGTGTCTTCACTTTTCTGCAAGGGTTTAAAAGCATATTTATCTGTATAAGGTTTATAAGCATTGATAAGGTGTACGCACTGTGGGTACTTTATACCGTCAGCGCTACTTAAGGTTTAAGGTATAACATTGTTGCAGTACTTTGCTGCTAAGGGTTTAAAGTGTAATCATATCATTGCATTGTATCATTAACAAGGTTTAAAGGTTATCAATTGTGTGTGCGCACGCTGTGTGTACTCTGTACACTCAGCGTGGCGTGTGTACGCCAAGTTTACCACGTGCGGGACTCTGTACGCAAATAGCGTACAAAGTGCGTAGCACGTGTATTCAGTCTAGCGGCCATAGCGGCTCCACGGTAATAGTGTATCTAAAGGTATAGCTTTACGGTCTAAGATAATATCGACATTATCAATTGGGGGCATCATCCGGTTCTTCCTCATACCCGCAGCCTAGCAGGTTTTCGCAGACTTTATCTATCAGCAAAGGGCGGAAAGTTATCCCCTGTAAGCCTTCTCTTGGTCGGTGGATACACTAGTGCTGATTAGATAAGTGTCTGCCCTGCATGGTTTGTAGGGATGCTGGAGGGATCCGTAAGGTAAGAACGCAAAAGCTATTTTTAAAATCTGTGAAATTTCTGTTTTGGCGCCAAATGCGCACACAACACACGCATACACCTGTATTTTGTACTTTGCATATCTGCTCGCATTATTGCCATAAGCATTGATTACTAGATTCATTTTTGACCTGTACTTAGAAAATTTGTTGCTATTTTGTTAAAATATAGAGTTAATAGTTAAGCAAGTAAGTGTAAGACGCAAACGCAGCCTGGCCTAGTTGTAAAGGTTTATACAGTAGAAACTGTGTGTTGTGTTAAGTGAGCGATTATAGTTAAACATCGCTTACATTTATAGAAGTGTGGGATTTGTAGTACTGCGGACGAACGGCCTTTGTACACGTGTCTCGGACAAAGTACGGGACTGCGTACGCAACGTAAAGGTATACACACGTGGCGTGTTTACGCAACATGCGTAAAAGTACGACCGCTAAATACAAATCACACAATAGCATTGTTTTAGTTTAGGCGCGAGACGGTAGCCACGCGATAATAGCACAAATTGATCAGTTTCCAATATTTAGTTTAAAAACCTTGTTTACTGTATTACCTCTGGAACTAAGGCTGTTTTATCTGAATGAAAGTTAATTTTCTGTACAGAAAAACCAAAGTGTATATGAGTGAACGAGCGTGAGTGTGCAAACAATAAAGGTTTTGTGGACCCAGGGAATTTGGGATCCCGTAGGAGACCACACCAGGTGAGTGGACACTTGGTGGCGTGAGAGTGGCTTGCTCACGTTAACATTGATTAAGGTACAAAGGAGCAAAGTAGTAGATACCGCAGACCAAAGGTCAGCGAAGGTATAGAGTACCGCAGACCAAAGGTCAGCGAGGTTTTTGTGTAGAGAGCGCAGCCCAGGTGGTTGGCGTAGAACCCATATAGGCACGTTCATATACGCTCCGGCTGAGGTTTCGCAGCCTGAAAAACAATTCCATTGGTCGCACGGCAGATAAGTAACAGTTACCTATACGCTGGGCGATTGGACCGCGCGTTCGTGGGTGCAAAACTTAGCTCATCGTGATACCCTTTTACGAGCTTTGCGTAAAATCGCGGGATCATAAGCGCTAGGTGTAGCATACGCAACGTGATTTGAGTAACATTTTTTTTATTTTAAGGGAGTTTCTCTGGTCACTCAGGAAATCTCCAACGACCAATATTTACTGGGAAGGGTAAGTCACTCCCACACATTTCCAGTAAATAGAGGTTACACAGGGGCCCTAGGTTGGGTACGTACCGGCGCTGACGACAGTGTTTAGGTGTATTGGCCAACGTGGGCGTGAGTGGGTGAGAGCACTCGTTGAACTTTCACCGTTGCCTTATTTTGAGTATTTTGTTTTTTTGTAGGAATTAGCTGAGAAGGCAATACCTGCAAAAGATAGGGGCCAGTTGCTCAAGTAAGGGACGATCAACCAGGGTTCAGGTTGATATTCCGCGGCCCAAGGGGTCGGCGAGGTACATAATGTGTGAGAAATATGGATCACACGCATAGGTTTTATGCAATGAATGGGAACGTATGACTGCGGAAGATAGGGAACCATTCCTTAAGGTAGGTAGTTTTAATCCAGAGGTGTTGCAGAATTTAAGGATTAGGATATGTCTGTTAAAATCCAGAAAAGAAAGGATCAGACACTCAAACTGTTTACATTTATGGCAACGAGAGAGTGATATGCAAAGGGAACTAGCTCACGCAGCCGGTTCCAACCCTGGCAGGAAACTGATTGCAACTGCACCACCACCACCGTATATTACAGAGGAGAAAGTGGCTACAGACAATGGCATACTAATATATGATAAGAGTGAACTTGATTAATGTATTAATGCTAACCTGTGCAAGTTGTATCCCATCTTAAACTTCCCTCAGGACTGCGAGCAAGAAGATGAGCCCAGCACGATATCGGCACTCTCTCTAGCAGCCACCATACAAGACACACAAGTGGGCACGGCCCAACCAGTAAGAACAGTAGCAAAGGCCCCTAGCGGAGGGACAGGTGAGGTCGTGTCCACAGGTAAGTACGGTACAGTACATTATGCAGAGACAATTGCACCTCACATTGTAGAAGCAACCCAGAATGATGTAATTGAACTAAATCCTGTCAGGGTGATCGCAGTCCCCAATGGGAAGACTGACGCTCAGGGAATCACTCCCGTCAGGAACATTGCTATGCATTGTCCTTGGTCCCGGACAGAATTGAGGACAATTATGTCTGAATTTCCCGATCCCAGAAAGGATCTAGCCGCATGTCAGAGGTTTATTAGAGAATTAGGTAACGCCACCGAACCCACAAACAAAGATTGGAGGATAGTGCTACGGGCATGTTTGCCCTCCAATATTGACCCTGTGAAATTTATTGCTGATTGTAAATTAGATGCAGAAGTACCTCTCACTGATGAGTACACTCAGGAGAATGTACGACAGATCAATCTGCAGTTAGGAGTATATTTCCCTACTGTTGTCAAGTGGAATAAAATCTTTTCCATTAGGCAAAAAGAAGGTGAAACTGCTTCTGAATATTTCCATCGAGCACTGCAGGAAATGGCTAGATACACTGGGGTCGAGGACATTAAGGAAAATGTACATCATAGAGAGGTAGCTGTGTCCGTATTAATGGACGGCTTGAAAGAAACGTTGAGAACAAGGGTACAAACCACTCAACCTAACTGGAGAGGTATTTCGGTGGCTGCATTAAGAGAGTCCGCTATCGAGCACGATTGGAACATCATTAAGCACAGGGAGTCACAGGGGGATAAGCTGATGACCGTAAGTATCAAAGCCCTGACAACGAAGCCACATCAGCCAAAACCCCAGACCCCTGATAGTAAGTCGTATGTAGTAAAATGTTATAATTGCCAGAGGGAAGGACATTACGCACGGAACTGTAATTTTAAAAGCATACATAACGTATATCGACCCCCTAGACCAGAACATGACCCACAGCATAACACACGTAATTGGGATCAGTGATCGCACAGGAGGAATTATGAGCCACATGCAGGGGAAACAAGGCGGTACCCACCTAGGAGGGACTGGCAGACCTCTGGAAATTCTCAGCTACCCCCCTCACATATTGTAGCTGCCAGCGTGCTGCGGGAGGACCACAACATACAATAGGGGTTAGGCCACACCTGTAGTTTGCAGCCAGTGAAGTTGATTGCTAGCCTTGGAAATGAACCCGAGGTTACAGTTAATGTAGCTGGTAGATCACTACCTTTCCTTGTAGATACAGGGGCGGCCAGGTCAGTGTTAAATTC
The DNA here is from genome assembly GCF_028390025.1 of Pseudophryne corroboree. Taxonomy (NCBI): domain Eukaryota; kingdom Metazoa; phylum Chordata; class Amphibia; order Anura; family Myobatrachidae; genus Pseudophryne; species Pseudophryne corroboree. The sequence goes on along the minus strand of NC_086445.1, from coordinate 757,600,897 downwards.
AACGGTAGGTATAAAAACAATGGGTAAAACAATTTCAGCAATGGGGGTAACAGGAGTAGTGCAACACTACCCTTTAAGTAGACCAGCGGATATTACGATAGGGCCTTTGCAGACCAAGCACTCCTTTTTGCTAGCTGCATCGGCTCCGACTAATCTACTTGGGAGAGATTTATTGTGTAAGATGAGGTGTGTCATATATTGTACTCCTGAGGGTGTCTTCTTGGATATACCCGAGAATCACGTTCAGGAAGTGCAGGATATGTTAGACACCCCACAAAGGTTAATGTCACACTCTGCTGTTATAGACAGGTGTCCATCCAAGGTAGAGGAAATGATCTCCCAGATACCGGAATCCCTCTGGACCAAAGATGGACAAGACACTGGATTGATGGCAAATGTAGCTCCTGTAGTAGTGCAAGTAAAAGATGGTAGGATAGCTCCAAAAATCCCACAGTATCCTCTGAAGCCAGAGGTGGAATTAGGAGTGTACCCAGTCATAGAGCGCTTGCTACAACAGGGCATCCTAGTTAGGACGTCCAGCACTGTCAATAGTCCCATCTTCCCTGTGAAAAAGAGTGGGGGGAGGAGTTACAGGCTAGTGCAGGATCTAAGGGGGATAAACAAGATAGTTGAGAGCCAATTCCCCGTAGTGCCAAATCCAGCTGTCATCCTCATGCAAATTCCCCATTCTGCAAAATGTTTCACTGTCATTGACCTCTGTTCTGCTATCTTTTAGGTCCCTCTGCACCCTGACAGCCAATATTTGTTTGCATTTACATACAGGGGAGTACAGTACACTTGGACTCGCTTACCACAAGGTTTCATTGACAGCCCAAGTATTTTCTCCCAGGCTTTGCATGACTGTTTACAATCCTTTCAACCTGAGAGCGGATCAGTGTTAATACAGTATGTAGATGACTTACTGTTGTGTTCAGATTCACTCGAAGCATCCTTGAAAGTCACGAGACAGCTTCTGTTTCACCTTTCTAATATGGGACACAAGGTTTCAAAGGATTAGTTACAGTTGTGCCAGACCAAGGTAAAATATTTGGGACATTGCTTGACACAAGGACTTAGACATCTCACCGCTGATAGAATACAGGCAATTCGCGACATCACTCTGCCACAAACCCAGCAGCAAATCCGCACTTTCCTTGGAATGTGTGGGTACTACCGAAACTGGATCCCAGGGTTCTCCATACTGGCTTTACCTTTGCAGGAAATGGTCTCCTCGAACAAACCAGATCGGATCTCTCACACAGATGAGTCCGAACTGGCATTTGAGAGACTTAAACAATGCCTATCACAGGCACCTGCATTAGGCATGCCAGATTATGGGAAACCTTTTGAGTTGTACGGTACGGAAAGTGCTGGGTGTGCGGCAGGGGTCCTAACCCAGAGACATGGTAATGCCAGCAGGCCGGTAGCTTACTACAGTGCACAGTTGGACACCGTAGCGCGGTCTCTCCCCACATGCTTGCGAAGTGTTGCAGCGATAGCCTTGCTAGTGAGTAAAAGTGAAGATGTAGTGTTGGGACACAACCTGACCATCCATACACCTCATGCAGTATCAGCCTTACTGAATTCTGCCCAAACCAGACATGTCTCATCAGCACGGTTTACAAGGTGGGAATTAGCACTAATGGCACCTGTGAACATCACCATAAAGAGATGCAGCGCACTAAATCCTGCAACTTATCTCCCAGGTGTGCCTGGATAGGCACAAAGGGTGGAGGATGAGAATGATGGTGAAGGAGGATTTAGTATAGACACTGACACACATGATTGTATGGAATATCTGAACCAAACTTTCACTGCAAGACCCGACATTAGTGACAACCCACTGGAAGGCGTAGATTTTACTTTTTACACTGACGGTAGTTGCCACAGACAGACGGACTCGGGAGACTTGTGTACTGGATACGCAGTCATAGATGACAAAGGTATCATAGAAGCTGAACCCCTGGGCCCACCGCACTCAGCACAAGTTGCTGAGCTGGTCGCCCAAACCAGAGCGTGTGAATTGGCTAAGGGTAAGTCAGCCAATATATATACGGATTCTAGGTATGCCTTTGGAGTAGTGCATGATTTCGGGGCCCTATGGTGCCTCAGAAATTTCATGACGGCAGCTGGCACACCTGTAGCGCATGCTTCCCATATAAAAAGGCTTCTAACAGCGATACAGGAACCTGACAGAGTGGCTGTTATCAAGTGCAAAGCCCAAACTTACAGTCAAGACCCAGTGTCACTTGGTAACAGCCGGGCAGGCGAAGCTGCTAAATCAGCAGCCAGCACCCCCACACAGACAGATATCACACAACTGATGGTATTCAATACCGTCAACACACAAAAATTAAGTGAAATGCAAAATTTGTGTTCTCCACAGGAAGGGGCAGTCTGGAGGTCAAAAGGATATGGCCAGGAGTCCTCAGGACTCTGGACAGATGGACAGGGTAAGCCAGTAGCCCCCAGAGCATATCTTCCAAGCTTAGCTGAGGCGGCACACGGTCTGACTCATCTGGGCAAAGAGGGCATGTGTAAGCTGGTGAGAGCCTATTGGTGTGCGCCAGGATTCTCTTCTCATGCGGGTAAGAGAGCAATGACATGTCTTATCTGCTTGAGGAAGAATATTGGAAAGTCAATACCAACAGAACCATCCCATATCCCGCCGACAGACGGCCCTTTTCAGGTAATACAAATTGATTTCATACAGTTACCACCCTGCAGAAATTTAAAATATGTGTTAGTTTGTATTGACGTGTTTTCAAATTGGGTAGAAGCGTTCCCCGCTGCCACAAATACTGCTATGTTCACTGCAAAGAAAATGTGCAGGAATTTGTGTGCAGATATGGTATCCCTAGGATAATTGAAAGCGATAGGGGTACCCATTTTACAGGTGAAGTCTTTCAAGTTATGTGCAAACTGATGGGAATTAATAGTAAGCTGCATACTCCGTACCGCCCACAGGCGAGTGCAAAAGTGGAAAGAGTAAACAGCACTATTAAGAACAAGCTGAGCAAAGTGATGGCTGAAACTGGATTGTTATGGCCAGAAGCTTTGCCACTTGTATTGTACAGCATCAGAACCACTCCCAGGTCCCCCCTTAACCTATCACCCTTTGAGATTCTTTTTGGTCGACAACCCCATGTAATGATTGACCCCAAGGATGATTTGAAATGCAATAATGAGGTGACTGTAAAATATATGGTTAAGATGAGCCAGCAGTTGAGGAATCAAAACAGAAATCTGAAACTGGTGATTCCTGACCTACCAAACAGTAATTGTCATGACATTGAACCTGGGGATTATGTAATGATTTGAAATTTTCTACGCTCAGGTTGCCTCATTGACAGGTGGGAAGGACCGTACCAAGTCTTACTAACCAGCACGACAGCATTAAAGGTTGCCGAGAGAGAGACTTGGGTCCACTCGTCCCACTGTAAGAAGGTCGCTGACCCAGAGAGAGCCCGTGACAAAGAGCAGAGTGTAGATGAAATCGTATCACTGGAGTGCTGTTATGCACACCAGTGCCTGCAGGAAAGTACTGGTGTCAGGACTGTTATGCACTCCAGTGCCTGCAGGAATGTACTGGTGTTTGAACTGTTATGCAAAACAAATGGACTTACAGACAGACTGGGGAATATGACATAACGTACACAGAAGGTGATAGGGTATCAAAATACACACAAAGTGAACAGAGAAGCCCAGAGGCTAAGGAACTGGGTATCTCCCTTGTATTAGAACTGCTCAGATGAGAAAAGCAAGATGTTGTGTTTTAATACGTAGAGAACCCGAAATGCTGTTGCTAAGGGCAACAGCAAAACCCTAAAGGGTTACCAACGGGTGTGGCAGTAAACTCCTTGGTCAGAGATGGAATGATAGACACAAGGAGAGTCTCCACAATCCTAATTCTCACTTGCAGTGCACAGGTTCAGCTTACTGCCACTAAACTGACCCCTGACACCTAGCAAAGTGAGACAGGATTAGACAGGCAAGTCTTAGAATACAGCCGCAAACTTGCTAAGTTCACAGAGTAGTAACAGAACCCCAGCAAGCTAAACGACTGACTCCAGTCTTACTGCTAGGTCTGGATTGGCAGAGTGTAATACAAAATCCCCAGGCCTATTTGCAGTAAGCAACAAACAAATACAAAGCTACACAGTACTGGCTAACTTTCAGAAACTGACTAACCAACAAAGATTCAGCAGCATCTGCTTACCCTGAGAAGAGGCCTTATAAAGCAGGTGCTGTCCACGCCCCACTCAGACCTCACAGACTGTGAGCACAAAAACCAGCACCGGATCCCCTGCCATGCACAGAGCCTATAACCACTGCACAGCAAAAGACCCGAACCGGAGTATCAGCTGCGCTCAGGTCACTCCGCTAGCACTTGTCTCCCGGTTGCCATGACGACGTGGCAGCACAGGGCAGGAGACCCTAACAGTACCCCCCCTCTGACGAGGGGTCAAAGAACCCCTACCACCGGGTTTATCGGGGAACTGCGAGAAGAAAGAGCGTATCAGTCTGGGGGCATGAAGATCACAACTGCGCACCCACGACCGCTCCTCCGGGCCATACCCCTTCCAGTGCACCAAAAATGACAGCCGACCCCGAACCACCTTGGAGTCAAGAATCCTTTCAACAACAAACTCCCTCTGGCCACGTATCAGAAGAGGGGAAGGTCTTCCACTGGAAGAAGGATTACTAATCGCCCGTTTTAAAAGGGAACAATGAAATGTTTTATTGATACCCAAAGAACGGGGCAGATCTAACTGAAATGCCACCGGATTGATAACCCTGGTGATCTTATAAGGGCCGATGAACCGGGGGCCTAACTTATGAGATGGCTGTCTCAACTTCAAATTCTTGGTAGACAACCAGACGAAGTCTCCTAATTTGAAGCTGCAGGGTCTTTTCCGCTTATCAAAAACTCTTTTGGTCACTAATGACACAGACACAAGGGCTTTCTTCACTTTCCGCCAAATACCTCTAAGGACCGAAACCACAGAGGAACCACCAGGCGTGGAGTCCAGGGGGTCAAAAGAATTGGCCTTAGGATGATGCCCATACACACAAAGGAAGGGAGAGATCCCTGTAGCAGAGTGAGCCGCGTTGTTATAGGCAAACTCCACCATGGACAGATGAGCAACCCAGTCAGTCTGACACTTGGAGACATAACACCTGAGGAACTGCTCCAAGGACTGGTTCACCCTTTCAGTCTGCCCATTAGACTGCGGATGGTAGCCCGACGACAAGCTGACAGAAATCTGGAGATCGGAACAAAATGCCCTCCAGAATTTGGCCACAAACTGGGATCCGCGGTCAGAGACCACATCAAGTGGCAACCCGTGGAGACGCACAACATGCAGCATAAATAATTCAGACAGGCGTCTGGCCGATGGCAGCCCAACCAGTGGAACGAAGTGCGCCATCTTCGAAAACCTGTCAACGACAACCCAGATGGCTGTCATCCCCGAGGATTTGGGCAAGTCCACCACAAAATCCATTGAAATGTGGGTCCATGGCTTAGATGGGATAGAGAGTGGATGTAATGGGCCAACAGGAACCCCTCTAGGAGTCTTATTTCGGGCACAGATGTCACATGCCCGAACCCACTGATCCACATCCTTAGCCACCGAGGGCCACCACACCGCCCTAGATAGCAACTCCCGAGTTCTGGCAATACCCGGGTGACCTGCAGACTTCTTGGCATGGAATTCCAGGAACACTCGCTGTCTTAACCTAGGAGGCACAAACAAAAGACCTACCGGAAGGTCTGGAGGAGCCTGCTCCTGTGCTCTAAGGACTAATGATAAGAGGTCCTGGGTAATGCCCACTTTAATACATGATGGGGAAACAATGGGCAACGGCTCCTCAGTGGTCTCCTGGATTGGAGCAAAACTCCGCGAGAGCGCATCAGCCTTGATGTTTTTTGACCCAGGGCGATATGTTATCAAAAAATTAAAGCGAGCAAAAAACAAAGCCCATCGTGCCTGCCTGGCATTGAGACGCTTCGCTGACTCTAAATATGCCAGATTCTTATGGTCAGTGAGAATTGAGACCACAAACTTAGCCCCCTCAAGCCAGTGTCTCCACTCCTCGAGTGCATCCTTAATAGCCAACAATTCCCGGTTACCCACGTCATAATTCATCTCGGCAGGCGAAAATTTACGGGAAAAGTAAGCACAGGGATGAAGGCGATTATCAGACACTCCCATCTGAGAAAGCACTGCCCCAATACCCATCTCAGAGGCATCCACCTCCACCACAAAAGGACGCTCTGGATCTGGGTGTCGCAGCACCTTGGCCGAAACAAATGCCCTTTTGAGACGGGCAAAAGCCGCTTTAGCCTCACAAGACCAGTGAGCAACATCCGCCCCTTTCTTAGTGAGTGCCACCAAGGGCGCCACTATAGACGAAAATCCAGCGATAAATCGTCTATAAAAATTCGCAAAGCCCAGGAAACGCTGAAGCGCCTTCAAACTAGTGGGCTGCACCCAATCCAGGACTGCCTGTACCTTGGAACCCTCCATTTGGAAACCTTCTGGGGAGATAATATATCCTAGAAATGCGATTTGCTGAACTTCAAATTCGCACTTCTCCAGCTTTGCCCCAAGCCGGTGGTCTCTGAGTTTCTGGAGGACTAAGCGTACATGCTTCCGATGTTCCTCCAGGGAATGGGAGAAGATTAGGATGTCATCTAAGTATACAACTAAGAATCTATCCAAATATTCCCTGAGCACATCATTCATGAAATCCTGGAAGACTGCCGGGGCATTACAGAGCCCAAAAGGCATCACCAAATATTCATAATGCCCTGAGTGGGTATTAAAGGCAGTCTTCCATTCATCCCCCTCTCTTATTCGGATTAGATTGTACGCACCGCGTAGGTCAATCTTAGAAAAAATGGTGGCAGTACGAAGCTGGTCAAACAAGACCGAAATGAGAGGCAGTGGGTATGAGTTTTTAATCGTGATACGGTTCAATTCCCTGAAGTCGATGCAGGGTCGCAACGAACCGTCCTTTTTACCCACGAAGAAGAACCCCGACCCAACTGGAGACTGTGAAGGTCTGATAAATCCCTTAGCCAAGTTCTCCTGAATGTACTCTGCCATAGCCTGAGTCTCAGGACGTGACAGGGAGTACAACCTGCTCTTGGGAAGCTTAGCATTTGGCAACAAATCAATGGCACAGTCATAGGGGCGATGGGGAGGTAGTACCTCTGCAACTTTTTTGGAGAACACGTCCGCAAAATCTGCATAACACCCTGGCAATCCCGGCAAACTTAGCTGCGAGAGCCTGACTGGAAGGCTCAAGCAACTCCTGAAACAATCAGTACCCCAACTAAGAATCTCCCCAGAGACCCAGTCAAATTGAGGATTGTGGGCCCTTAACCAGGGTAACCCCAACACCAATGGGGCAAAAGTACAGACAGTCACATAAAAGGACAATTTTTCAGAGTGTGTGGCTCCAATAAACAAAGAAATCTGGCTAGTGCAAGAGGTAATTTTACCTTGGGATAATGGTTCCCCGTTTAACCCACAAATCTCAATTTCCGATGCCAAGGGTACTAAGGGAACAGAGTGTTTCAGGGCGAATTGGCGGTCCATAAAAACCCCGTCGGCCCCACTGTCCACAAAGGCCTCAGTCTTGACAGTTTGACCGAGGATCTTCAAGGTCACCGGAATGATAAAAGTCTTCTTGGGAAATTCTGACTTCTGGCCAAACAGGATATTTCCCATCACCCTCAGGCCCTGAAGTTTTCCGGCTTTTCTGGGCATGATACTACCACATGACCTTTATTCCCACAGTACAAACACAACCCCTGCTGTCTCCTCCGCGTCTTCTCACGCGAGGAGAGGCGGGTAGCCCCAATCTGCATAGGCTCCTCGGAAAATTCCTCAGAGTCTGAGGATCCCTTGGGAAGGAAGGAAATCTCAGTCTCCCTTTCAAGCCTACGCTCTCTCAGCCGTCTATCCACCCGGATGGATAACTGCATGAGCTGATCCAAGCTATCAGGCAAGGGATATTGTACCAGTTGGTCCTTTATCTGGTTAGAAAGACCTCTTCGGTACTGGTGTCTCAGGGCTGGGTCATTCCACTGGGTATCATGGGCCAACCTCCGAAACTCCGTACAGTAAACCTCAACTGGCCTTCGCCCTTGCTTAAGGATCGAAATCTGAGCCTCGGCTGAGGCCGTCTTGTCAGGGTCATCATACAACATGCCCAGTGCCGTAAAAAAAGCATCAACACTTTTAAGCGACGGACAGTCAGGCTGCAACCCATATGCCCAGACCTGTGGGTCTCCTTGTAGCAAGGAAATCACTATGCCCACCCGCTGAATCTCCGACCCAGAAGACTGAGGCCTAAGCCGGAAGTATAGCTTGCAGCTCTCCTTGAAACAAAAGAACTGCGAGCGATCTCCAGAAAAACGATCCGGGAGATTTACTTTCGGCTCCTTAACCCCTGCAGGTGCTGCTGCTGCGGGAGCTCTGCCAGCAGCCTGGGAGGTGTGCATTTTAATGGACAAATCATTAAATTGTCGAGTCAGGACCTGCACCTGATCGACCACTAGAGATGAGCGGGTTCGGTTTCTCTGAATCCGAACCCGCACGAACTTCATGTTTTTTTTCACGGGTCCGAGCTACTCGGATCTTCCCGCCTTGCTCGGTTAACCCGAGCGCGCCCGAACGTCATCATGACGCTGTCGGATTCTCGCGAGGCTCGGATTCTATCGCGAGACTCGGATTCTATATAAGGAGCCGCGCGTCGCCGCCATTTTCACACGTGCATTGAGATTGATAGGGAGAGGACGTGGCTGGCGTCCTCTCCATTTAGATTAGGAGAGAGAGAGAGAGATTGACCTGAGGCTGATACTGTAGAAGAGAGTGCAGAGTTTAGTGACTGACCACAGTGACCACCAGCAGTGCAGTTGTTTTATTTAATATATCCGTTCTCTGCCTGAAAAAAACGGTACACACAGTGACTCAGTCACATACCATATCTGTGTGCACTGCTCAGCCCAGTGTGCTGCATGCCTGCTTCATCTATGTATATATTATATATCTGACTGTGCTCAGCTCACACAGCTTATAATTGTGGGGGAGACTGGGGAGCACTGCAGTGCCAGTTATAGGTTATAGCAGGAGCCAGGAGTACATATTATATTAAAATTAAACAGTGCACACTTTTGCTGCAGGAGTGCCACTGCCAGTGTGACTAGTGACCAGTGACCTGACCACACTGACCACCAGTATAGTTAGTAGTATACTATATTGTGATTGCCTGAAAAAGTTAAACACTCGTCGTGTGACTTCACTTGTGTGGTGTTTTTTTTTTTAATTCTATAAAAAACTCATTCTGCTGACAGACAGTGTCCAGCAGGTCCGTCATTATATAATATATATACCTGTCCGGCTGCAGTAGTGATATATATATATTTTTTATATCATTATTTATCATCCAGTCGCAGCAGACACAGTACGGTAGTTCACGGCTGTAGCTACCTCTGTGTCGGCACTCGGCAGTCCATCCATAATTGTATACCACCTACCCGTGTTTTTTTTTTTCTTTCTTATTTATACATACATACTACTACATCTCTTTATCAACCAGTCTATATTAGCAGCAGACACAGTACAGTACGGTAGTTCACGGCTGTGGCTACCTCTGTGTCGGCACTCGGCAGTCCGTCCATAATTGTATACCACCTAACCGTGGTTTTTTATTCTTCTTTATACATACATACTACGACATCTCTTTATCAACCAGTCTATATTAGCAGCAGACACAGTACAGTACGGTAGTTCACGGCTGTGGCTACCTCTGTGTCGGCACTCGGCAGTCCGTCCATAATTGTATACCACCTAACCGTGGTTTTTTTTCCTTTCTTCTTCATACATACATACTACGACATCTCTTTATCAACCAGTCTATATTAGCAGCAGACACAGTACAGTACGGTAGTTCACGGCTGTGGCTACCTCTGTGTCGGCACTCGGCAGTCCGTCCATAATTGTATACCACCTAACCGTGGTTTTTTTTTCTTTCTTCTTTATACATACATACTACGACATCTCTTTATCAACCAGTCTATATTAGCAGCAGACACAGTACAGTACGGTAGTTCACGGCTGTGGCTACCTCTGTGTCGGCACTCGGCAGTCCGTCCATAATTGTATACCACCTAACCGTGGTTTTTTTTTTCTTTCTTCTTCATACATACATACTACGACATCTCTTTATCAACCAGTCTATATTAGCAGCAGACACAGTACAGTACGGTAGTTCACGGCTGTGGCTACCTCTGTGTCGGCACTCGGCAGTCCGTCCATAATTGTATACCACCTACCCGTGGTTTTTTTTTCTTTCTTCTTTATACATACATACTACTACATCTCTTTATCAACCAGTCTATATTAGCAGCAGACACAGTACAGTACGGTAGTTCACGGCTGTGGCTACCTCTGTGTCGGCACTCGGCAGTCCGTCCATAATTGTATACCACCTACCCGTGGTTTTTTTTTCTTTCTTCTTCATACATACATACTACGACATCTCTTTATCAACCAGTCTATATTAGCAGCAGACACAGTACAGTACGGTAGTTCACGGCTGTGGCTACCTCTGTGTCGGCACTCGGCAGTCCGTCCATAATTGTATACCACCTAACCGTGTTTTTTTTTTCTTTCTTCTTCATACATACATACTACGACATCTCTTTATCAACCAGTCTATATTAGCAGCAGACACAGTATGGTAGTTCACGGCTGTAGCTACCTCTGTGTCGGCACTCGGCAGTCCGTCCATAATTGTATACTAGTATCCATCTCCATTGTTTACCTGAGGTGCCTTTTAGTTGTGCCTATTAAAATATGGAGAACAAAAATGTTGAGGTTCCAAAATTAGGGAAAGATCAAGATCCACTTCCACCTCGTGCTGAAGCTGCTGCCACTAGTCATGGCCGAGACGATGAAATGCCAGCAACGTCGTCTGCCAAGGCCGATGCCCAATGTCATAGTACAGAGCATGTCAAATCCAAAACACCAAATATCAGTAAAAAAAGGACTCCAAAACCTAAAATAAAATTGTCGGAGGAGAAGCGTAAACTTGCCAATATGCAATTTACCACACGGAGTGGCAAGGAACGGCTGAGGCCCTGGCCTATGTTCATGGCTAGTGGTTCAGCTTCACATGAGGATGGAGGCACTCAGCCTCTCGCTAGAAAAATTAAAAGACTCAAGCTGGCAAAAGCAGTAGCACCGCAAAGAACTGTGCGTTCTTCGAAATCCCAAATCCACAAGGAGAGTCCAATTGTGTCGGTTGCGATGCCTGACCTTCCCAACACTGGACGTGAAGAGCATACGCCTTCCACCATTTGCACGCCCCCTGCAAGTGCTGGAAGGAGCACCCGCAGTCCAGTTCCTGATAGTCAGATTGAAGATGTCAGTGTTGAAGTACACCAGGATGAGGAGGATATGGGTGTTGCTGGCGCTGGGGAGGAAATTGACCAGGAGGATTCTGATGGTGAGGTGGTTTGTTTAAGTCAGGCACCCGGGGAGACACCTGTTGTCCGTGGGAGGAATATGGCCGTTGACATGCCTGGTGAAAATACCAAAAAAATCAGCTCTTCGATGTGGAACTATTTCAACAGAAATGCGGACAACAGGTGTCAAGCCGTGTGTTCCCTTTGTCAAGCTGTAATAAGTAGGGGTAAGGACGTTAACCACCTCGGAACATCCTCCCTTATACGTCACCTGCAGCGCATTCATAATAAGTCAGTGACAAGTTCAAAAACTTTGGGTGACAGCGGAAGCAGTCCACTGACCAGTAAATCCCTTCCTCTTGTAACCAAGCTCACGCAAACCACCCCACCAACTCCCTCAGTGTCAATTTCCTCCTTCCCCAGGAATGCCAATAGTCCTGCAGGCAATGTCACTGGCAATTCTGACGAGTCCTCTCCTGCCTGGGGTTCCTCCGATGCATCCTTGCGTGTAACGCCTACTGCTGCTGGCGCTGCTGTTGTTGCTGCTGGGAGTCGATGGTCATCCCAGAGGGGAAGTCGTAAGCCCACTTGTACTACTTCCAGTAAGCAATTGACTGTTCAACAGTCCTTTGCGAGGAAGATGAAATATCACAGCAGTCATCCTGCTGCAAAGCGGATAACTGAGGCCTTGACAACTATGTTGGTGTTAGACGTGCGTCCGGTATCCGCCGTTAGTTCACAGGGAACTAGACAATTTATTGAGGCAGTGTGCCCCCGTTACCAAATACCATCTAGGTTCCACTTCTCTAGGCAGGCGATACCGAGAATGTACACGGACGTCAGAAAAAGACTCACCAGTGTCCTAAAAAACGCAGTTGTACCCAATGTCCACTTAACCACGGACATGTGGACAAGTGGAGCAGGGCAGGGTCAGGACTATATGACTGTGACAGCCCACTGGGTAGATGTATGGACTCCCGCCGCAAGAACAGCAGCGGCGGCACCAGTAGCAGCATCTCGCAAACGCCAACTCTTTCCTAGGCAGGCTACGCTTTGTATCACCGGTTTCCAGAATACGCACACAGCTGAAAACCTCTTACGGCAACTGAGGAAGATCATCGCGGAATGGCTTACCCCAATTGGACTCTCCTGTGGATTTGTGGCATCGGACAACGCCAGCAATATTGTGTGTGCATTAAATATGGGCAAATTCCAGCACGTCCCATGTTTTGCACATACCTTGAATTTGGTGGTGCAGAATTATTTAAAAAACGACAGGGGCGTGCAAGAGATGCTGTCGGTGGCCAGAAAAATTGCGGGACACTTTCGGCGTACAGGCACCACGTACAGAAGACTGGAGCACCACCAAAAACTACTGAACCTGCCCTGCCATCATCTGAAGCAAGAAGTGGTAACGAGGTGGAATTCAACCCTCTATATGCTTCAGAGGTTGGAGGAGCAGCAAAAGGCCATTCAAGCCTATACAATTGAGCACGATATAGGAGGTGGAATGCACCTGTCTCAAGCGCAGTGGAGAATGATTTCAACGTTGTGCAAGGTTCTGATGCCCTTTGAACTTGCCACACGTGAAGTCAGTTCAGACACTGCCAGCCTGAGTCAGGTCATTCCCCTCATCAGGCTTTTGCTGAAGAAGCTGGAGACATTGAAGGAGGAGCTAACACGGAGCGATTCCGCTAGGCATGTGGGACTTGTGGATGGAGCCCTTAATTCGCTTAACAAGGATTCACGGGTGGTCAATCTGTTGAAATCAGAGCACTACATTTTGGCCACCGTGCTCGATCCTAGATTTAAAGCCTACCTTGGATCTCTCTTTCCGGCAGACACAAGTCTGCTGGGGTTGAAAGACCTGCTGGTGAGAAAATTGTCAAGTCAAGCGGAACGCGACCTGTCAACATCTCCTCCTTCACATTCTCCCGCAACTGGGGGTGCGAGGAAAAGGCTCAGAATTCCGAGCCCACCCGCTGGCGGTGATGCAGGGCAGTCTGGAGCGACTGCTGATGCTGACATCTGGTCCGGACTGAAGGACCTGACAACGATTACGGACATGTCGTCTACTGTCACTGCATATGATTCTCTCACCATTGAAAGAATGGTGGAGGATTATATGAGTGACCGCATCCAAGTAGGCACGTCACACAGTCCATACTTATACTGGCAGGAAAAAGAGGCAATTTGGAGGCCATTGCACAAACTGGCTTTATTCTACCTAAGTTGCCCTCCCACAAGTGTGTACTCCGAAAGAGTGTTTAGTGCCGCCGCTCACCTTGTCAGCAATCGGCGTACGAGGTTACATCCAGAAAATGTGGAGAAGATGATGTTCATTAAAATGAATTATAATCAATTCCTCCGCGGAGACATTGACCAGCAGCAATTGCCTCCACAAAGTACACAGATAGCTGAGATGGTGGATTCCAGTGGGGACGAATTGATAATCTGTGAGGAGGGGGATGTACACAGTGATATATCGGAGGGTGATGATGAGGTGGACATCTTGCCTCTGTAGAGCCAGTTTGTGCAAGGAGAGATTAATTGCTTCTTTTTTGGGGGGGGTCCAAACCAACCCGTCATATCAGTCACAGTCGTGTGGCAGACCCTGTCACTGAAATGATGGGTTGGTTAAAGTGTGCATGTCCTGTTTTGTTTATACAACATAAGGGTGGGTGGGAGGGCCCAAGGACAATTCCATCTTGCACCTCTTTTTTTCTTTTATTTTTCTTTGCGTCATGTGCTGTTTGGGGAGGGTTTTTTGGAAGGGACATCCTGCGTGACACTGCAGTGCCACTCCTAAATGGGCCCGGTGTTTGTGTCGGCCACTAGGGTCGCTAATCTTACTCACACAGTCAGCTACCTCATTGCGCCTCTTTTTTTCTTTGCGTCATGTGCTGATTGGGGAGGGTTTTTTGGAAGGGACATCCTGCGTGACACTGCAGTGCCACTCCTAAATGGGCCCAGTGTTTGTGTCGGCCACTAGGGTCGCTAATCTTACTCACACAGTCAGCTACCTCATTGCGCCTCTTTTTTTCTTTGCGTCATGTGCTGATTGGGGAGGGTTTTTTGGAAGGGACATCCTGCGTGACACTGCAGTGCCACTCCTAAATGGGCCCGGTGTTTGTGTCGGCCACTAGGGTCGCTAATCTTACTCACACAGTCAGCTACCTCATTGCGCCTCTTTTTTTCTTTGCGTCATGTGCTGATTGGGGAGGGTTTTTTGGAAGGGACATCCTGCGTGACACTGCAGTGCCACTCCTAAATGGGCCCGGTGTTTGTGTCGGCCACTAGGGTCGCTAATCTTACTCACACAGTCAGCTACCTCATTGCGCCTCTTTTTTTCTTTGCGTCATGTGCTGATTGGGGAGGGTTTTTTGGAAGGGACATCCTGCGTGACACTGCAGTGCCACTCCTAAATGGGCCCGGTGTTTGTGTCGGCCACTAGGGTCGCTAATCTTACTCACACAGTCAGCTACCTCATTGCGCCTCTTTTTTTCTTTGCGTCATGTGCTGATTGGGGAGGGTTTTTTGGAAGGGACATCCTGCGTGACACTGCAGTGCCACTCCTAGATGGGCCAGGTGTTTGTGTCGGCCACTAGTGTCGCTTAGCTTAGTCATCCAGCGACCTTGGTGCAAATTTTAGGACTAAAAATAATATTGTGAGGTGTGAGGTATTCAGAATAGACTGAAAATGAGTGGAAATTATGGTTTTTGAGGTTAATAATAATATGGGATCAAAATGACCCCCAAATTCTATGATTTAAGCTGTTTTTTAGTGTTTTTTTAAAAAAACACCCGAATCCAAAACACACCCGAATCCGACAAAAAAAATTCGGTGAGGTTTTGCCAAAACGTGGTCGAACCCAAAACACGGCCGCGGAACCGAACCCAAAACCAAAACACAAAACCCGAAAAATTTCAGGCGCTCATCTCTATCGACCACCTGTTGCAACGTATTTTGAGGGGTATGCTCCATATTCCCACAAAATTTCAACAGGAGTATTAGGCTGCTGAATATGTTATGCACACCAGTGCCTGCAGGAAAGTACTGGTGTCAGGACTGTTATGCACTCCAGTGCCTGCAGGAATGTACTGGTGTTTGAACTGTTATGCAAAACAAATGGACTTACAGACAGACTGGGGAATATGACATAACGTACACAGAAGGTGATAGGGTAACAAAATACACACAAAGTGAACAGAGAAGCCCAGAGGCTAAGGAACTGGGTATCTCCCTTGTATTAGAACTGCTCAGATGAGAAAAGCAAGATGTTGTGTTTTAATACGTAGAGAACCCGAAATGCTGTTGCTAAGGGCAACAGCAAAACCCTAAAGGGTTACCAACGGGTGTGGCAGTAAACTCCTTGGTCAGAGATGGAATGATAGACACAAGGAGAGTCTCCACAATCCTAATTCTCACTTGCAGTGCACAGGTTCAGCTTACTGCCACTAAACTGACCCCTGACACCTAGCAAAGTGAGACAGGATTAGACAGGCAAGTCTTAGAATACAGCCGCAAACTTGCTAAGTTCACAGAGTAGTAACAGAACCCCAGCAAGCTAAACGACTGACTCCAGTCTTACTGCTAGGTCTGGATTGGCAGAGTGTAATACCAAATCCCCAGGCCTATTTGCAGTAAGCAACAAACAAATACAAAGCTACACAGTACTGGCTAACTTTCAGAAACTGACTAACCAACAAAGATTCAGCAGCATCTGCTTACCCTGAGAAGAGGCCTTATAAAGCAGGTGCTGTCCACGCCCCACTCAGACCTCACAGACTGTGAGCACAAAAACCAGCACCGGATCCCCTGCCATGCACAGAGCCTATAACCACTGCACAGCAAAAGACCCGAACCGGAGTATCAGCTGTGCTCAGGTCACTCCGCTAGCACTTGTCTCCCGGTTGCCATGACGACGTGGCAGCACAGGGCAGGAGACCCTAACAAGTGCCTGTTCCGGGAAGGTTGAGAGGCAGGACTGTTGTCACGGCACCTGAGCATGGAGAACTACAAGACCAGAGGCGGTTGTCGCACCAAATTTCTTTTTCCTTTTTAGTATTTTTTCCATCTCCCATTACCCTCTTTTCCCCCTTCCTTGCTCCTTTTTCTCTCCCCTTAACAAGATGGACTTACCCCAAGAAACTGCATTCCGGGTTTTCCTGTTGACCCTGTTGTTGACCAGAGCAGTCTGTTTCGGTGAGAGTACCAGAGAGGTCGAGAAAGGATCTGGAATGGGTTCTGATGACAAGGACGAAGTTGTAGAATTCCAAGAGCAACACATCCACCGAGCAAAGGCGAGTATCAGAAAATGATCTGGTAGTCAAGAAACTAGGAGGCACTGTGAAGGGTTATTAGCTGAGGAAAATTGTATTTGTAGAACTGTGAAAACATAGTTGAGGACGGGTACATCCAGAGATGTCAGTCCAGCCTTAATATCAACATGGACCATCATCCTTTGAGTGATTATCACTCATTAGTGGGTAAGGTTTTAAACCAAACAGAATGCTGGGTGTGCTCACAAGTACCTTAAGGTCAGAGCAAGTCAGGACTAGTACTGTATCCTTTAACAATAGATGAGGTACTTGAATTACGGGGTGGGAGACCGGTGGACAAGAAATTTAATATTTCTAGGCACCCTAGTTTGAAGCTCCACCAATATCACGTGGATAGATCCTTAGTATGTTTCAACATTTCCAATTCCCGAAAGCCGGGAAATTGGGAAGTGACATGGAATAACCAAACCATGGCATTTTCACACAGAGCCGACAGAATACCCGTAGACTCTGAACTTATACGCCAAATAGCCGACGGTGGAAGGTATTTTCGGTACAGGTATACTCTAGGAAGTAGGACCATGGGGGTTGGAGAAGTATCACCAGGATACTGTGCGCATATCATACAGCCTGATACGTGTACTGAACAGATGAGAGAGTTAGGGATAGGATTTTTCACTTGGAAGGTTTGCAATATGGTAATGTCATATTCTGTCCCATATGTTCTCCCAGAGGATGCATATTTCATATGCGGGAGGAAGGCATATAAGTGGCTTGCCCCAAACTCAGAGGGATTGTATTACATTGGAAGAGTGTTGCCAGAAGTTATGACTATAACCCATAATAAGATGAAAGACGTTCACCGCAATGCTCAAGCTCCTTACACTCACACTCACTATGAACACATCGTTAAGAGACACCTTATAGATAGGACAGAGCACGCAGCCTCTGATTTGATCCACGAATCCACAGGGATTCAATTCCTTCTCGCGTAAGACATCACCCGTACCGCCAGAAGACTTATAAATTATAGGTATATTCACGCGCTAGCGAACCTAATAGATAATATCACCGAGATGTATGATGACACCTTCAGGTATACAGGGAGGGAGTTGCAAGCTTACAAAACGGAACTGATCCAGCATAGGATGGATCTAAATTATATCACAGCGGTGACAGGCGGGTACTGTGTCACCTTGGCAACTCAGTATGGTGTAAAGTGCTGCACGTACATTACAAACAACACTGATGACCCAACCGAGGTCATAGAACAAAAGATGGACGATATCTTCTTGCAATTGAAGTGGGAGTTCCGGAGGAGACACAACCTTACCCTTACTGCTGTGAGTAATGAACTGACCAGCTGGGTCTCATGGTTGAACCCACACAATTGGTTCTCATGTTTAGGAGAATGGGCTCAAAATGTTATCATGAGTGCAGGAAAGTTCCTCCTTTGTATCCTGGGAGTTGTCATAATGATTGGTTTGATATTTAGGTGTGTTCGAATTTTAACGCGGTGCAAGCGCGGAACCAAAGTGATGAGTTTAAGGAGCGGGGGCATTGGTACAGCAACTGATTTAATTTATGACCCATCAATAGAGACAATGTTGTGATAAGACATGATTCCATGGTCCGTTTCTTTCACCCGTTTCTCCTTTGTTTTCCCTCAGCAAAAATACACCCATCCGGAGAAGACTTCAATTAACACCCAAGAATGATTACGAAAATGTTATGTGAATGTATTGTACATATGTGTTTTATCTTCATCTCTACAACCTTCAGGTAGTAACACACATAGTCGACAGGTGATATCCACATATTAGCATTCACATGTGTTCCCCCTCCATGTATCATCAACTAAATGTGCACCCCATTTGTTGGAACCAGAAGCCGAAAAGAGCTCGGTAATGTTTGTTGGCCCACTTACAGACCCTTAATACGGGATGAGAAGGATTTAATGTATACTTCGCAATACCTCGAAGCTTTATAGAACATATACGGCACGATGATACATGCCCCTCAGACATGGATTTCATATATACATGCTTTTACTATCTCACTAGGTCATACATTTCCCGCCTACACCTCTCCTCCTACCATCCAATTATTTTATGGATAATGTATTGTAGACTTTTATCCAACCATCTGTAGATATTGTATTGTATATTTTTCTGTTTAATGTTTAGATAGTGGCAGTTATTGTTGACTGCCAAAGGGTGGACTGTCAAAGTCGAAAAATATCGTAATGCATATGCCTTGTACTAACCCCATGCACATGCCCGCTGACGTGCACTCAGTCCGCCGTGCGTGCACATATCCGCAATTTGCATAGGATCGCTCCGGCGATCATGCTCGTGATATGGGTATTTACAGCGGAGTTTGTGAGCGCATAGAGGGTTATTAGAACATTACATATTTAACCCAGAAAGTGTACATTTTAGATATAACTCCTTTGCACCACATCAGCGAGTATTAATAGTTTAAACAGTTCCAGGACTAAGAGATTCGCCTTTGCATGATAGGAAGGGTCAGATAAAGGTTGGAAAGTGATGTCTAGTATCCAGCTGTAGGGTATTTTGAGGGTAACATTCCGGTGTTGGTTAGAGAAAGATCGCATGTTCCAGCGTATAGTTATGTGCAAAAGTAGAATATAGATATTAACTGTATTTACTGTATATTATGTATGCGGCGGGAATCCAGAGGATACCACCCACAAGAGCAGTTGGGGAAAGACATCGCCCATCTATTCAAATCAACCTATGACCTCTTCTGTAATGAAAAGACACATCTCTGTGTCCAATGGACAATGAGATTACAGTGACCATTGTATTGTGTATGTAAGTTGTGTATAAAAAGCCCATTGTTGCCTGGCCGATCAGAAGACTCTGAACGCTTTCTATCTGACTAGCGGAGGACCGGCCGGGTTGCGCTTGCGAACATTCTCACGTATGTACATTCTCTGTAGCCATTATTCTGTTTAGACTTATCTTGTTAGCCTGTAGTGTATGATTTGTACTGTTTTACCTTTTGGAATAATCCACGGTGGCCTTAGAACCCTGTGGTTTCAACTACAAATCGGTGTTGTGTCTTCACTTTCTAGCAAGGGTTTAAAAGCATATTTATCTGTATAAGGTTTATAAGCATTGATAAGGTGTACGCACTGCGGGTACTTTATACCGTCAGCGCTACTTAAGGTTTAAGGTATAACATCGTTGCAGTACTTTGCTGCTAAGGGTTTAAAGTGTAATCATATCATTGCATTGTATCATTAACAAGGTTTAAAGGTTATCAATTGTGTGTGCGCACGCTGTGTGTACTCTGTACACTCAACGCGGCGTGTGTACACCAAGTACGTACCACGTGCGGGACTCTGTATGCAAATAGCGTACAAAGTGCGTAGCACGTGTATTCAGTCTAGCGGCCATAGCGGCTCCACGGTAATAGTGTATCTAAAGGTATAGCTTTAGGGTCTGAGATAATATCGACATTATCAAAGGTTATAGGCTTGAGTACTATAAAAAGTGAGAACAGACTGAAACATGAAGGGTTAAGGCAGGACCAGGGACGTGCGGTGAGCTAACTGGCTAAGGAGGCACTGGCTAGCACCAGAGCTAGACTTGCACACAATATATGAGCCAAATGGTAGATCTGGGCATTATACACAGGTGCAGCAGTATAAACACCTGGAAATTTTGTGAGTTTTGATCTGAGATGTGCGGAAAAGATGGGCATGGGAGGCACGGCCTCACCTGCAATATATTTTTTACTCCAGAGTTTGGGCTATAAAAATTATTAGAATAATGCAAAGAAGATATTTCATATTCGTTGAATTTTTCATATACCGTATACAGTGAAAACTCTGGCACAAACGTTAGTATGACAGGAAAGGCTCTGCCTCACCTGCCTCACCCCACTGCACATCACTGGGCAGGTCAGGGTCAGGACCTCAAAGGTGTTGGATATTAAAACAGTCATGCACAGTTTAATAAACCAAGCAGTAGCAAGGACTGCCAAGTTTGTGGCTGAAGTGCTTGGTTTATTTGGGCCCCATGAAACAAGCTACCAATGGGTTTAAGGCAGCTAATCTAACAGCTTTACAGTGACAAGATGATGTTGTCATCATTATAATCCTTATGCTCACCAGTGTTCACATCATCTTCACAACATATACAGTCATCCCCACTGCAATCTGCCGAAAAAGAAGTCTCTGTACTTTGACACAATTTGTCTAAAAGGTCTTCCTCATGAAATATATAGTTCATTTTGATGAACATCATCTGTTCCATATTTTGAGGCAGTAGCCTCCTATGCCAACCGTTGACCAGGTTCCTGGCTGTGCTGAAAACACTGTCTGAGTACAAACTGGAGGATTGGTCAGCGTCAATAATGCAAAGCAAGTTTGAACAAGGGCCTCCAATTTGCCTATTTTCCCTTCCAGTACACAGTGGGTCTCTGTGACATGCCTTTTTGTAAGCTGTCATTGATATAATCCTCCACTATTCTTTGGATGTTAACTGTATCAAATGGAGTTACTGTAGAGTTGTCACTAAATTTGGGCAATTCTTTTAGACCTTATACACTAACACAAATAATCCTGCACCAGTAAGTTAAATCATATTAATTATTGTGAGGTCTTATTCTCATTTGTATATAAATCTCTCCAAGGGAAACTGTATATCCCTATTATATTAATCTATGAGGTGCTACGCACTACTCCACTGAGATCTTAAACACTAACACAAAACAAAAGATAAGTACATATGTAGGTGCACTAGAGACCTTATAATTCCTTAAAATATTTTGTTTATTGATATACTTTAAAATCTTTGTTCATTTTTGAAAAGCTGTTAAATATTAGTGAATAAAGAAAGAGTATCTTAAAATAGTCAAAGCCAGTGGCTGCTGCCAATTCCTACTATTCAATGATACAATAAAGGCTTAAAAGTCCCCCATTATTACTGTCTGTTTCACTTTGATGCTTAATTTTCTGCCTTCGATTAATAAAGAATATGAATTTCAATGTGTGGTCCTTTCTCACTTAATTCATTGTATCAAACTTAGATACTTTAGGTAACATTAATGAAACAAAAGAGAAGGACTGTATCTTGGGTGCATAAAAAGGAGGTAAATAATAAAACATAGCTTTTAATTATTTGTCAATAAAATATTGTGATGTTTACTCACATTGTTGTCAAAATTTACAGTGAAAAATAGAGGTTAAAATTGTAAAGACTTGACATACATTGAAGTGAAGTTGAAAAATAAAGATTGTGAAACAAGCGTGTCAGTGATTGCGTGTCCACTGTTGCTTGTCCAAAATGTTGCAAATATGATAATGTTAATACTATGTAAATGATATGTCAGTCTTGTTAAGCAAGTATAAGCTATAAGAAAACAGGCAGGATAATGGTGTAGTGAGTCAAACAGCTGCTATCAGCTGCTTCAACAGCTAACATTGTGCTTCAGCTGGAATAGGGAGAGACATGATTCCATATGACAATGAAAAAAACACCATCAATCTCTATTCACTATTCTAATCTAACTGACTTTACAATCATCCTGTCAATCCATTGGAGGTGCTGTGTGGGATCTAACCTACACATTATTGCTTGTGGTAGAGCGTGTGGACATATGAAGCTCACACACACACACACACACACACACACACACACACACACACACACACTCACTCACTCACTCACTCACTCACTCTCTCACTCTCTCTCTTTCAGGCCATAAAAGCAATTGAATTACACCCTAGTTAATATACTAGAAGGGTTTGTTATATTACGTACATTAAGGGTGCAGTCCTGAACACCAAAAATATTGTAACAAAACTTACATCTTACCACATTTGACGGATCAGTAAACTGCAATATCTACCATCTTATTAGGCTCTGGAGTGTCCTACAGAGATACTGAAAGCTGGCACATGCTGGAGCTCTGCCCGTCCTCTTTATATGGCTCACTGTCTGCTTGTGGCTGTGCAGTGTGAATTTCCAATTATTAAAAATAAACATTTCAATGCCAGCATTAATATATACTGCAGACGCAAGGAGCATCTTATTACCATATACGTTAAAAGTGCGCTGAACGTTGCAGCACTATGTCCCTTAAGAGAAAGCAAGCAGTCTCACACATTTGTATACTGTGGTCCAACGCTCAGAGGTATATATATTTGATATTAAAGGTTATGCATACAAAATAACATATGTACAGTGTATCATTAAGTATAACATGTATAAATATGGTTACAGAGTTACAGTTATAAAATAAGCAGTTGCAGTTACATAAGAATCAGTTACAGCCAATATACATACGCTTAGTTTCACTGGAATCAGGCAGCCAGTCATCAGGTAGGAGACTTCTGATAAGGGTGTGTGTGTGTGTGTGTGTGTGTGTGTGTGTGTGTGTGTGTGTGTGTGTGTGTGTGACTGTGTGTGTGAGTGACTGTGTGTGTGTGTGTGTGTGTGTATGAGTGAATGAGAATGTATCAGAGAGCTGCCTGCTTCTGGGTCCCTATTTTTATACAGTAAAATAATGGGTGTATACAACAGTTGGTTTCATTTTCTTCCATTGGTCCAGAGGCCAGACCTCTCAAGAACTCGATGGCTTATAGATCAGTGTGAGGGCTTTTGTCCTATGTTGCAAACACATGTGTTTGCCCCCAGGGTCAAGCTGTGAGGCCAGTTTCAAGTCTTCAGGAGGTTCTTTGTATTCATACATTTGGTCATAACTAATCGTTACAATGTGCTACAATCTACCCATAGCTATCAAATTAATCCACACATTCTCCTGATCATTTTGACACTAAGGATGATATAATTAACTTGTTCCGTTCCAATAATACATATATATATCACTCTATTATATAAATACAATTTAATACAAAATGGTGCTTAACATGTCTTTGTCTATGTGTTGTATGATTATGTGTTCAATATGCCTTTAAGGCTTGTCTGTGTAAATGCGTATGCTACCGTATATCCTGTGCACGCTGCGTGTATGCGCACGAACAGAGACCTCTCTGTTTGGAGTTTGTATGTTGTGTGTATGTAATATTTTGGCTTCGACAGTCCACCCTTTGACAGTAGACAATAACTGTCATAACTGTCACACTAAACATAATTACAAAAAATATTTCAAACAAAAATTGGTGACCTAGACACACGTATGTATTCATTTCACAAATCAGACATTGACTATAGTTGGGGAAGACAGGGAGGAGGACGGGACATCCTCTATATGTGTTTGGCGGTCACGGGACCACTGGTTGGGTGTGGGACGACATTCAACCTATAGAGTATGCTGCGACAGTGCTATAGCCTATGATGTCTGACTTGAACGAAAGTTACATACATACATGTACCTATGTCTTTGCACACTGATGTTCGGATTCGATAGAGGTTTTGCTGGGTAAAGGTAGAAAACACAAACAAGTCGACATATAAAATTTTCATGGTATATATTCCTATCACTCCCTGAACATTGTTTCAATTTCTGAATCGTATGCTAGGTGTGTTTCATCATTGAACAAGGGTTATTATTTCAGGTAGTGTCCTTCCTAGATAACATGAACCTTCGGAGTTCGGGGAGAGCCACTCATAAACCTTTCTTCCACATATATTAATGAGTTATTTATCTGCTTTGTGTGAATAGGCCATTGTCTGATTGTTCCTGATTACCTTCCAATATCCTGGTTTCCTGAAATTGGTGAAATTTACACATACCAGGGATTTATCTATGGTACTGGTGGATCTTAAGACTAGGGGGTCTAGTTATATTATATTCCTATTCCACCGGTCCCCCCTCCGTGTAATTCAAGTACCTCAGCTAACTCTAAAGAAGGTGGCATTAATCCTGCATTATTTTGTCTTAGAGGTACCTGTGAGCACATCCAACATTCTGTTTGGTATAAGACCTTACCCACTAGTGAGTGGTAATCACTCAAAGGATGTCTGTCAAATGCTGCCTTATTGCTAGACTGACATATCTGGATGCACTCATCTTCAATTATAGGGTCGCAATAACCACATAATACAGTATTCCTCAGACAACAGCCTATCACGTTACCTCCGAACTCCGTAACTACTAGACCTTTGATTTTCTCTGGCTTTAAACAAAGTGATAGGCTGATCCTGGGATCCTATAAAGACATCACTCCTTTCTCCAGAACCAGTTCCAGTCCCACACTCGACTCCTCATGAAAACCTTCCAAAAATAGAATGTCCTGGAGAAAAAAAAATATTTGTAAAAATCTTGCTTATAGCAAATACATTACTACAACTGGTCTTTTTGTAATCCTTTAGTATGCTCAGGTAGTGTTCAACAGTGCCGCCTCTCAGTCTTCTCGGAACAGATTCTCCAGTGATATTTCTGCGATTTCACTCCCTTTACGAGTTCCTTCCGGACTACCGACTTTCCTGCGATGGGAATCGTGGACCCAAGTCTCTCTCTCGGCTACTTTCACTGAAATCGTGCTGTCAACAAAACTTGGTACGGTCCTTCCCACCTGTCTATTAGGCAACCTGAGCTAAGAATAATCACACAGTCTCTTGGTTCACAATCAAGACCGTTAATAGTCAGCATACCAGGAATCAACAGTTTCAAGTTCTTTTGTTAAGATCTCAAATGCTGGCTCATCTCGATAAGGTTCTGTACTGTCACCTCATTGGTGTATTTCTGACCATGGTGCGGATCGATCAGGACATGAGGTTGTCTTCCCCAAAAAAAAATTCAAAGAGGGTGATTCATTAAGTGGGGATCTGGGAATGGTTCCGATGCTACATAACACTAGTGGCAGTGTCTATGACCACAATAGTCCAGTTTCAGCTATCACTTTGTTTCTACTCCTAAGGAAACCATATCTACACACAAATTTCTGCACAATTTTCTTTGCGGTCAGTATTTGTGGTGGCGGGAAATGCCTCTACCCAGTTTGAGAAAACATCAATGCACACCAATACATATTTCAAATTCCTACAGGGTGTTAACTGTACGAAGTCGATTTGTATTACCTGAAAAGGTCCATCTGTAGGAACAGTATGGGATGGCTCTGTCAGTGCTACCTTACCAAATGTTCTTCCTCATGCAAGTAAGACAGGTCACTGCTTTCCTGCTTGCCTGAGAAGAGAACCCTGGTGCACGCCAGTAACCTCTTACCAATTTGCACATACCTTCCCTACCCAGATGAGTCAGACCATATGCCGCCTCAGGTAGGCTTAGGAGATACACCCTGGGGGGCCAGTGGCTTACCTTGTCCATCTCTCCAGAGTCCTGAGGACTCCTTACCATACCCCTTCACCTTCCAGACCTCCTTTTCCTGTAGGGAACACAAATTTGCATCTTAATTTAATTGTTGTGTGTTTGCAATGTAGGGTAAAAACATCTCGAGGAGAGAAAAAAAAATCAGGTCTGCGTTCACTAACGGGCTGTCACTTATGTCTGGTCTCGTAGTAAAGGTCTGATTCAGATATTCCATACCATCATTCATATCAGTGTCTATACAAAATTTTCCTTCACCAGTATTCTCATCTTCCACCCTTTGTGCATTACAAGGCACATGCAGTAATATACTGGTGTCATCAGTGACAGCTCCCTTTTGTGGTGATGAGATATACCAGGTTCAGGCAGAACTTTGAAGGACCAAAACGGCATGTGGTGTATGAACTGTCAAATCATGTACCAGTACTACGTCCTAAGTATTTGACCCTTGTCCTACACAACTGCAGTTTATCCCTTGAGACCTTGTGTCCTGTCTGGAAGAGATGAAACAGAAACTGTTTAGTATCTGCCAAGGACGACTCAAATGAATCAGCGCACAACAACAAGTCATCAACATATTGTATCAGCACCGACCCATTCTCAGGCTGAAAGGACTGTAAACAGTCATGTAGGGCTTGGGAGAAAATACTCAGGCTGTCAGTTGAAACATTGGGAGAGTCGGGTCCATGTATTTTACCCCCTTTGTGAACGCAAGAGAAGAGAAAACAGTGAAGAAAACAGAATAGTGGTTGGTGACAGTAAAGTTTGTAGAGGTGGATAGGATTTTACTAAAATGACAGCTGGATTGGGCACTACGGGGAATTGATTCTTAAATACTTGGTCTACCCCCCTGAAATCTTGTGCTTGCTGTGTCACTACTGGGACTACTTCAGCCATCAATCTAGTGTCCTATCTATCCTAAATTCATAGGTAATCTGGTATCTGTGAGATAATTTCCTCTACCTGCGATGGACATGAATCTAGAACAGTGGAATGCAACATTTGAGGAGTATCTAACATACCTTGTACTTCCTGAGCGGGAGTACAATATATGTATTTCACATTTCAATTTACAAAACAAATTCTCTGGCGATTAAGTTAGTCAGGGGCCACTGCTGCTAGGAGAAAAGAAAAGGGTGTAGCATCATAGAGGCCCAATTGCACTTCTCCCATTTGCCGAATTAGTATTTACCTGAGATCTTTCTTACTATATATGTACTTGAATGGCTCCATACTTACTAGTTCCACTGGTCTCAGCCACTTCCCCTGCAGGCTATAGCTCCTCTTTTACCGGTTGGATTTTATTCCTCTGAGTGCATGAGAAATGGCTGAAACCAGTCGGGTCACCATCTCCTCCTAAATAAAACTTTTGACATTCATTAGTACATATTAAAGGTTACATTCATATTTTTCATATTTTTTTTATTTTTATTTTCTATAGTTTGTATACTGGCTGTAACTGCTTCTACATCTACATATGGTGGTGTACTTGCTTTCTCTTTTTACTTACTTGTTGTTGCTATGAGTTCAAACAGTTATTATGTTGTCGTTCTTGTCTTATATGACTTTGGTTAAACATTTGTTTTCATATTACCTGCAATACCTCAGGATCAAAACCACCAATCACTGGAAATGATGCCCTTTCATCAACAGTCATTCGTACCCATTCATCACAAAAAGCCTCTGTGTATGGACCATATTTCCTACACATAATATAACCAGCGGACCCTTTCGGCCCCTGTCCTTCAGCCTGAACCCTGGCTGGCGAACGTTTCCCACTTGTGCATTTGGCTCCCATTGTGGACTTTTTAAACACAAACACCAAATGGACAATGCAAGCAAATGATGAAAGTTCTCCGAGTTCTTTCACCAACTCCTCTGCTGGAAAGTAGCACGGTCCACTTCTGTAGTGACTGCCGCGTACTCAGTGAGGATCCCTACCAGACCCGTCAGCACTGGAAGTATGACGTATTAACAGCAATAAATCAATACCGCACCTTTTTCAGTGGAGGTTACAGGCCTGCTCTTTTTTTGGTTTCTATTCACTGGAATTTTCTTGGGTGAGAAACAACTTATCGATCACCCTATCCAATGAATGTCCACCTAGGAATATTTCCTGAGAGAGTCAGCGAAAATTCCTTCTCTTTACACAAATCATGTCTGCGTATGCTAACAGAGCGCATTTGATGTCGCAATTGCATGAAATGACGCAAATCGTATCACGTTGCGCCGCGTATCACATACACACACGTGCGGTCCAATCGTATGGCTTATAGAAACTTGTTATCTATACACCGTACGATCACGGGAGTCGAATTCACAAGCTGCGCTCCACAGCCGGAGAATAACACCAAAATCACGATCCTCCGCACATTTTACTTTTAAAACACACACACACTATGTGCCTCAATACCAATACATGAGGTCGCTAGCCTTCACGCCACCAAGCCTCTGCTTACTCAGTGTCTCCTCGACGAGATCCCGTTTTTGTTCTGGGGTTCAATGCACTCACACTTACTTTTCAACAACCCACACTTTTAGATTTTCTGTACAGAAAAAATAAATAATTTACCAGTGATTTATAACATCCCCCCCCCCCCACCCCCCAGAGGTATTACACTTCAATTCATTATGGCTATTGACTATAATTTAAATGCTATGATTCAGATTGGATAACTATCTTGCAGAACATATAATGATATAAATATACATATTTTATATAATAATAGTAATACTAATTTGCATCTCAACAGATGTTCACATGCTTGCTGTTCCCTGGTTCCAGAGTAGTTGAACAGGTTGATTAACATTTCAATTGCCTATCTTGTAACAAGCAGAGGGTTATTTTACACACTCAGTATTTTCCAAGTCTAAAACAAATCCTGGGGGAAAAAACCTGTCATCTGTGTAATCATTTTTCCCCCATGAAACTAAGTATTTACCTCACTATTACTCTCACTAGATCTAATTGAAACACTATTTATAATTGATTATGGCATGAGTTAGTTAAATTAATTGGTAGCTTTTAAATGGTGATGGATTTGTACATATATATTGTTTACATTGTGACAAAGGCTACAGATTGTTTAACAAACTATCAGGAACAGCTTGGAGTCAGCTGTTAGCTAGGTCAGTAGAGAGTGTGGCTTCCAAGACCAATGCAGATTTGTATAGCAGGAACAACAGGTAATATTTGTTATTCATTATTGTACCTTACATTAGACCTAAAATGGCCACGGCTCCTCCCCTTTTCCAAGCCATGTGCTTGGACAAAATGTTGTCCATGCCATGTGGCCAGAATATAAATACTCTATCCCTAGTCACAAATAAATCACATATTATACAAGCACCGGAAGTCGCCCTAATGGACAATTCCCACTGCATGGGAACAAAAATGTCCACACGCTGCTTTTTCAGCGCGAACAAAGCTTTGCTACTTCAGGCCTATGTTAGCAGTATGCGAATAGGACGCAGCATGCTAACACTGCTATATCCATACTATGCACCAACTTTTAAATGCTCTTTAAATTTACTCAACAGATAAACAATCCAATCTGAATCAAACACAGTATGACTTATTGAACCTCGTTTAGCAACAATAAAAAGTATGCTGTAGCATTTCTAATATTGTGTGTTTTTGTCACACTCACAGGCAACAAAGAAATCTATTGTCCCTTGATTCATATCAGCATCTTACTGATAACGCAAAAAAAGTATGCTGTTCAGCAGCATCTAGATGTGTCTATCCTTAGCTGGTAGACCACAGCGCGTCTGTACATCGCATCATTAAGTACATGATATCGCGTCCAACTGTGAATTTCCAATTATTTTAAATATATATTTCAATGCCAGCGTTAATATATACTGCGGATGCAAGGCGCATCTTATTACCATATACGATAAAAGTGTGCTTAACGTTGCAGCACTATGTCCCTTAAGAGAAAGCAAAGAGTCTCACACATTTGTATACTGAGGTCCAATGCTCAGAGGTATATATATATTTGATATTAAAGGTTATGCTTACAAAATAACATATGTACAGTATATCATTAAGTATAACATGTATAAATATGGTTACAGAGCTACCGTTATAAAAGAAGCAGTTGAAGTTACATAAGAATCAATTACAGCCAATATACATATGCTTAGTTTCACTGGAATCAGGCAGCCAGTCATCAGGTAGGAGACTTCTGATAAGGGTGTGTGTGTGTGTGTGTGTGTGTGTGTGTGTGTGTGTGTGTGTGAGCGTGAGCATGTGTGAGTGAGTGTGTGTGTATGTGTGTGTGTGTGTGTGTGAGAGAGTGAATTAGAATGTATCAGAGAGCTGCCTGCTTCTGGGTCCCTATTTTTATACAGTAAAATAATGGGTGTATACAACAGTGGGTTTTATCTTCTTCCATTGGTCCAGAGGCCAGTCCTCTCAAGAACTCGATGACTCATAGGTCAGTGTGAGGGCTTTTGTCCTATGTTGCAAACACATGTGTTTGCCCCCAGGGTCATGCTGTGAGGCCAGTTTCAAGTCTTCAGGAAGTCCTTTGTACTCATACATTTGGTCATAAATAATCATTGCAATGTGCTACAATCTACCCATAGCTATCAAATTAATCCACACATTCTCCTGATCATTTTGACACTAAGGATGATATAATTAACTTGTTCCGTTCCAATAATACATATATATCTGATGTTACACTCTATTATATAAATATAATTTAATACAAACTGGTGCTTAACATGTCTTTGTCTATGTGTTGTATGATTATGTGTTGAATATGCCTTTGTGGTTTGTCTGTGTGAATGCGTATGCAACCGTATATCCTGTGCACACTGCGTGTATGCGCACGAACAGAGACCTCTTTGTTTGGAGTTTGTATGTTGTGTGTATGTAATATTTTTGACTTCGACAGCAGCATGGTTACTTTTGTCCTGCAGCATCACTCTCTGCCTTCCCTTTTTCAGCACCTCTCTCTGTATAGCTCATTCTCCACCTGAGTTGCTGCATAATCTCTCTCTGCCCCAGCTTTTGCAATATCTCTCTCTTACAAGGATGCTGCAGCACGTCACTGCTTCAGATTCTGCAGCACCTCTGTCTTCCCTAGTTGCTGCAGCACCTTTCTCTACATTGATGCTGCTGCACCTCTCACTTTTTACTCTGCCTCTCAGGCAGCTTCAGCACCTCTCTCTGCCCCTCAAACTGCTGCAGAGCAGCTATTTCTGTCCCTCTATCAATTCTGGGACATTATTTTAATTGAGATATAGTGGGATTATCAGGTCTGGGATGGCAGTTTTATGGTATTATTTTAATTGAGGCATTGGGAGATTATCAAATTTGGGGAGGGGGTTCGTTTTGGGGCATTATTTTCATTGAGAAATTGGGGGATTATCAGGTATGTGGGAGATCACATTTGGGGCATTATCTTCATTGAGGGTTTGGGGGATTGAGAGATCAATTCAGTCGAAGCATACATAGTGTTTTTAATTTATTTGAATTAAACAAGTAAAAAGTTAAATACAGCTACTTCCGTATCTCTACTGTGGTGTAACATGCATAAAGGGCTTTACCATGGAATAACATGTATAAGGGGCTCTTCTATGGTGTAACATGTATAAGGGGATCTACTGTGGCATAATATATATATAAGGAGCTCTACTGTGGCACAATATGTATAAGCGGCTGTACTGTGGCGTAATGTGTATAAGCAGCTCTACTGTGGCTTAACTTGTATAAACAGTTCTACTGTGGTGTAACATGTATAAACAGCTCTACTGTGGTGTAACGTGTATAATCAGCTTTACTGTGTGGCATAATTTGTATAAGCAGGTATACTGTGGTTTAACGTGTATAAGTGGCTCTACTGTGTGGCATAACATATATAACATGCATAACATGTATAAGCAGCTCTACTGTGGCGTTACGTGTATAAGCAGCTCTACTGTGTGGCATAACTTGTATAAGCAGTTCTGTTGTGGTGTAACGTGTATAAGTGGCTCTACTGTGGCATAACATGTATATGCAGCTCTACTGTGGCATAACATGTATAAGCAGCTCTACTGTGGCGTAACGTGTATAAGCAGCTCTACTGAGGCATAACATGTATAAGCAGCTCTACTGAGGCATAACGTATATAAGGAGTAATACTGTGTGGTGTAATGTGAATAACGGACATTACTGTGCGGTGTAATGTGAATTGGCACTATTATGTGGCCATGCTTCTTCACACAAAGCCACGCCCATATATTCAGTGTGCACTGTCCATATTTCAAACATGGCACCCAAAGAAAACTTTTGCACTGAGCTCCACAAGGTCTAGAACTGGCCATGTCATGATTTCGGATTTTTAAATATTTTTTATTTTCATATGTAATATGTCAAAACATGTTGGCCAGGCCCCCAATTCAGTACAGGGGGCGCCAAATATACCCTTGAGCCATTGCACCTAGCTACACCTCTGCCTATGCAGCTAACTAAATCCTAACACTACAACATTGCATACTAACAATTATAAAATTATATTTTTATTCAGTGCAATACAAGCTCTGTGTGGCTGCCAGGAAGATTGTTGTTAAAAATGATACAAATGTAGGAAAGAAGTTACAGTGTTTCAGGATGAGTAGATACATTCTATATACTGGTTACGGTTATGTGACCAGCGGTCGGGAGACCAAGTGGGAATAGAACATGTGGCGAGCACAGCGAGAGGCTTCATTGCACTCGCCCTTCCTCCACCCGCCGGCCAACTAAATACTGGGATCCCGGTGTCGGCATGGTGACCGGCGGTCTCCCAACTGCCGGACACACAAACCCAACCCCTATATAAACATCTAGAATTAAATAATTTTTAATTCTATTACTACTGACATTCACTGAATAGCTGTGTCTCTTAAATGAATAAAAATAAATATTACGATCACCCACTAATCTTTACCTGCCTGAATAATAAATCAATATGGTCATAAATACACTGATCTGAAATAATCTGAAAGCTGAGCATCAAGCTGACATATTTTGACTAAAGGCACAAATAGACTCATTTACAGTACCTCATGTGTGCATATATTTTGAAGTAATCTATATTCTACAAACTAATGAGAATAAGACACCATTTGGACAATAGCAACACATACTGTAGACACAAATTTTAATCTTTAACACACAATCTTTATTTTTCAACTTTACTTATATATATGTCAAGTTTTTGGCGATTTTAACCTATATTTTTTACTGTAAAGTTTGACAATAATGTGAGCAAAAATCACAGTATTGTATTGACAAATAATTAAAAGCTACGTTTTATTATTTACCTCTTTTTTATGTGCCCAAGATACATTCTTTCTCTTCTGTTTCTTTATTAACTGTACCATATACTGTAGTTGGCAGCACCCCCTGCAGTAATAAACACTTTCTGCTGCGGGGTATACTGGGATCCACAAGGATGGACAATGGGGTGTAGAGTAGGATCTTGATTCAAGGCACCAACAGGCTCAAAGCTTTGACTGTTCCCAGAATGCACAGCGCCGCCTCCTCTATAACCCTACCTCCCTGCACAGGAGCTCAGTTTTGTAGTTGGTGCTGCAGTAAGCAGGCACATAACAAAGGGGCTGCTCCAGGCAGCCCTAAGAAGAGCTTTTTTTTTTTTTTAAAGTGAAGACTTCAAGGGCAGCAGCGGTGGTAAATGTCAGAAGACCTTCACTGCTGCAGCTCCAGCTCTCCCCAGCGGCGCTGTACACTCCCGAGCCCTGGTTGCCGGGTGACTACAGCAGGAGGCTCCGGTTTTCTTCAGCCAGGCACACACGACGGGGGCTCTCTGGGATCGCGTGGCCCGCGCTTCAGGAGGTGGTGAGTGGGTCCCGCTTGCGGGACCCGGTCTTTATCGCGATCCAGCGTGGTCAGTGGGAGGTGGGCCGCGCGCGCTGGCGGTGGACACTGTGGCAGTATAGGCGATCCCACTAGATCACCAGGGCATGGGTGCAGGTCAGGTTTTCTCTCTAAACCATTTTCAGTAGCCCACAGTACCCGGTGGTTTTGCCAGCAGGGGGATAAGGCTTAGACCTGAAGCCCCTCCCCCAGCCCCAGGGCGCCATTTCCCGCAAATGTTCCCGCCCTGGAGCTGCATATCTGTCTCTCCCTCACTCCCTGTCAGTGTCTGGGCACCATTATCCCTCAGCTTCACTGTTCCTGGGACTGCTTGGGAAAATCCTCCTGTGTAAAGCTGCCTGGTTGTCAGTGCTGTGACTTTACATGACACTTAAGCATTCTACCTGCCTTTTTAGACAGTGCTAGTTAAGAAAGAGTGCATTTAGTCAGGGTTTTCTAGTACAATTACCCTGTGATATAAATCCAGTTTTCACTGTGCAGTGTTATATCTATTGACTATATAGCTATATATATAAGCTAGTCCAGTGCAGTATTATTGTTTGTAATAACCTCTGCATTGTATAAACTGTGACTATCTGTGTGTGCATTAGATAGCTGAGTGGTGTCCATTTCGTGTCTTTCACTCAACTTGCTATCCCTATATTCTATAACCTGAGGGGGCTTGGTGCGTCAGGTTTTATATTGATATAGGATTTTCACAAAGATATACTTTAATATGTATTTTTATCTGTGATTTAGTCACCATATCTCTCCTTTATCTCTGCTAGTGCTGACTACATTGTGCAGGGGTTTGGGTAAGAGGTATTGTGCTGCTGCCAATTGTCCTGTGTTACCTGATACTGCAAGTTATATCATGTCTGCTTCTGAGGGTAACGGTTCTGGGGCTGAACACACTGCCGGTGTTGCTGAAGCCACAGATCACTATGGGGAGATTATAGACGCTGTGGGCTCTGGTTCTGGGGGCTCCTTGCCCCCCAGTGGGACTGTGGCAACGGAGGTACTGTACCTAATGACCCACCGTGGGCCACTTTTTCCACGCTTCTACATACGCTAGTTAATAAACTAACACCCCCTATGGGACCCCCAATGCCTGTACAATCGTATGTGGTCCCTGCAGCTAACCCGCCGTGGGCAGACGATTTATCTGCTCAATTGAAGAAGTTGAACCAGTCCCTGACTACTAAAAAGTCTGAGGGGTCCTCTAAGCGAGCGCTTGTCTCCTCACAATCCACTGCTGTCACTGACACCTCGTCTGATGAAGACGGCACTTACACTGACCCCACAGGTTCTGACTCAGATACTGCTGATAGGGAGGGTAGTTCAGATGTGGATGTTCCTGATCTTTTGGAGGCTATTAAGTTAATTCTACAGAGTACGGATGATCCCGAGCCATCCGTCCCTCCCAAGAAACCAGATAGGTTCAAGCGTCAGAAGGTGGTTAAACAAGTTTTACCTCACTCTGATCACCTAGTGAATATACGTCAGGAACCCTGGGAAAACCCGGGTACGAAGTTTGTGCCTCAAAAGAAGATGCTGGCTCGCTATCCCCTCGCACCAGAGCTGTCTAAGAATTGGGAAACGCCTCCTCCGATAGACTCACATGTGGCTAGGATGGTGGTTTCCTCAGCTCTACATGTCACTACCGTTACGTCTCTAAAAGAGCCTACGGATAAACGTGTGGAGGGTTGTCTTAAAGCGATTTACACCCTCACGGGTGCTGCACAAAGGCCCACTATTGCAGCAACATGGGCTGCAGAGGCTATTGAAGCATGGGCCTTGGAGTTAGAAGCTGAAATCTCTTCTGACCATGCTAGACAATGCTTGTCATATATTGTCACAGCTACTCGCTATATTAAAGAGGCGGCGTCTGATGCCGGTATCTTAGCAGCCAAGGCCTCTACTACGTCAGTCCTGGCTTGCCGGATATTGTGGCTGAGATCCTGTTCTGTGGATCTGGACTCTAGAAAAACCCTGGAGGTACTCCCTTTCAAGGGAGATATTCTGTTTGGGGAGGACTTAAATAAGATAGTGGCTGACTTGGCTACTGCCAAAACTGCCTGTCTGCCAAGTACCGCTCCTTCTGTGTCGAAGGCTAAAGGTACTTCCTTTCGCCCCTTTCATCCTTCAGATAAAGCAAAAGGTCAGGCGTACAACAAGCAGGCCCGCACTTCCAAACCTGGTAAGCCGAAGCCAAAAAGAGCCTGGGCAGCCCGTCAGCCAGCTTCCAAGGCCGATAAGCCTGCCACATGACAGGGCGGGCCTCCCCCTGGCGGATCCCAGGGTGGGGGGCCAACTTCTAGGGTATACCCAGGAATGGTTAAAGAACACTTCAGATGCCTGGGTACGTGAAGTCGTCACTCGGGGTTACGCCATAGCCTTCAAAAACCGACCTTCTCATCGATTTTGCCAGACAGACGTCCCGTTGGACCAGACAAAGGCAAACACTCTGCATGCGGTGGTACAGACCCTCCTGGATACAGGAGTCGTAGTACAAGTGCCTCTTGCGCAGAGGGGCCGGGGGTACTATTCTCCACTGTTTCTAGTCCCGAAACCGAATGTGTCCTCCCGGCCCATTCTCAACCTCAAGGCATTGAACAGGTTTGTGAAGGTTTCCAAGTTCCGTATGGAAACTCTTCGCTCTATAGTTCTGGCCTTGGAACCTAGGGACTACATGGTCTCCCTGGATATACAGGATGCTTACCTGCATATTCCTATAGCAGCGTCACATCAGCAATACCTGAGGTTTGCTATTGGCAACCTCCATTACCAGTTTCGGGAATTACCTTTTGGTTTAACAATGGCTCCGCGAGTCTTCACCAAAGTAATGGCAGTGATGACGGTGGTACTGCGCCATCAAGGGGTCAGGATACTGCCATATCTGGACAACTTGTTAATCCTGGCAAATTCCCAAGAACCTCTCCTACGTCATTTAGATATGACGGTCCAGTTTCTACAAGCCCACGGGTGGCTCATCAACTGGAAGAAATCCTCCCTGATCCCTGCTCAGAGCATGGTGCATCTGGGAGCGCTATTGGACACTCACAACCAGAGGTTGTTCTTTTGTCAGGAGAAAGTCCTGAAGCTTCAGGAACAGGATTCGTTGCTTCCTTTCTCGTCTGCAAGTGTCGATACATTCGGCGATGCAGGTGCTGGG
The DNA here is from genome assembly GCF_028390025.1 of Pseudophryne corroboree. Lineage (NCBI taxonomy): Eukaryota > Metazoa > Chordata > Amphibia > Anura > Myobatrachidae > Pseudophryne > Pseudophryne corroboree. The sequence continues at coordinate 757,563,835 of NC_086445.1, read as the reverse complement.
CCTCATGGTATCAGCATTCGACATAGTGGACTATGCTCAATTCCATTCTCGCCCCCTCCAGAGGCTGATTCTAGCCAAGTGGGATGGCCTGCCTCACCGGATCAGGTCTCAAATTATCTCATTGACTCCGGAGGTCCATCTGTCGCTGCTCTGGTGGCTCCAGGACTAACAGTTGTGGATATCCAACTGGGTCCTGTTGACGACAGATGCCAGTCTAAGAGGTTGGGGCGCGGTGCTGGAGCAACACTCCCTTCAGGGTCGGTGGTCCAAGGAGGAGCCCCTACTCTCAATCAACATTCTGGACTTGCGGGCAGTCTTCAATGCATTGAACCTAGCCCAGAATTTAATTCACAACCGTCCTGTTCAAGTGCAGTCGGACAACGCCACCACAGTGGCTTACATAAATCATCAAGGCGGCACTCAAATCCGTCTGGCAATGAAGGAAGTCTCACGGATTCTACATTGGGCGGTACGCCATCTACCGGCCATATCGGCAATCTTCATTCCGGGAGTCCTGAATAGGGAAACTGACTTTCTCAGTCATCAGGACGTGCATGCCGGCGAGTGGGGCCTCCATCCAGAAGTGTTTCAACTCCTAGTGGAAAGGTGGGGTCTTCCAGACGTAGATCTGATGGCATCTCGACACAATCACAAGGTTCCGGTCTTCGGAGCAAGGACAAGGGATCCTCAAGCAGCATTCGTGGATGCGCTGGCAGTGCCGTGGAGGTTTTGGCTGCTGTACGTGTTCCCTCCGGTGTCACTCCTGCCCAGGGTAATTCGGAAGTTCAAGCAAGAAAAAGGAATTCTGCTTCTCATAGCTCCAACGTGGCCCAGACGGCACTGGTTCTCAGACCTGCAGGGCCTATCGTCAGAGCGCCCAGTTCTACTTCCACAATGCCCAAACCTCCTTGTTCAGGGCCCCTGTGTCTACTAGGATCTAGCCCGGCTGTCTTTGACGGCTTGGCTCTTGAAGCTTCCGTCTTGAGGGCTAAGGATTTTTCTGTGGAGGTCATTAAAACTATGTTGCGGGCCCGGAAACCGGCTTCTGCCTGGATTTACCATAGGGTCTGGCATTCCTACTTTGTTTGGTGCGCATTTAACAATTATGACGCTTCCAAGTTTAGTACAGCCAAACTTTTGGCTTTTCTGCAGCAGGGCCTGGATTTGGGCCTGTGTCTGGCCTCCCTCAAGGTTCATATTTCTGCCTTGTTGGTGTAGTTTCAGAGAAAGATTGCGACTTTACCTGATGTTCATACTTTCACTCAGGGTGTGTTGCGTATCCAGCCTCCCTATGTCCCGCCTGTGGCTCCGTGGGACTTGTTGGTGGTTTTGGAGGTGTTGCAGGAGCCTCCGTTTGAACCCCTTGGTTCAGCTGATCTTAAGTGGCTTTCCCTTAAGGTGGTGTTCTTGCTGACTATTGCCTCTGCTAGAAGAGTGTCGGATTTGGGTGCCCTTTCCCCATTTCTGATTTTTCACCGTGACTGGGTAGTACTTCGGACTCGTCCCGGTTTTTTACCGAAGGTAGTTTCCTCGCTCCACCTTAATCAGGAGATTGTGGTTCCAGCCTTTGTCTCTCCTGAATTGTCTTCCAAAGAGCGGTCTTTGGATGTGGTACGGGCTCTCCGTATCTATGTGAAGAGAACTGCTTCTATTCAAAAATCTGATTCTCTCTTTGTTTTGTTTGGATTTCACAAACATGGCTGGCCTGCTCACAAGCAGACTCTGGCCAGGTGGATTAGAATGGTGATTGCACATGCTTATGTGAAGGCTGGTCTGTCAGCTCCTGCTCACATTACGGCCCATTCTACTCGGTCTGTTCAACCTTCTTGGGCGGCCCAACGTGGTGCGACCCTTGACCAATTGTGCAAGGCGGCTACGTGGTCCTTCGTGAATACGTTCATAAGGTTTTATGCCTTTGATACTGCCGCTTCCCATGATGCTTCCTTTGGATGCCGGGTTCTTGTGCCCACTACAGTGCGTCCCCTCCCATAAGGAACTGCTTTAGGACATCCCCATTGTCCATCCTTGTGGAGCCCAGTGTACCCCGCAGCAAAAAAACGAGTTTTATTTTAAGAACTTACTGTTGTTAAAACTCTTTCTGCGAGGTACACTGGGCTCCACAAGGCGCCCACCCTGACGCACTTAGCTTCTTTGAGTTGGTATGGCATTAGCCGCTGACACTTCTCCTCTCGTGAGAGTGTGGTGTATGTGGCTACTAACTGTTGTTGTCTCTTTTCCTGCTACTGCATTGGGCTGGTTAACTAAAAACTGAGCTCCTGTGCAGGGAGGCGTGGTTATAGAGGAGGCGGCGCTGTGCATTCTGGGAACAGTCAAAGCTTTGAGTCTGTTGGTGCCTCGGATCAAGATCCTACTCTACACCCCATTGTCCATCCTTGTGGAGCCCAGTGTACCTTGCAGAAAGAGTTTTAACATAGGTAAGTTCTTACCATAAAACCCGTTTTTCTACTAAACATATATAGGGGTATCTTATACTAATATATTATTATCATACACTAATTGAGTGTGTAGATGTACTTCCACGCTTTCACAAGTGATTACGGGTTGTGCAGATACATAATTACCTTTTTTATACTTTAGATAACCACAATAAATATAACAATCTTATTTATATACAGGCATTTTTACCATGGATTAATTTGTTTCTTTTACCAAAGTATCTCAACCTCACTAGTTGTATTATTTTATTCAGAGGCTATTCGAATACTTATTAGATGTTATTTTTTTGTCCCAAGTTAGTTTTCTTCCCACTACATCTGAAGGGATCTTTTATAGATACTTTACGCTGCCTTGTTCAGGAAGATATAGAAAAACTCAAGGAGTACCAAAAACATACCAAACCCTGCAACTTGTCCTATAGTGAAAGAAAAGCATTAAAGGATCTGAGAGAGCACAAAGATCTGGTTATTAAACCTGCATACAAAGGAGTGGATGTGGTATGATCTTGAGGATTATAAATTTGAAGTCTACAGACAACTGGGAGAGGGAAACGTCTATAGACAACTACTGAAATTTTCTACAGATATAGGGGTTTGTTAGCAAACCAAAAAAGCATACTAATGGGCAAAACCATGTTGCACTGCAAATGGAGCAGGGAGATTTAGATTGGAGTGTGTTATATTGTTTCTGTGCATGGTAAATTATAGCTGCTTTATTTCTACATTGCAATTTAGATTCAGTTTGAACACACCTCACCCAAATCTAACTCCCCCTGCACATATAACATTTGCCCCTCCTGCACTGCAACATGGTTCTGCCCATTAGTGTGTCTGAGAGACGAGGATACCATGGGCCACTTCTTTCTGCTGTGTCCCTTCAATATAGAAGTGTACAATGGAGTTTCAAAAGCTTTAGCTACCTCTTGCCTATCGGGGCTGAGTTACCAGGAATAGGTCTACGAGTCATTTAAACAGTATGAGGATTTGAGTTAAGCACTATTTTTCTAGTTGTCCTAGCTTTTAGGTACCACACATGAAGTGCATGGTGACAGATATCTCTGAGAGGCAAAATCCTTCCCTGCAGAGAGGTGGTGGCTCTGATTCTGCATGAGGTGAGGAGGAGGATGGAGTTGTAGATAGGGAGGTTAGATGTTGTCGACTAGTCCCGGCTGTGGCACCAGTTGAAGCTTCCTTGGTGGTTGACAAATGACTTCCCTCTTTCCAATCTTTGGGTCTGGCTGTCTATTCACTATCATATCTGTACTTAGATTTTATGGTTGGGGGGAAGGGAACCCAGAAGGCAAAGAAGGCACATTAATTTGTTAGGCATGTTAGCACTGTGCAAGCACTGCGAGATGCCTGGTTTAAGTGAGCTATCAGTTCCTGGGCAGCTCTGCTAATGTTGGTCGTCTTTTTTGCCGTAAATGCAATTTATATGCATCGCTAAGTGAATAGGATGCACAAGCAGCTTCTGCTGGTTATGTGGCATGCCTATATTCTGTGTAAGACTGCAAATGTATCTGCTTTCAAAATGTAAGCAAAACATAGCATTTCATATGTATTGATAATTAATTTTATACAGCGCACCAGAGGAACATTTAGTTGTAGGGCATGTTGTCACTTGATGCCTGCCATCCCGGTGATTTTGGACTCCACCCTGCAGTATTATTGTATTAAAAAAGAATTACTGTATTTACTGTGCATTGAATGGTTGTCATGGCTTGCTACATTGTACAGTATTCTGTAGTGCCATATCCATCCGCTACTATTCAGCACTGTACTGTATGTTTTATTAGTGGAACAATAGACACCCAGCAGGAAAGCTGTGTGTTGCATGCTGTGGATACTCTTGTGCCTTATCACACCTTACGTCACCAACCTGCACTATTTTCATGGCACAGCTAGGATGCCTGTATGGTGTTACAGCAGGAGCGGCAACATACGCGTGCACACGGGGGGTGCCTGGTGCACACAGGCACCCCCTAATGTCCGGCATCCCCCCAGCACGTCACGCCGATCATCGCTGTCTGTGTGCTGTTGTTGTAGCAGTGCTACTGCTACTACAGCAGCACACTGATACAGCGATGATCGGATAACCACCTGGCTGCATCGCTCACTGCCCTAACAGTATTCACCCCCTCCCGCTGCGCCACCGCCGGTCAAACTCACACAGCTCCCTGTCAGCTGCGCGGCTTCTTCATGGACAGGTGGGCTGGCCGCACAGCCCAGCCCACCCACTATCATAATCCGACTGCCTCGTGGTGTGATGTCAGCACGTCACACCGCACGCCCTCCCTTCCTTCCCACCCTGCACTGTCGGCTGTCCTCCGAGTACCGGCTCCCGCCCGTGCTCATTTCTAGACTGAGTAGTGTGTGCAATGCTCTGCTGCCCTGCCATTTTCGACCGCTGGAGGACTCGGAGAGGAGGACATTAGTCTCATCATCCTGCCTGAGCCTGCCCTTCAGAATGTGAGTGAGAGACTCACTCACTCACTGTCTCTGTGTGCACAGGGCAAAGTTCAGGCCAGGTGGGGCTTACAGCAGTAGCTGGCACTCCCATAAAAGCATAACTTGCTCAAGTGCTCAGAAAGATAGATATATAAAGGTCCATAAATAACTGGCACTCAGAGACAGCAAAATGATTCAAAAGTAATATGTAATAATATCCATGTCAAGAAGTGATATTACATATTGCTTTTGAATCATTTTTATGTATGTATATATATATATATATATATATATATATGTATATATATATATATATATGCCCTCTGACTGGATAGATACAAAACTTGCGAGGAAAAGGTTAACGGTTCACCTTGACAAAGGGGCGCAAATCGCCCTGAAACATTGGAGTTTTATACTGTTATGTTTTAATACATTCGTTGCACCTTTAAAAGCCTCCCGAGTGCTGCTGTTTTTTCCTCGCAGGTTTTGTGTGTGTATGTATGTATAGATATATACATACATACAGATAGTTGGTGGTCGGCACTCACTATGGCCCTCATTCCGAGTTGTTCGCTCATTATTTTCCTTCGCATCGGTGCGATTTTCCGCTAACTGCGCATGCGCAATGTTCGCACTGCGGTTGCACCAAGTAAATTTGCTAAGAAGTTTGGTATTTTACTTACGGCATTACAAGGTTTTTTCTTCGTTCTGCTGATCGTAGTGTGATTGACAGGAAGTGGGTGTTTCTGGGCGGAAACTGGCCGTTTTATGGGAGGGTGTGAAAAAACGCTGCCGTTTCTGGGAAAAACGCGGGAGTGGCTGGAGAAACGGGGGAGTGTCTGGGCGAACGCTGGGTGTGTTTGTGACGTCAAACCAGGAACGACAAGCACTGAACTGATCGCACTGGAAGAGTAAGTCTCGAGCTACTCAGAAACTGCAAAGAAAAATATTTTCGCAATATTGCGAATACTTCGTTCGCAATTCTGCTAAGCTAAGATTCACTCCCAGAGGGCGGCGGCTTAGCGTGTGCACTGCTGCGAAAAGCGGCTAGCGAGCGAACAACTCGGAATGAGGGCTCATATACATCCAATAATGGGGGTAATTCCAAGTTGATAGCAGCAGGATTTTTTTTAGCAGTTGGTCAAAACCATATGCACTGCAGGGGAGGCAGATATAACATGTGCAGAGAGAGTTAGATTTGGGTGGGTTATTTTATTTCTGTGCAGGGTAAATACTGGCTGCTTTATTTTTACATTACAAATTAGATTGCAGATTGAACACACCACACCCAAAGCTAACTCTCTCTGCACATGTTATATCTGCCTCCCCTGCAGTGCACATGGTTTTGCCCAACTGCTAAAAAAAATCCTGCTGCAATCAACTTGGAATTACCCCCAATGTTTATATACTGGCCCCGTTGCCCTCCATTTAAGGTGCACTCATACATCGTAGATGTCACAAATACATACAGGGAATCTCGATCAATGGGTGTCAGACTATACGTAATGACAACATATGACATATGACTCATATTTCTGCTGCGCGGTACACTGGGCTCCACAGGGAATGACATTGGTGTGTAGAGTAGGATCTTGATCCGAGGCACCAACAGGCTAAAAGCTTTGACTGTTCCCAGAATGCATAACGCCGTGTGCCGCCAACACTACTGTACCATGTTCAAAAGCTCCTAAAGTGTTTACCGATGTACTGTATATTCACAGGCATTTGTGAATGCATAATAATATAGTGGGCTGCTGGTAGATCAATGTTAGATGCAGGGTGGTCCCGCTGTTGCCTATTAGACACGGAGTAGCAGAGGGCATTAACTATCAAATATGTATCAGCGAATTACATCAGCAGTCAGTAATTGAGTCCTATACGCAATCATTCTTGACACAGTGAAAATCATTATAACTGCACTATATATAGTACATGCTGCACAGATTAATATTAATGTGGAATTAACATAATGGACGGCTAGTAGATTGTTGTTACAAGCAGAGCAGGGTGGTCCTGCCATCACCTATCAGATAGGGAGTGACAGAAAAATATATAGTAATTAATGCACTCTTGCTTGATATATTGGTGGTCAATAGCCGAGTTTCACATATAATTGATTTTCTTTTCAGTCTCTTGATATGATGTGATAGAGCAATCACTGAATAGCCTGCAGGGAAATAACATATGCTGGAGAGAAATATACTGTTTGTTTCAAGGCAACTGACAATGTGCACATGCCAATAATTGATATCAGTCATGAAATAATTTTGACAGTATGGACATGGAACACACTGATTAAATATGCGTGCAAATGTACAGAAATATATCTGACTGCTACCCTGCACACTGCACAGCACTGATTTCATTAAATGGTTTGAAGCGTGTCTACACCCTGTTCACGGGAACACAATATCATTTAAAAGGACACCTTACTATTTATAGTGTGTCATAACAATAGATACACATATAACCAAATAAAGCATACTTGCCTACCTGACCCTCTCCATGAGGGAGAAAATGCTCTGTTCCTGGACTTTCCTGGTAATGTATGATTGCCATCACCTGTGGTGAAACGCCTTTCTTATCAATTAACTAGGTGATGGCAATCATACATTACCAGGAAAGTCCAGGAACGCTCTAGAGCATTTTCTCCCTCATGGAGAGGGTCAGGTAGGCAAGTATGAAATAAAGATAGATTATTTCTAAACTGTTCTGTGTTAATGTCTGACTGGGAGAATAAGATACATATGTGTCTGATTGATAAATGGATACATGTTTAGAAATAACTAGCCAATGTTTCCATTTAAAGGGCAACATAGTGCATTGACAATTTTAGAGAATAAAACACATGCACAGTTATCATCATTTGTATACATATATATTTATTGGCATGCAAAATATACTTCATAAGTGAGGAGAATTAAGTAATAGAACATAATGCTGGCACTTCTGAAAATATACACAAACATTGGATCATAAGAACGCTAGAACTCAACAAAGGAGAATTATATTCATATACAGGTATAAGAATAAGAGACGGCACACGATTTGGTTTTAAATTTATTATTTTTTCACACAAACAAAAATTTGTCTAAAAAAAACTTTTCTCATCACGTTTTTCTATTTCTTTATTGTTTTTAATATTTCGCTTTGTATGACCTCGTATTTGGGTCATAATAATATCACATGTGGGATTACGAATAAAAGAATATATTCCACATGGGTATTGGTATTTCAATTTTGAAACATGTACTAAGTAATAAATACAATAAAATCTATTTTTTTATTGAAAAACATAATATATATGAATGGGATAGAGTCACCTTGACAAACTGATTCCTGTCACGAGTTGTTTCATAACATTGAAACATTGTATTTGTTTATGTATTATTTTTAGTCTGGTGATGGGCATTGTGGTGATGTCAGTATCCGGTGCCTGATAGCGGGAGACGCCATGGACGCGTGGTGATGGGTGCACTATATAGGTGAATGTTTGTGAATATGTCTGTTATCCTGATGAAAATGCTTATGCATTGAAATGTTGTTCAGAAGCTTTGCAGCGTCTAGTGTCTTCTTTCCCAAGTGCCGCCGATTCCCTGTGTATATGTGTCTGTGTGTGTGTATACATATATATATATATATATATATATATATATGTATATATTTATAAGCAGAGCCAAGAAATCAGTAGTTTACTTAGTGCACCTTTAGACTATAATCTATAGGTGCACTCGGTAAACTACTGATTGCTTGGCTCAGCTAATATATATATATATATATATATATATATTCTCTCTACTATAGATATATAGATCAGTGAAAGGCTGCTGCACTCACAGGTCTTGTAATCCATAAACTGGTCATATACTTGTCCACCTCATCTTAGCAGGACACTCCTACAGGTCAACATTTCATTACATAAAATTTTGTATGTCTTGACAAAATGTAATGCAATAAAATGAAACATGGACTGGAGTGACTCCAGTCCATGTTTCATTTTATTGCATTACATTTTGTCAAGACATACAAAATTTTATGTAATGAAATGTTGACCTGTATATGGACTGGAGTGTCCTGCTAATGTGAGGTGAATAAGCATATAACCTGCTTACGGATTACAAGCCCTGTGAGTCCCGCAGCCTTTCACTGACTATATTACTGAAGGCACCCAGGTATATTTAATGTTGTGGAATATGGAGTCCCATTCATTTTCTGTGTGTGTGTGTGTGTGTGTGTGTGTGTGTGTATGTATGTATGTATGTGTAACCCTCTTTTTTTTTTTTTTTTTGAAGGGACATGCAGCAGCACTGTCAACGCAGTACTAGCAGGAGGAGGTGGTCCAGCCAATCCAGCGCCTCTTCTCACCTTTTCTTCTCTCTGATGCTGTTGCCCGATGTCACAATCCAATGGAAACCAGAAGAGGGGAACCGCTGCTGCCAGTGTTGAAAGTGGCTACCGCTGCTGCCTAAGGTACCCAGTGCCTCTTGTACTGAAGGAGGACACACACAGTGATGCTTGTACTAGGGGGTATGGGGTCAAAATGAGGTACACAGTTACCACCTGTACCCCCACTCTCTCTACCCTGGCCCCCTCTCTCAACCCTCTGTCTCACATCTTTTTTTTTTCTTCCTCTTACTCTCTCTTGACCCTCTCTCATACTCCCACAATGTCTCCCCTCTTTCTGTTTTCTTCCTCACACTATCTCCACCCCCCCCCCCCCCTCCGGCCCCTCTCACCCCTTTTTTCTTTATTTCTTTCTTTCAATCTTTCTTTTCCTTTTCTCACTTTCTTTCTCTCATATTTTGTTCTTACTCTTTCCCTCCCTCTCTCTCTGCCCTGCTATCTCTCCTCCGCCACCCTCTCTCTTTTAACTCTCTCTCCCACCCCCCATCTCACTCAACCTTCTCTCAACCTCCCTCTGTCTCACCTCTCTCTCTCTTATTCCTTCTCCCCTCCTGCACCTCTGTCTCTCTAAACCCCCTCTCTCACCCTCCCTCTCTGTCTCACCCCTCTCTCTTCTTTCTCATTAAATCTTTCTCCACCGTCTGTCTTTGTAACTTTTTTCTTCCATGTACTGTATGTAGGTATTTATAGTTATTTATGTTAGTGTATTTTTGTCACACTATTTATCTGTACAGAGTATACAGCCTGATGAGCCTTGGTTACCATTAAGTCCCAGTCAGCATGTGTCACGTTATCTCCACGGGATGCCGTTGGGGCTCATTCACGCACAGCAGACTAGAAGGCACAAGATTTGCAAGCCTACATTAAGGTAAGGCACATGTTCTGTGTTCTGCCTTGAAAAGAGGATGTTGTCCTGAAATGTTGTCTGGTGGTGGATATGATACTCTGCGTGCATCATATCTTTCCATAAGCCTTCCGTTGAATTTAAGGAAGGGCACCGGAGCAGACACACTGTATATGTGTGTTCTGAATTGATAGAATAGCACAACAATATCCAAATGGACAGCAGGTGACAATCGGAGTATTTTTAAGGGTTAACATTTTTTCTCTACTTTTCTGGAGACACAGCCTGATGAAAGGGATTGTGTGCTCCCTGTTTTTTTTTTTTTTTTGTGGTAAAACACTGTTTATGAGGATGACAACGGAACAATAACATTTTAAATCAACTTGTGAGTGCCGAATCTATGTACTATGCCAGTGGTTCTCAAACTGTATGCCGTGCCACCCTGGGGTACCTCAGGACACTTGCAGGGGTGCCTTGGACTGGTGGTCAAGGACCAATTCAAATTATATATGGTCAATATAATGGGCAAAACCAGTGCTGGTGGCTGCCAGTCATAAAATATATGGACAAACGGAAGCAAATCTTGTCCATCATCACACAATTGCACCTAAGGACAATTTAAATTAATTTAATATTTCTTTCTAAATTTCTCATAAGAAGCATTTGGCTTAGGGTGCCATGACTAAATTAAAGTTGGAGAACCACTGTACTATGCTGTTTATATGTGTGTATAAGTACACAGACACACACATATATACACTTGAACCTGGATAAGTGGGAATCCTTTTTTACTGGTACTAATTGTGAGGTCCCGGCATTTTGGCAACAAAAATCCCTGTTAATGAGAATGTGAAACCTCTTTAACTGAGACTGATTTTACTCGCTTAATAGAAATATTCACCTATATAACCAAGAAGAGATATATATATATTTTTACATGACAATATTTTTAAACAGCTGATGTTTTTATTTTATAGAAATGTTAGTTTAAATGTTAGAACAATGGGGGTCATTCCGAGTTGATTGCTCGCTAGCAGTTTTTAGTAGCCATGCAGCAGTGCTAAAATACACTGGGAGTGTATTTTAGTTTAGCAGAAGTACGAATGGTTGTTTCGCAGAGCGCCTGCAAACATTTTTTGTATAGTTTCAGAGTATTATTATTATTATCCTTTATTTATATGGTGCCACAAGGGTTCTGCAGCGCCCAATTACAGAGTACATAAACAAATAATCAAACAGGGAAACAGCAATTTACAGTTGATGACAGTATTGGACAAGTACAGGGTAAATAAACATAGTTACATCAGCAGATGACACTGGAATAAGTATCAGGTGGCAGAAGACTGCTGGATTTGGTGCAGTTGAAGATTATTAAAGTAAGAAAGGATAAGCACATGAGGGAAGAGGGCCCTGCTCATGAGAGCTTACATTCTAAAGGGGAGGGGTAGACAGACAGGGGTGACACAGATGGGGTACATAGAGAACGTGGAACAGAGGGTTAGGATGAGATTTGGCTGGGTTTGGTAAAGAAGTGGGTCTTGAGAGCCCGTGTGAAGTTTTGTAGAGAGGTGGAGAGTCTGAGGGTGAGAATTAGGGAATTCCAGAGAAGTGGTGCAGCACGTGAAAAATCTTGGAGGTAGGAGTGGGAGGAAGTAATCCATAGGCAGGAGAGTCGGCATGCATTAGCAGAGCGAAGAGGACGGTTGGGAGTGTAAAGGGAGATAAGGTCAGAGATGTAGATGGGAGAGGAGTGGTTGAGGGCTTTGTAAGCGAGTGTGAGAAGCTTGAAATGGATTCTGAAAGGGAAGGTGAACCAGTGAAGGTCTAGTAAGAGAGGAGAGGTGGATACTCAGGAGAGGAGAGTAGCTCAAAACCTACTCAGCACTTGCGATCACTTCAGACTATTAATTCCTGGATTTGACGTCACACACCCGCCCAGCGTTTGCCAAGCCATGCCTGCGTTTTCCCCGGCACGCCTGCGTTTTTCCAAACACTCCCTGAAAACGGTCAGTTGACACCCAGAAACGCCACCTTCCTGTCAAGAGTGCTCTGCCCCGGTCTCCCCCTCGTTTATACATCAGGCTCTAGGGGGGAAAAAATAGATCAGCCAGTAGCCAGGCATTTCAAGCAATGTAAGCACACATTGGTGCAATTGCACTATAAAATGATCGATCAAGTCCCTGAGTCTAAACGAGCGGGAGACCGGGGCAGAGCACTCTTACAAAGAGAATCTCGGTGGATATTTAAATTAAATACAGTACAGCCGCATGGCTTAAATGAATATTTGTCATTTAATAGCTTTTTATAAACTGACATAAATTGGTATTGCTCATCATGCAAATATGTTAATGCTTGTGTGCATTTTTAAATATCTTTAAGTATTTACGCTATGAAAAGTGTGCCAAATGTAATATTATGATCATGTGATCGTTAATCTGTTTGTAGCAGTTGTCTTGGTGATGGACTCACTTCCTGTCAATCCGGGCTGGTTGTCATAGCGGCGGCTGCTGCCTGTGACGTCAGTGGAAGTCGTAAGACAGTGTGGTTTGACACGCGACGCACTGGTGGTTAGATGGTGTATATAAGGTAAGATTGTTGATTATGTCTGTATTCCTGATGACAATTTTTCAGTGAATCGAAATGTAGAAGTTAAGACAGACTTCTGTTTTTATTGCCTGAGAGTGCCGCAGACACTGGAGATATATTACATTTAATACGGAAGGCACCAGGGACCAATAACCTGAGGAGGGGTGAGCAGTGAGTGGCAAGCGCAGCTGCTTCTATAAGAGACCGAGATCTCCCTGTTAATAGCTGAGGCACCTGCACCATTTTATGTTTTACATCAGTGGATTGTGAGTCTGCACATTGTCACTTTGTGGTGAATGAACGCTGCTACGATGGAGACGCTGGAAGGGGATGTTCCTGGCTTCAAGCATACAAGCCTACCCCGGGGTGAATTATTAACCCTGTCAGACGTGGATGCAGACCTTATTCTGTTTAAAGACAAGCTGGTTAAGTCAGCTCACACAGAGGCACCGGAGCATTTATACCAAAAATTGTTAAAATTAAGAAAAAGAGAGACAGATTATTATTACCATGGAGTATCCCTCTCTGACTACTTTAGGGACTGTAAGATACCCAGAGGGTTCAGGATTCACAATATCCATACTATAGGGAGGCACGGTCCTGAATTCTGTTCTTAATAAGGCCTCTTTTGATCTCATCTTACTAGTAATAGAGGAGGCTAATCGTGAATTAAAGCTTGTAAGACATAAGATTAAAGAGATGAAAGAAACCTAAAAAGCAAACTTAGTAGCCGATGACTCGTGTGATTGGATCGCAAAAATAGAACAACAAATTGAAAAATACAAAAGGGATCTCATAAAGTTCAAAACAGATAAAGTGGAAGTAGTCAATAGGGACTACGAAGAAAACAGAGTCTACTCTTGGGTGAATTTTACTAAGGCAGAAGGGAGACAGTGGAGACAGAGATTTAGAAGAGGTCCCAGAAGAAATCTGGGAGATACTGAGACATCAAACTTTGTTTTTTCTTCTAGTAGTGACGCTGAGGCAGCAGGCACAAGCTGTGGAAATGAGAAATGACGTCCCCCTTTAGGAGTCCGTACACGGGCCCAAAAAAAAACAACCAAAAGGACAAGAAAAAGAAGGGGAAGGCAGTGCGAAAGAATCTGCAAAGCCTCGTCCAAAGAAGAAGTAAAGGTATACAACCTCTTATCTAGGTCCTTCTCTCCTGCTGAATTAAGTGTCTTGGAAAAGGGACTGAACTTTGTACCGACCAATAAGCACTCAGCTTTTGATGCTATAGTAGATATCAACAAGATCAGTCGTCAGCTCCGTTTAAGAGAATACTTTGACTCAAAACCTGTGGACATTAATGTATGTGAGAACTGCCCAGTAAAACCTAAGAGTTCATTTGACCCCCAGTCCAATAATAATAATAATGCCATTAAAGCTTTCTCTAATGCCTTGATTGCAAAAGCAGTTGACTGTGAGAAAACACAACCAGTTGTGATCAATAATTTATCTCAGGCAGAGAAAAAGGCACTTAAAGAGCTTTGCACCTATTCAGATATAGTTGTGCGCCCTACTGACAAAGGGGGCGCACTGGTTGTGCAAAGCCTGGATGACTATAAAGCAGATGCCTATAGGCAATTATTGGACCCGGCAGTATACTGTGAGCAGAGTGAGGATCCCACATTGAGATTTAAAGAACGCTTAAGAGATTTACTAGATGATGCAGGAGAAAGGGGACTTATTACAGATCAGGTGGTGTCAGCTCTGTGGATAGAACATCCGAAGACCCCTATATTCTATACAATCCCAAAGCTGCATAAAAGCATAGACAAACCGCCTGGCAGGCCTATAGTGTCGCCAGAGATTCTTTGTTTTATGAAGTGGCTAAATATCTTGATTTTTACTTACAGCCTATAGTGCAAATGCAGGAGACATATTTGAAAGATACCAACATGTTTCTGTCTAAACTTAGAGCTTTACCTAATATTCCGTTATCATGTCTTTTGTGTACAGCTGACGTGGTCAGTCTGTACACAAATATTCCCTTGAATAGGGGGATTGATGCTGTGAGAAATTTGTTGACAGACAATCCTCATTATACTGGTCCTGAATTATCATTCTTTTTGGATTTACTGCAGATGGCTCTAAGTAGTAATTACTTTCCTTTTGATGATCGTTTTTTTGTTCAGACGTTGGGGTGCACAATGGGGAGTTGCGTAGCCCCTTCGTTTGCAAATTCGCTTATGTTCGGGGTTGAGAGGCTGTTGATCTCTGGGAGACAGTTCTCGGGGAACATGCACTTCTAAACCCATTTCATAGACGATGTGTTTATGTTGTGGTTGGGGACCAAGGAAGAGTTTGAACAAATGATGAGTATTGTAAATGCTGAGGATGACAACATAAAATTTACATATAATATACAGGAAACAACCATTAATTTTTTAGATGTACTGGTGACGTTGGAAGGTGGTCGGGTCAAGACCACCATCTATACTATACCAACAGATTGCAATACCATGTTGGAAGCAAATAGCTTACATCCAGTACCTTTAAAAAGAGGTCTGTCATACTCGCAATTCTTGCGAGTACATAGAATTTGCAGTGAGGTAAAGGATGAATTGTTCCATTTACAAAAAATGAGGACAAAATTCCTTCAGCATGGATATCATAGCAAGGATTTACATATAGCCAAGCAAAAAGCATTAGAAACTCCTAAAATGCCAGAGTTTAACAAGAGTATAGACAAAACCACTGATTCCATGATTTGGGTGAATGATTACACCAATGCGAGCCCTTGTATAATAAAAGAAGCAAAGCGGCTTTGGCCCATTATACAACAAGACTCACATTTAAGCTCAACTAAAAACAAAAAGATTTTACCATGCTTTAGGAGAGGCAGAAACATTAGGGACAGCATCGTTTGCACTGATATTTCCAGGCTTAAGACACAGGCTAGTAACTTTTTAACTAAGAAACAAGGAGTGTATTGCTGCTTGGGTTGTACTACATGCTCTTATCTAGAGCCTGGTGACTCGTTCGCACACCCACACACAGGAAAACGTATTCCTATCAGACAGGTGCTTACTTGCACAAGTAAATTCACAGTGTACTTCATTCGTTGCCCCTGTGGGTTTTTGTATCTGGGTAAGTCCATCCGTCCCTTTAAGGTACGGATGGCACAACATAGAAGTGCAATACATCAGGATCTGTGGGGGGAAAAATATAGATCAGCCTGTAGCCAGGCATTTCAAGCAATGTATGCACACATTGGCGCAATTGCGCTATAAAATTATCTATCAAGTCCCTGAGTCTAAACGAGGGGGAGACCGGGGCAAAGCACTCTTACAAAGAGAATCTTGGTGGATTTTTAAATTAAATACAGTACAGCCGCATGGCTTACATGAATATTTGTCATTTAATAGCTTTTTATAAACTGACATAAATTGGTATTGCTCATCATGCAAATATGTTAATGCTTGTGTGCATTTTTATATATCTTTAAGTATTTACCCTATGAAAAGTGTGCCAAATGTAATATTATGATCATGTGTGTATCTCTCTGACAGGTCATGTGATCGTTAATCTGTTTGTAGCAGTTGTCTTGGTGATGGGTTCACTTCCTGTCAATCCGGGCTGGTTGTCATAGCGGCGGCTGCTGCCTGTGACGTCAGTGGAAGCCGGAAGACAGTGTGGTTTGACACGCGGCGCACTGGTGGTTAGATGGTGTATATAAGGTAAGATTGTTGATTATGTCTGTATTCCTGATGACGATTTTTCAGTAAATCGAAATGTAGAAGTTAAGACAGACTTCTGTTTTTATTGCCTGAGAGTGCCGCCGACACTGGATATATATATATATATATATATATATATATATATATATATATTTATTTATTTATTAAACAAAAATACTCTTAATTTGCGCTATAAAGGAGCAGCACTAACGATAGGACCCCTGTTAGTCGGGACTTTTAGATATACAACAACACACTAATATCCCAGTACGCTATTATATATGGCTGTATATTCAGTGTCAAAAACGAGATATTCATTCATGTTCAGTGTCAAAAAGGTCCTGATGAGAGGGTTTCATTCTAGGGTGCTCCACATGTGTTCCGCCGAAATAAATATCTCTGGTATACTGAATTCATGATCGACCTACTGAGGCAAATTCCTCTATGACTCTTTTTGACACTGAATATATAGTCATATATATATTAGCGCACTGGGACACAGGGATATTAAAATACGATATATATATATATATATATATACAGGGCACTCCGGCACTCCTGGCCTCCCCAATTGGGTGTACCTTGCTTCCGATGCCTTCCTCAGGGAAGAACCCTTGTATGAACAATAATGAAAAATACGAGGCGGCCAACGTTTCGGGGACCACCTCCCCCGTCTTCAGGACAAGTGTACAGTGATTAACAGACAAATTTATAGCAATAGACTTACCCCCCCTGATCAGTTTCCCCACCAGCGTCTTCCACGGCCGCATCTCCCGCGCTCTCAGCCCGGCATCCACAGCGCACCACATGATGCGTACCACATGATGCGGAAGTGATGTCACGGCGCCCGGCCCGGCCGCGTTACCATGGGGACCCTGGAAACAATAAACATAGAAAAGGTTAGCGGGCTCGATCGTGCAGTGTACTTAGTGCATCAGGTCCACTAGGGACATAGAAGAATTAAAAAATTCATATAATCACGGATTAAAACCCATACAGTGATACAGTGAACCATCTATTTCATATGATCCCAATCCGGGAATTACATACATACATATAAATGAGCGATCAAACCCGATAACCCCCATGTCTTACAGATCAATAAAAAATGACTCCATACATAATAAAACAAAATAGCAACAGTGTCACATGATAGTGCAACCCAAATTAAAAAATAAGTTCACAGGCAGCCTATATTGTACTCCCAGGCCATCATCAACTCCACTATAATTAAATCTTTTAGCAACAGCTTACTAAACTTATCATTACTAAAAACTTTCCAACCGTTGTTTTATGATACATATAAATAACCCATGCCTCTCTATTGTTGCATTCATAGAAAATTAATCAGACCAAGGCTTTCATTTAGACCCCCTGGTTTTAAAGTATTTAATCTATGAATCCACATAGATTTCAACTGTAGGAGTTGTTTGCCCCTATTGCCACCTCGCTGTGAAGCTGGAACATGATCTATGATTCTATGCTTGAACGTAGCCATGCCATGCTTGAATTCCACAAAGTGGCGTGCCACAGGCTGCTCCCCACTACCTGATGCCAGGGCGTTCCTAATGGCTTGCCTGTGTTGCGCCATCCTGACCTTGAACTGGCATTCAGTCTTGCCGATATAGTACCGCCCACAAGGACAAATTATGGCATATACCAAAAATTTCGAGCTACACGTTAGCGGCCATTTTATCGGAAATTTTTTACCGCTAAAGGGATGGGGGATATTATCCCCTGGGGACATATGTGAACAGGTTGTGCATCCTGTACATTTAAAACAACCGTTTTTTCGTGTCAAAAAATTAGTGGGAATGTTCTTTAACTTAGACAAATCTGTCTTCACCACTACGTCCCTAATACTTCTACCTCTCGTGTAACTTGGCATTAACCGTTTATCGTGGAACACTTTCAGTTCAGTTCTACATCGTACCCTGAAAATTAAGGAGCACTTTAGCAAAGAAATACCCCCCAGGACACAAACTACTATGCCACCTAGAATACAGAAACTAGGACCTAGATCTAAATTTGATCCTGCCACACAGAACCCGTCATTGAAAACATTTCATAGAATGGTAGAATCTGTAGCTAGTTCGGTGATGCCCGATAAACATCATAATTTAAAACAGGATGAGCGAGATGCATTGAAAGCTCTAGGTAAGAGAAAATATATAATTATTCGAAAGGCGGATAAGGGGGGCGCCATAGTCGTGCAAAATGTGACAGACTATAAGATCGAGTGCTATAGGCTCCTTGAGGATGAGGACACTTATTGCAAATTACCAAAGGATCCATCCCAGGAATACAGGGTAGAACTGCTGGACATTTTACAACGGGCACAGGATGATGGTGTGATCTCAGCATACTTGGTCAGAAAACTATGCCCGGAATTTCCAGTTACACCGCTATTCTACAAAATTCCTAAGATCCACAAGGACGCACAGAGGCCTCCTGGATGACCTATTATTTCTGCCAGGGGGTCTCTGTGTGAGCCAGTGGCGATCTACTTGGACGCTTTCCAGCAGCCCTGTATCCAGGGGACATTCACACATCTGAAAGATTCTAACATGTTGCTAAGAAAGTTCCTGGCTATTGATAATGTACCGCCAGAGGTTATCCTGGCAACGGCTGACGTCACTAGCCTCTATACCTGCATACCCCATGCACAGGGGTTGCAGGCAGTGAGGCAGCTCATTACAGGGAATCTGAGATATGAGGGACCAGATATTGATTTTTTTTATGATTTTGCTTGAGTTTACACTTACTCATAATTTCTTTATCTTTGATGATAGATTTTACAGACAGCGAACGGGGTGTGCCATGGGATCTCCTGTGGCACCCTCGTTCGCAAATGCGTACATGTGGGATGTTGAAAAGACAGTATTTTTTGCAGATCCTCTAGTAACTGAGTGGTTATTTATTTATTTTCATTATATTGATGATTTGCTCCTTTTTTGGAGAGGAGAGGCTCAGGAGCTCAGCAAGTTGGTGTCTTCCCACAACTCCACGAGCAGTCCCATCAAATTAACGTTGGTATGCCATAATTCTGAGATCTGTTTTTTGGACATCAGGATTAGGATTCAGGGGGGTAAGATTATAACTGGTTTGTATAAAAAACCCACTGATCGTAACACCATTTTAAGATATGACAGCTTTCACCCCCCCGCCACGGTTAAGGGCCTTCCATACTCGCAATTTCTGCGAGTCTGTAGAGTTAACAATGAGGAATCTGAAAGAGTAAAACAACTTGATGAGATGGAACAGAGGTTCCGACAAAGAGGGTATCCTAGAAAATTGTTGGCTGGGGCAAGAAAGAAAGCACAGGAACAAAACAGAGAAACACTCTTGCAGGCCCATGGCTTAAAGGAAAAACCTGGGGTTATCCCATGGGTGAATGAATACAACGTGAAAAGTGATCTTGTTAGTAAGAAAGTAAAGTCCCTGTGGCCCCTTGTGTCTACTGACCCAGAACTGAAAGTGTTCCACGATAAACGGTTAATGCCAAGTTACACGAGAGGTAGAAGTATTAGGGATGTAGTGGTGAAGACAGATTTGTCTAAGTTAAAGAACATTCCCACTAATTTTTTGACACGAAAAAACGGTTGTTTTAAATGTACAGGATGCACAACCTGTTCACATATGTCCCCAGGGGATAATATCCCCCATCCCTTTAGCGGTAAAAAAAATTCTGATAAAATGACCGCTAACGTGTAGCTCGAAATTTGTAGTATATGCCATAATTTGTCCTTGTGGGCGGTACTATATCGGCAAGACTGAATGCCAGTTCAAGGTCAGGATGGCGCAACACAGGCAAGCCATTAGGAACGCCCTGGCATCAGGTAGTGGGGAGCAGCCTGTGGCACACCACTTTGTGGAATTCAAGCATGGCATGGCTACGTTCAAGCATAGAATCATAGATCATGTTCCAGCTTCACAGCGAGGTGGCAATAGGGGCAAACAACTCCTACAGTTGGAATCTATGTGGATTCATAGATTAAATACTTTAAAACCAGGGGGTCTAAATGAAAGCCTCGGTCTGATTAATTTTCTATGAATGCAACAATAGAGAGGCATGGGTTATTTATATGTATCATAAAACAACGGTTGGAAAGTTTTTAGTAATGATAAGTTTAGTAAGCTGTTGCTAAAAGATTTAATTATAGTGGAGTTGATGATGGCCTGGGAGTACAATATAGGCTGCCTGTGAACTTATTTTTTAATTTGGGTTGCACTATCATGTGACACTGTTGCTATTTTGTTTTATTATGTATGGAGTCATTTTTTATTGATCTGTAAGACATGGGGGTTATCGGGTTTGATCGCTCATTTATATGTATGTATGTAATTCCCGGATTGGGATCATATGAAATAGATGGTTCACTGTATCACTGTATGGGTTTTAATCCGTGATTATATGAATTTTTTAATTCTTCTATGTCCCTAGTGGACCTGATGCACTAAGTACACTGCACGATCGAGCCCGCTAACCTTTTCTATGTTTATTGTTTCCAGGGTCCCCATGGTAACGCGGCCGGGCGCCGTGACGTCACTTCCGCATCATGTGGTACGCATCATGTGGTGCGCTGTGGACACCGGGCTGAGAGCGCGGGAGACGCGGCCGTGGAAGACGCTGGCGGGGAAACTGATCAGGGGGGGTAAGTCTATTGCTATAAATTTGTCTGTTAATCACTGTACACTTGTCCTGAAGACGGGGAGGTGGTCCCCGAAACGTTGGCCGTACTGAATACACTTTATTGAATGTTTTCACAAGCCTTCTGAGTGCCGCCTCGTATTTTTCATTATTTTATATATATATATATATATATATATATATATTGTCAGTCAGAAAATCGCAACCTAGTTTGTGAAGATACTCCCTCTCGAGCTTGCACCTTGCAAAAGGAGAGGGAGTATCTAGAGTCCATCTATACAAACGTGCTGGTTGTATTTTTTGGGTTTTATTTGACATAATTTTAAATTTATTTCTTGTAAAACTACATGATGAACTGTGTATAAAAATTCATGTGTTCAAATGTATGCTATTAAAACAACTTTTTACTAATTGTCCGTTGGCCTCTTGTTTGGGTTACCATTTGGTGAGGGGTGTCTGTTACAGGTCCCCAGATTTAAACATCCTCCAGTCTACATTCCTATGATAAAACGCTGGAAAATTTTGTAATTACGTTTCATCTTAGCGCACTTGGGAATTCGTGTTTTTCATATATACTGTCAAAGTCAGAAAAATGTCTCTATGCACGTTGCCATATTTGCACCGCACACTGGTCCGCGCTGCGCATGCGTACGCTCTCCCGTGAAGGCGCATACCCGCAATAGCGTGCACCCGCGGGCGCACGGTATGCGTATTTACGGTAGAGTTTATGTAGTCGTAGCGTGCGACTCATTCGTTACATATTTTCACAATTAATGTAGTTTGTAGATCATGGTCCCTTTGATAGATTCTGAAAGTTTGGTTAATATAGAATGTCCCTGAGCAGAGGAATCCCTCTTTGTATTGTACGAAGGGTCTAAGAGGAATCATACAGCAGTGTTTGGTACCCATCGGAAGAGTATTTAATTAGCGATATTCCGGTGTTGGTTTGGAGCGTATTAATCGCTCGTGCGAATAGTTATGGACATAAGAAGTTATGTCCATTTATTATTCATGCACCTGAACAGTACAGGTATCAGTGGGTCTCAAATGGCTCTTTGACCTCAGAGATCCCCCAAACAATAGTTTGCATGTTGGGAGGGCCCCATATCTTTACATGCATAAGGTAAACACCGGAATAGTAATTGAAGATCAATTGTACTCCAAATCAGTATCTTTCCCGCAGACGGAGGTCAATAGCCTTTAATTACACTGAGCTTTGAGACTCAATGAGGAGGGCCAACACCTGTGTTTACAAATGGGGCTGGATTTGTATACAGGAGAATGAGGGCTGAGATGTCATTGTCTCAACTGAAAGTGGACATCATGAATATAGAACAGAACCCAGACAGGATTCTGTTTTGTATTCGCCAAACAATAGCTCTCCAGAAGACAGGAATGTGTTAGTTATCACCCATTGTTTTGCATAACCAAGACCACATACAGCCCACCTGTATGAATCAACCTATGACCTTTGTTATAATGCGAAGCCGAATTCCTGCGTCCAATGGACAATGAGATTGTAGGGACCATTAGATTGCATTGTGTGAGTAGCATAAAAGACGGGCCTGTGGCATCCAGCTTTCACTTCTCATCAAACGGTTCTCAATGCTGATAATCGGGAAGCTGGCTGTCCAGAAGCGCTTGCGATCGTTACCCTTGTGCGTAAGTTTCTCTCCGTAATCATTGTCTTACTGTGAGCCAATTTCTCTCTCTCTCTCTCTCCTTTCTCTTTTCTCTCACATCTCCCCTAGACTAGTATTGTATTGTATTAGATAGTATTGTATTTTGGTTAGGAAGTCTCTGTTATATTGTAGTGTATCATTTGTACTGTTATTCTCTTTTTACAAGTATATTAGATATAATACAGTTAATAGGCTTTGGACCCTAAACCAGCATCTGTGTATTTCCTATAGTGTTAAGTGTTCACTTGAGCGTCGGTAACGCTCAAGCAGCTTTGTAGTTAGTCAGGTTACACAAGGTTGCACTTACACCCTGTATTCACATTAAGGTATTCTGTGTATTTCATTGGTATAAGGTTTAGACATAAAGGTATAGCGTTGTGAGCGTCTGCGCCGCTGGTGATCTCCTCGTGGTCTCGAGCGAACCGCTACGCCATAGCGAATCATTCTGTCCTGTGATCTCTGGGCCGTGAGCGAACGTGACGCTTGAGCGTCTCGCCTACGGCTGAGCGATCGTTACGCAACCAGCGTACCCGTACGGTACTTCTTAAGTAAACAGCGTACAGTGTTCTTAGACTTCATAAAGGGTTGTTTATACGACAAAGGAATTTGGCATTGTCAATTGGGGGCCGTCCAGTCCTTCACATATCTGCACTAGGTAGATCAGCAGACATTATCCCTCAGCAAAGGGCGGGAGGTGGTCTCGCAGTGCTGATGGGATAAGCGTCTGCTTCGCTTAGGTAAAGGGTGCTGAAGGAATCCGGGAACCGGAGGTAAGAACAAAACGCTAGTGTCTTTTAAAACTGTTTATTTTTCTTCTGTCTTGCGTATATACGCACGCATACATATATATATCTGCATTTCTTTTCCATCTGTGTATTTCATTTTTTGTATATCACTATCCTGTTTGCCAGTTTTATAGTTGATAGAAAAGTGCTAAAAGAGACTTGCTGTTATTTCATAGTTTAAGAATAGAGGTAATAGTTAAAAGTGTAGACAAACACACAGGTTTGCCTGGGAGATAAGGCAAAGCCAGTGGGGTACGCGGTAGATGATCAGGGATCGTCTACATTGATAAAAGTATAAATTGTGTTACGGTGGATCTTTGCTTTGCGTACACGTGTCTCTAACAAAGACTTGCGTACGCAATCCAAAGGCAGACGCACGCAGCGTATATTACGCGACGGAGCGTCTGTGTACGCCCACGTAACTCAAACCACAAGTTGATTTTTAACGCAAGGCGATAAATAGCACAAATTGATTTCAGCTTTCCAAAACTTAGTTTAAATACCTTACTTTACTGTAATACCTCTGGGGAGAGCTATCAGACTACGGGAAATGATTTTTTTCTGATCAGAAAACTATAAGAATGATAGTGGGTTGAAAACGGTATGAGTGTATTGAATCCCACTTTGTGGACTTTGTGATCTATGTGATAATCCCGCTTTGTGAACTTTGTGATCTATGTGGAACGTGATGAGCACGATCTGAGTGAAAACGTGCAACAGAGTGTGATAAAGTTTTCGTTGTATTACGCTCTGGCTGTTTTGGAGCACAGTAGGGAGACTCCAATGATCCTACCATTTATGGGCAACAAGTGTCTATAAGTGGTACGATTGGACCGCACGGTTGTATGTGTGACCAATAACGCAACGTGATATGAGGTCGTATATCCATGCGTAAATCTTGCCCTCATACGTGTTGTAGGGAGCACATGCAAGCGTGATTTGTGTAAAAGAAAAAGGAAGGGAATTTTCTCAGGAAAATCTCTAGAGATAGGGCCTGCAACGGCTACACGTGTCTGCTAGAAGGCGGAACGGGGATACCCGGAGCAGAAGAAGTTCAGTGGAAGAGCTTTAAGGATTTCCAACGAAGTTCTGTGTTTGGTGCAGTTTAGGAAGTTTTTCTGTGTTAAAAAGGTCCACAATGGCAGCCAAGTGCACAACACAGAGACGGTCGGAGGTCAGGATTCAGACTCCAGAGGCTTGCAGACCCCTAGGGTCTTCTCGGTTAGTAATGTGGGGGAAATATGGTCCCCACTCTGAGACCTTTTGTGATGAATGGACACGAATGACTGCGGGGGATAAGGCACCATTTCCCGGGATAGGTAGTTTTGACTCAGAGGTGTTGCATAATTTAAGGCGAAGGATATGTCTCATCAAATCAGCAAAGAGACGAATCAAGCATTATGATTGTTTACAGATATGGCAACAGGAGAGTGAAATGCAAAGAAATGTAACTTACTTACCTAACTTTCATCTTGAGAGGGGAGAGGTGGCAATGGAGGGGATTGTGGTTGCGGAGAGAAGCACAGGGGTGAACAATAAAAATGCTCTTAGCAACAGTAGTACAGATAATAAGAATAAGTGTGATAAATGTAACAATGCTAATTGTAATGCTGTTGAATGTACAACTATTAACCCATGCAAGTCGCACCCCATGTTAAACTTTCCTCAGGGACACCAACAAGAAAGTGAACCCAGAACGATGTCGGCACCTCCTCCAGAAGCCATCACACAAGACATCCAGGTGGACGCGACCCAATCGGTAAAAACTGTAATCAAACCCCCTAATGGAGGGTCAGGTGAGGTCGTGTCCACAGGTATGTATGGTATTATACATCACACACAAACAAATGTACCTTATATCATAGAATCAATTCAGAATGACATTACTGGACTTAATCCTGTTAGGGTAATTGCAGTACCAAATGGGGAAACTGACTCTTCAGGAATCACTCCTGTCAGGAACATCGCCATGTACTGCCCTTTTTCCCGAACAGAATTAAGAGCAATTCTGTCTGAATTTCCTGATCCCAGGAAAGACTTAGTTGCTTGTCAAAGATACATCAGAGTGCTAGGACATACTGCAGAGCCAAGTAACAAAGATTGGAGGACAGTTTTGAGGGCATGTTTACCCCCCGATGTTGATTCATTGAAATTTATCACTGATTGTAAGCTAGATGAGGAAGTGCCACTAACAAACAAGTATAACCAAGATAATGTAAAAAGAATCAATCTACAGTTGAAAGAATATTTTCCTACAGTAGCAAAGTGGAATAAAATCTATACAATAAGACAAAAAGAAGGTGAATCCGCAGAAGAGTATTTTCACCGGGCTCTGCAGGATATGGCTAGGTACACTGGTATAGATGACATTGAAACTAATGTACACCACAGAGAGGTAGCTGTGTCCGTATTAGCGAGCAACTTGAAAGACACACTAAAAATTAGGGTACAAACCTCAATACCTCATTGGAGAGGTATCTCGGTTGCGGCATTAAGAGAGTCCGCTATCGAGCATGACCGAAATATCAAAAGAACCAGGGAAGCGCAGGGAGAGCGGTTGATGACACTAAACATCCAAGCACTAGAGAATGCATCAAGTCGACCGGAACCCCAGGCCCCTAGCACATGGAGAAAGCCAAGGATTTGTTACAATTGTAGAAGAGAAGGGCATTATGCCAACAACTGTAATAACCCACATAAAGTTAGACCCCCTAGACCAAGAAATGAGAAAAATTACAATACACACCATTATAATCAGGGATCACATAGGCAGGAAAGGTGATTATTAGGAATGGAGGCAAGCCTGAGGTAACGGTTAATAAAGTGGGAGGTCATTCACTGAAGACACAGGAATGACCAGGTGAAAAGTTGTAAATGTATTTGTGAAAAATGTTTTTTTTTTCTCTCTCTCTCTATCCCCATCTCTGACGAGTAGTGGTAAGAATTCACACATTGCATATCCACTTGGTCCTTGCAGAAGTCTACCAAACCCCAGCATGACCTCCGCCACAATGTATTTCTGGCCAGATACAGACAGTGGAGTAATGCAGGTGCTGGTGGGGAGGGACTGCTCAAGGAGACCAGTAGACACATAGATATGACAGCCTAATAAGTCTGACAATGTTTTTCTAATGCTAACAATGTTTTCTTAATGTTGACAATGTTTAAAAATGTTTTGTTTCTCTTTTCTCATTGGTGGTTATTGTCGAGTTATGTAATGTATATATGCACATGAATTGTTCTCTATCTCTTTTGTTTTTTTGTTGTCTCTCTCTTCCCACTCATGTTTCCATGGTTTAAAGATGGTATGTCACCCCTCAGTTGGACCAATGGTAATGCCAGATTTTTTTTTCTCCTTACAGAAAGATCGCCGGTTAGGAAGGAATATTGCATCACCAGAATGTTCGTTTGGAAGACTGAGAGACAGCACCTTTGAGAGGACAGCAGAACAAGAAGAACAACAAGACGAGAGAACTTATTATCGTAACAAGTTCTCTCCCCCTCAAACTGTTTTCTTATACCCCCTTTACAAATTTCTTCTTTTCTCCTCCTGTAAGATGGACTTGCCCCAAGAGACTGTGATATGGATTTTCCCGTTAACCATGATGTTGACCAGAGCAGTCTGTTTCGGTGAGAGTACCAGTGAGGTCGAGAAAGGATCCAGAAAGGTCCTGATGACTGAGACGGAGGTGTAAATTTCCAATAGCAACCCAATCACCAAGCAAAGGCGAGTACCGGGCACGATCTAACAATCATGTTATCTGTAAACATTTTCTTTGAAGGATTGTTAGTTCAAAAAGAAAAACTGTATCTGTAGGCTCTGTGACAATGGTTGAAGATGGATGCATAAAGAAATGCCAATCCAGTCTTAATATCCATATGGACCAGCATCCATTGAGTGACCATCACTCCTTAGTGGGTAACGTGTTAAATAAAACAGATTGTTGGGTATGCTCTCAAGTACCTCAGGGTCATAGCAAATCAGGGCTAGTACCATTTCCTTTAACGTTAGGGGAGGTACTTGAGCTAAGGGGTGGGAGACCGGTGGACCGGAGGTTTAACATCTCCAGCCCTCCTAGTTTGAAGCTCCACCAATACCATGTGGATAGGTCCCTCTTATGTTTTAATATCTCCAATCCCCGTAAGCCGGGAAATTGGGAAGTGTCATGGAGCAACCTTACCATGACCTTTTCACACAGAGCAGATAGAATGCCTACAGATACAGAGCTTGTACGCCACATAGCCAGTAGAGGAAAATCTTTCCGGTATCGATATACCTTAGGAAATAGGATTACTAGAGTTGGAGAGGTATCACCAGGATACTGTGCACATATCGTACAAACTGATACGTGCATTAAACAGATGGAAGAATTAGGGTCAGGAGAGTTCACCTGGAAGGTGTGTAACATGGTAATGTCCTTCTCCGTCCCATATGTTCTCCCCGATGATGCATATTTCATATGCGGGAGAAAGGCGTACAAGTGGCTTGCCCCAAACTCTGAAGGATTGTGTTATATTGGAAAAGTATTGCCTGAAGTGATGACTGTTACACATGACAAAATGAAGGACATACACCGTGGTGCCCAAGCTCCTTATACTCACACTCATTACGAGCACCGAGTTAAAAGACAACTGTCAGAAAGGTTAGAGCATCCGGCCTCTGATCTTATCCATGAATCCACTGGGATTCAGGTTCTGGTAGCGTTAGATTTCACTCGCACCGCTCGAGGAGTGATGAATTATAGATACATTTCCGCACTCGCCAATTTGTTAGATAATATCACTGAAATGTATGATGACACGTTTAGATACACTGGAAGAGAACTTCAAGCCTACAAAACAGAACTAGTTCAGCATAGGATGGTTCTTAATTATCTTACAGCAGTAACAGGCGGATATTGTGTTACATTGGCAACACAGTACGGCATAAAGTGTTGCACGTATATCACAAATAGCACCGAGGATCCGGTAGAGGTCATAGACCAAAAGATGGACGATATTCTGCAATTAAAGTGGGAATTTCGTCGAAAACACAATCTCACCCTTGCTGCTGTAGGTAATGAGCTGACTGGTTGGGTGTCATGGTTGAACCCGCGAAATTGGTTCTCCGGTTTAGGAGACTGGGCTCAAGGAGTCATAATGGATGTTGGAAAGTTTCTACTATGCATCTTGGGTGTCGTTATATCGTTTGGATTGATATTTAGATGCGGGCAGGCTTTAATGAGGTGCAAACAAAATACAAAAGTGATGAGCTTGAGGAGTGAGGAAACCGTAATTGACCTGGATTTGATTTATGACCCAATGATAGAAACCAGGATGTGATGAAAATGCGATTATACGGTCCGTTTCTTTCACCTGTTTTTTTCTGCTTTTCTCCAAGATACAACGACCCCCTTGGACGAGGAAGTTGACGAGACGCCATACAGACAACAGACAAGCACCAAAGATGAAGTTTTGACAACCTATGATATGGACACTTGATGAACTTTGCCATGGATCCCCAGTTTCCCTAGTATTTTTAAACTCACGCTAGCCCAACATTCTTTGTAAATCTGATGGCACTGACAAAGCTTGTTGCTCATGCCTAAGGAGCAAAACAGCGCAAAGAAGACGACTTTCAACTGATACCGAACAAAACTTCGACGACAGATGTACATTTACCTGACATAGAATATCATTGCATTTTCCATAAGTGTTCTTCATCTTCATCTCTACAACCCTCAGGTAATAACACACATAGTATAGGGAATACAGGCACAGATATCAACAATCACATATTCCCCCATTCATGTATCATCAACTAAAATGTGCTCCCCATTTTGTTCAAAAATCCGAAAAGAGCTCGGTAAAGTTTGACAGCCCATCCACAGACCTGCACCGCAGGATAAGAAGGAATTCAAATGTATACTTCGCAATACCTCGAAGCTTGATTTACCACACGTACGGCACGATGATACATGACCCTCCAAACATGGACTCATACACACATGCTTCTGCTTTCTCACTAGGTCATACCCTCTTCACACCTACTCCACTCTTCTTCCTTTCCCCACCATGGAAATCAATTAACCCCTGACTTACATTTTTCTCCTTTTGAAATGTTTTAGAAGGTGGCAGTTATTATTGACTGCCAAAGGGTGGACTGTCAAAGTCAGAAAAATGTCTCTATGCACGTTGCCATATTTGCACCGCACACTGGTCCGCGCTGCGCATGCGTACGCTCTCCCGTGAAGGCGCATACCCGCAATAGCGTGCACCCACGGGCGCACGGTATGCGTATTTACGGTAGAGTTTATGTAGTCGTAGCGTGCGACTCATTCGTTACATATTTTCACAATTAATGTAGTTTGTAGATCATGGTCCCTTTGATAGATTCTGAAAGTTTGGTTAATATAGAATGTCCCTGAGCAGAGGAATCCCTCTTTGTATTGTACGAAGGGTCTAACAGGAATCATACAGCAGTGTTTGGTACCCATCGGAAGAGTATTTAATTAGCGATATTCCGGTGTTGGTTTGGAGCGTATTAATCGCTCGTGCGAATAGTTATGGACATAAGAAGTTATGTCCATTTATTATTCATGCACCTGAACAGTACAGGTATCAGTGGGTCTCAAATGGCTCTTTGACCTCAGAGATCCCCCAAACAATAGTTTGCATGTTGGGAGGGCCCCATATCTTTACATGCATAAGGTAAACACCGGAATAGTAATTGAAGATCAATTGTACTCCAAATCAGTATCTTTCCCGCAGACGGAGTACAATAGCCTTTAATTACACTGAGCTTTGAGACTCAATGAGGAGGGCCAACACCTGTGTTTACAAATGGGGCTGGATTTGTATACAGGAGAATGAGGGCTGAGATGTCATTGTCTCAACTGAAAGTGGACATCATGAATATAGAACAGAACCCAGACAGGATTCTGTTTTGTATTCGCCAAACAATAGCTCTCCAGAAGACAGGAATGTGTTAGTTATCACCCATTGTTTTGCATAACCAAGACCACATACAGCCCACCTGTATGAATCAACCTATGACCTTTGTTATAATGCGAAGCCGAATTCCTGCGTCCAATGGACAATGAGATTGTAGGGACCATTAGATTGCATTGTGTGAGTAGCATAAAAGACGGGCCTGTGGCATCCAGCTTTCACTTCTCATCAAACGGTTCTCAATGCTGATAATCGGGAAGCTGGCTGTCCAGAAGCGCTTGCGATCGTTACCCTTGTGCGTAAGTTTCTCTCCGTAATCATTGTCTTACTGTGAGCCAATTTCTCTCTCTCTCTCTCTCTCTCCTTTCTCTTTTCTCTCACATCTCCCCTAGACTAGTATTGTATTGTATTAGATAGTATTGTATTTTGGTTAGGAAGTCTCTGTTATATTGTAGTGTATCATTTGTACTGTTATTCTCTTTTTACAAGTATATTAGATATAATACAGTTAATAGGCTTTGGACCCTAAACCAGCATCTGTGTATTTCCTATAGTGTTAAGTGTTCACTTGAGCGTCGGTAACGCTCAAGCAGCTTTGTAGTTAGTCAGGTTACACAAGGTTGCACTTACACCCTGTATTCACATTAAGGTATTCTGTGTATTTCATTGGTATAAGGTTTAGACATAAAGGTATAGCGTTGTGAGCGTCTGCGCCGCTGGTGATCTCCTCGTGGTCTCGAGCGAACCGCTACGCCATAGCGAATCATTCTGTCCTGTGATCTCTGGGCCGTGAGCGAACGTGACGCTTGAGCGTCTCGCCTACGGCTGAGCGATCGTTACGCAACCAGCGTACCCGTACGGTACTGCTTAAGTAAACAGCGTACAGTGTTCTTAGACTTCATAAAGGGTTGTTTATACGACAAAGGAATTTGGCATTGTCAATATATATATATATATATATATATATATATATATACACACACACAGTCATGCTCATAAGTTTACACACCCTAACAGAATTTGTGATTTTCTGGCCATTTGTCAGAGAATATAAATGATAACTCACAAACTTTTCTTTCACTCATGGTTAGTGGTTGGATGAAGCCATTTATTGTCAAACAACTGTGTTTACTCTTTTTAAATCATAATGACAACAGAAACTACCCAAATGACCCTGATCAAAAGTTTACATACCCCAGTTCTTAATAACGTGTGTTGCTCCCTTTAACATCAATGACAGCTTGAAGTCTTTTGTGGTAGTTATGGATGAGGCTCTCTTATTTTCTCAGATGGTAAAGCTGCCCATTCTTCTTGGCAAAAAGCCTCCAGTTCCTGTAAATTCTTGGGCTGTCTTGCATGAACTGCACGTTTGAGATCTCCCCAGAGTGGCTCAATGATATTGAGGTCAGGAGACTGAGATGGTTACTCCAGAACCTTCACTTTATTCTACTGTAGCCAATGACAGGTCGACTTGGCCTTGTGTTTTGGATCATTATCATGTTGGATCGTCCAAGTACGTCCCATGCGCAGCTTCCGGGCTGATGAGTGCAAATTTTCCTCCAGTATTTTCTGATAACATGCTGCATTCATCTTGCCATCAATTTTGACCAAGTTTCCAGTGCCTTTGTAGCTCACACGTCCCCAAAACATCAACGATCCACCTCCGTGTTTCACAGTAGGAATGGTGTAACTTTCATCATAGACCTTGTTGACACTTCTCCAAATGTAACGTTTATGGTTGTAGCCAAAAAGTTCAATTTTGGTTTCATCACTCCAAATTACTTTGTTCCAGAAGTTTTAAGGCTCGTCTCTGTGCTGTTTGGAGTATTGTAAGCGGTATGCTTTGTGGCATTTGTGTAGTAATGGCTTTCTTCTGGCGACTCAACCATGCAGCCCATTTTTCTTCAAATGCCTCCTTATTGTGCATCTTGAAACAACCACACCACTTTTTTTCAGAGAGTCCTGTATTTCAGCTGAAGTTATTTGTGGATTTTTCTTTGCATCCCGAAAAAATTTCCTGGCAGTTGTGGCTGAAATTTTTGTTGGTGTACCTGACCGTGATTTGGTTTCCACAGAATCCCTCATTTTACACTTCTTAATTAGAGTTTGAACACTGCTGATTGGCATTCTCAATTGCTTGGATATCTTTTTATATCCCTTTCCTGTTTTATACAGTTCAATTACCTTTTCCCGCAGATCCTTTGACAATTCTTTTGCTTACCCCATGACTCAGAATCCAGACACGTCAGTGCAGCACTGGATGAAAGATGCAAGGGTCTTTCAGGAGTCCAGAAACTCACTGACCTTTTATACACACACACACTGATTACAAGCAAACAGAACACATGTGAGTATGGTTACCTTTAGTAGCCCTGCAAACCCGTTTGTGTCAACTTGTGTGCATGTTATCAGGCCAAAATCTCCAGCATATGTAAACTTTTGATCAGGGTCATTTGGGTAGTTTCTGTTGTCATTATGATTTAAAAAGAGTAAACACAGTTGTTTGACAATAAATGGCTTCACCCAACCACTAACCATGAGTGAAAGAAAAGTTTGTGAGTTATTTGTGGCGTACTTAGCAAATAGCGTACTTAGTACGTAGTGTGTGTAATTAGTCTAGCGGTCATAGCGGCTCCACGGTAATAGCGAGTCTAGTGATATAGCTTTGTGTTTTAAGATAATAATTGACATTATCAATTGGGGGCTACGTCCGGTCCTCCTCATATAGCAGGACAAGGCAGACTTTATCTATCAGCAAAGGGCGGGAAGGTATAAAGGTATCCCCTGTTAGCCTTCTCTTGGTCAGGTGGATACACTGATGCTGATTAGATAAGCGTCTGCTCCACATGGTTTGTAGGGATGCTGGTGGGATCCGAAAGGTAAGAACGTAAAGCCATTTTTTTTTTTTAAACTGTGAAATTTCTGTTTGGTGCCAACTGCGCACGCAACACACGCAACACACGCACACACCTGTATTTTATTTGTGTATTCTGCATATCTACTCGCTTGTTGCCATTAGCATTGATTATTAGATCCATTTTGACCCGTGCTGAGAAATTTGTTGCTATTTAGTTAAAAATATAGAGTAATATTTAAGGGAGTACGAGTAAAACACACACGCAGCCTGGCCTAGTTATAAAGGTTTATACAGGAGATACTGTGTGGTGTTTGGTAAGCGATTATAGTTAAATATCGTTTACATTTATAGAAGTGTGGTATTTGTATTACTGCGGACGTATACGGCCATTGTACACGTGTTTCGGAAAAACGTTCGAGACTGAGTACGCAACGTAAAGGCCTACACACGTGGCGTATTTTACGCAACGTGCGTACAGGTACGCCCACTAAATACAAATCACACAATAGCATTGTTTCAGGTTAGGCGATACGGTAGCCACGCGATAATAGCACAAATTGATCAGTGTCCAATATTTAGTTTAAACACCTTACTTACTGTATCACCTCTGGAGTTATTCTGTTTTCCTGAATGAAAGTTAATTTTCTGTACAGAAAAACCAAAAGGTATATATGATTGAACGAGTGTGAGTGTGCAAACAATAAAGGTTTTGGACCCAAGGGAATTCGGGATCCCGTAGGAGAGTACACCAGTGGAGTGGACACTTGGTGGCGTGAGATTGGCTTGCTCACGTTAACATTGATAAGAGTACAAAGGAGCAAGGTAGTAAGTTTACCACTGACAATGTCTATAATATTTGTCCTATTAAAAACACGTTAAAGGTTAAAGAACACAGTACGCAATTGGCGCAAAAAGTACCGCAAGGGTACGCCCTTAACTATACCTTAAGGAATGTACTTATACTGTAAACATTTGTGCAGTGATAATGTGTAGATGTAATGCAGTGTAACCTTGTTAGCTTAAAAGCTGTATGAGCGACTATGACGCTCTGAGAACCCCTTAGTAATACAATAATCAACCAAATACCGGTCTAAGGTTCTAACGCCTTTAGTGAGAGAATGAACGTTCAAAAAGAATAATACAATACAAGCTATACACTACCAAAATAACATAAAATATCTAACCAAGTAACTAACATATAATACAATAAAGACACAAGTACGTTTAAGGGGAAGGAGAGAGAGAGAGAGAGAGAGAGAGAATGGCTTACAATAACAATAAAGGCAATATGGTTGCAGAGAAACTTACACTTGTGAGAAACAATCGCTGCGCAGTTAGTCAATGCTGAGAATCTTTGTGGAGAGAATACTTGAGCTTACCCATATATACACAACCCTACAATACCGCATGGGACAGAAGCTAGACTCCATTTTGGGAAAACTCCCATGATTCCAAAGACTGCAATACATGGTTCAAAGGGGGAGGAGAAAACACCCAGCAGCAGCCATTTTCTACAAACCAACTAATCTTATTCCACATTCCAATCCAACTAATTATATTCCACATTCCAATCCAACTTCCTAGAACCATCTTATTCAATTTCACATTCCAAACAAACTCAGTATCTCAATAACCTGAGCATATGGTATGCTGGCTATGCTATATGAATCATCACAAGACCAGATCACAATGTAACCACACATATCAGCCTGCCATTGCTACAAGCACATGACTACAGTAACAAAAGGAAGTATGTTTTGACTGCAAGCCTTCAGCAAGATGCATCATGTAAAACTACTATAATCTGTTATAAATCACCATCCATAAATGTATACCAGGAATACTATGCTACAGATTGTCTACTGTTCCAATTCATTACAGATTTCATAGAGTATTATCACCAACACATAACAATCACACAACTGCACAAGCCTCATTAACCTTAAGCCATTTGTATCTCCACTAACTATTCAATACCAATCATTTCACAACTACTTTAAACTATTCTATGCCAATCAGCCATGTGGATTCAATACTTAGCCTTTCGCTTGGAGCCTGGTGATAAGCAAGCCATTTCTTCTGGATGCCAGCTTGGTTCTGAGTGTAGCTACAGTACATCTCTTCTCTGAGATCACAAGCAACTGAACTCTGACCTCTTCTCTTAGCCAGGAACTACTTTCCTGTTTGACTAGTTCCTGGGGGAGGGGTCTCTCTTGCTTTGTATATGCTGATCAGGTTCAGCCCTGAAAACTGCCAACTGTATCATTCATTGTTCTAACAAAGGGATTTTAGCTTTTATACATATAATCATATCTATCCGCTGCAATGTCCCACAACTTCACAACAAGTATCAAATTAATCTACACACCAATCTGCTTGTTTCAATATTAAACATGACGGGTGTATCTGGTTCTGTTCAAATAATACACATTCATGACATTAATTCATTAGCTAATTTTAAATCTCCATGATGTCTGGTGCTTGATATTATTATAATTATGTACTGTATGAAATAAGTGTCGAATCCATCTCTGTTAAGAGGAAAAAAGGAAAAAAGTACTGCGCTATAAAACCAGCAGCTCCATTGAATATAAATGGTATATTTAATGTGTATATGGAGCGCTTGATAATGTGTCACTGTCTAATGCTGAAAAAGAAAAACAGGTTTAAACACAGTGGGTTAGTTGTAAACTCAGGGTGCCCTGTAATGTTTAAGCTCTTTTTTGAAAATTTTAAAAAGTCCCGATCTCCAGCTTAATGTGGACCCTCCAGGCACAATAGCAAGGTCCCCGGCAGGTGTACTAGCTGTCCCTATCCTACCTCTGGGTCCTCTGGTCTGTGGATCTCACACTGGTCAGTTCGTTCTCGGCGGCCGGCGTCTCTTCTTCCTAACCGGAAGTTGATGAGGCGCCGCGGGACGTCACTTCCGGGTGACGCGGTGACGGGAACTTTGTGTATCGACGCGTTTCATGCACTGCGGCACTTCGTCCAGGAAGTGCCGCAGTGCATGAAACGCGTCGATACACGAAGTTCCCGTCACCGCGTCACCCGGAAGTGACGTCCCGCGGCGCCTCATCAACTTCCGGTTAGGAAGAAGAGACGCCGGCCGCCGAGAACGAACTGACCAGTGTGAGATCCACAGACCAGAGGACCCAGAGGTAGGATAGGGACAGCTAGTACACCTGCCGGGGACCTTGCTATTGTGCCTGGAGGGTCCACATTAAGCTGGAGATCGGGACTTTTTAAAATTTTCAAAAAAGAGCTTAAACATTACAGGGCACCCTGAGTTTACAACTAACCCACTGTGTTTAAACCTGTTTTTCTTTTTCAGCATTAGACAGTGACACATTATCAAGCGCTCCATATACACATTAAAGAATCCATCTCTGTGCCACGTCCGTGTAAATGCGTGTGTTACCATATATTGCTGTGCTCGCTACGCATATTTGCAAGTATAGCGACTTAAATGTGTGCAGTTTGTATGTTCTCTCTATGTAATATTTTTGACTTTGACAGTCCACCCTTTGGCAGTCACCAATAACTGCCACTTCCTAAAACAGTTCAAAAAGAGAAAAATATATGTCATATGTAAATACATTTCTATGATTGGGTAAGGGAGGAGAGAAGAAGGTGGGAAAAGGGTATGACCTAGTGAAATAGTAAAAGTATGTATGTATGAATCCGTGTTTGGGGGGTCATGTATCATCGTGCCGTACGTGTTTTAAATCAAGCTTCGAGGTATTGCGAAGTATACATTTGAATTCCTTCTTATCCCGTATTAAGGGTCTGTGGATGGGCTGTCAAACTTTACCGAGCTCTTTTCGGCTTTTGGTTGCAACAAAATGGGGGAGCACATTTTAGTTGATGATACATGAATGGGGGGATATGTGAGTGCTGATATCTGTGCCTGTATTCCCTATCGACTATGTGTGTCATTACCTGAATGTTGTAGAGATGAAGATAAAGAACAATTATGGAAAATGCAGTCATATTCTATGTGAGGTTAATGTACATTTGTTGATTGAAGTCTTGTCTTGATGTACATGTTGACTGCAGTCTTCTTTGGGCTTTTGTCAAAAGTGCGAGCAAAAGCTTTGTCAATGTCCATAGACTTACAAAAAGTGTTGGGCTAGCGTAATTTTAACGTTACTAGGGATAAGGGGGTCTATGGCATAGTCCATCTGTTGTCTGTGTACAAGGTTGTCAAAACTTCTTCTTTAGTCTATCTGCTGTCTGTATACACGGTCGTCAAATTCCTCTTCCAAGCGGGTCTTTTTACCTTGGAGAAAAACAAAGGAGAAACAGGTGAAAGAAACGGACCGTGGAATCACATTTTCATCACAACAGTGTCTCTATCGTTGGGTCATAAATCAAATCAATTTTGTTATGCGATACAGTCATTACCTCAGGCAGTACTTTTCCAATATAACATAATCCTTCTGAGTTTGGGGCAAGCCGCTCATACGCCTTTCTCCCGCATATGAAATATGCATCATCGGGGAGTACATATGGGACGGAGTAGGACATAACCATATTACACATTTTCCATATGAAATCTCCTAACCCTAATTCTCCCATCTGTCTAGTACACGTATCTGTTTGTATGATATGTGCACAGTATCCTGGTGATACCTCTCCAACTCTCATGATCCTACTTCCTAGGGTATACCTATATCGGAAAGATTTTCCACTACCGGCTATGTGGCGTATAAGCTCTGTATCTGTAGGCATTCTATCTGCTCTATATGAAAAGGTCATGGTTTGGTTATTCCATGACGCTTCCCAATTTCCCGGCTTTCGGGGATTGGAAATGTTAAAACATATTAGGGATCTATCCACATGATATTGGTGGAGCTTCAAACTAGGAGGACTGGAGATATTAAACCTCCTGTCCACCGGCCTCCCACCACTTAGCTCAAGTACCTCCCCTACCGTTAAAGGGAATGGTACTAAGCCTGATTTGCTATGGCCTTGGGGTACTTGAAAGCATACCCAACAATCTGTCTGATTTAACACTTTACCCACTAAGGAGTGATAGTCACTCAATGGGTGCCGGTCCATGTTAATGTTAAAACTGGACTGACATTTCTTGATGCACCCATCCTCTACTACACTGTCACAGAGTCTACAGATACAGTTCTCTTTTCAGCTAACAATCCTTCACAATGTTTACAAATAACATGGCTGCTAGATCGTTTCCTGTACTCGCCTTTGCTCAGTGATTGTGTTGTTATTGGAAATTTACACCTCCGTCTCAGTCATCAGAAACCCATTCTGGATCCTTTCTCGACCTCCATGGTACTCTCGCCGGAACAGACTGCTCGGGTCAACATCATGGTCAACAGGAAAATCCGGATCACAGTCTCTTGGGGCAAGTCCATCTTACAGGAGGAGAAAAGGAGAAATTTGTAATGGGGGTACAGGAAAACAGTTTGAGGGGGAGAGAAACTTGTTACGATAATTAGTTCTCTAGTCTTGTCGTCCTTCTTGTTCTGCTGTCATCTCAAAGGTGCTGTCTCTCAGTCTTCCAAACGAACATTCCGGTGATGCAATATTCCTTCCAAACCAGCGATCTCTCTGTATGGAGCAAAAATCTTGCATTACCATTTGTCTAACTGATGGGTGACATACCATCTTTAAAACATGAAAACTTGAGTGAGAAGAGAGAAAACAAAAAAAAAAAAAAAAGAGAGAGAGAACAATTCATATATATATATTACATAAACCAACAATAAACAACAACAGGGAAAAAAAACTTTTCAAACATTTTTCAGGAGAGAAAAAAAAAACATTGTCAGATCTGCCGTTCATCATCAGGCTGTCATATCTACATGTCCAATGGTATCCTTGCGCAGTCCCTCCCACCAGCACCTCCATACTCCACCCTTTGTATCTGGCCAGGATACATTGATGCGGGTAGGTCATGCTGCGTTTTGGTAGACTTCTGCAAAGACCAAGTAGCTATGCAATGTTTGAGTCCTACCAATAATCGTCAGAGATGGGGAGAGAAAAAAACATTTCACAGATACATTTACAACGTTTCACCCGGTCATTCCTGTGTCTTCAGGAAATGACCTCCCACTTTATTAACTATAACCTCAGGCTTACCATCAGTCTTAATGATCACCTTTCCTGATTGCAACTTATAGGTGTAACTCAAATTTTTTTTTACATATGTGGTATCTGATTACGATTTTGTGTATCATAACTCTGCTCATGTTCTTGTCTAGGGGGTCTGACTTTATGTGGGCTGTTAGAGTTACTGGCATAATGCCCTTCTCTTTTACAAAGATAACAAACCCTGGGCTTCTTCCAAGTGTCAGTGACCTGAGGTTTTGGTTGATTTGATGCCTCCTCAAACGCTTGGATGCTCATCACCATCAACCGCTTTCCCTGTACCTCCCTGATTCCTTGGATATCATGGTTATGTTGTTGTCTAGGGGGTTGATATGATTTTTGTATTTTTCTTGATCTACAATCTCTTGCAAAGTGTCCCTCTTTATGACAATTGTAACAGACTTCCACATTTGAATTTCTCGCAGTGGTGTGGGGCTTATGCTGGAGTGGTCTTGTGGTTAGGGCCTGTATACTTGCGGCCATTAACTTATCACTTTGTGACTCCCTGTATCTGGTGATATTCTGATCATGATCAATAGCGGCCTCTCTTAATGCTGCCACCGAGATATTTCTCCAGTTTGGGTTGGTGGTCTGTATCCTAGTTCTCAATACCTCCTTTAAACCATTCATTAATACCTTAACTGCTATTTCTCTATGCTGTGCATTAGTTTTGATGTCTGTGATCCCAGTGTTTCTAGCCATTACTTGCAGTGCTCGATTGAAATAATTAGAAATACTTTCCCCTTCGTTTTGTCTTATGGAGAAAATTTCATTCCACTTGACAACGGCAGGGAAATATACTTCTAACTGTCGGTTAATCTGCTTAATACATTCCTGATTGTGTTCCTCCGTTTGAGGTACTTCTGTGTCTAATTGACAATCAGTAATAAATTTCGCAAGGTCAACACTGGAGGGCAAACATGCCCTCAGCACTGTTCGCCAATCTTTGTTGGTGGGTTCTGTGGCGTTTCCTAGTTCTTTAATAAACCTTTGACATGCGACTAGATTTTTCCTAGGATCAGGAAATTCAGACATAATTGATCTCAATTCGGTCCGGGACCAGAGACAGCGCATTGCACTGTCCCCGACGGGAATGATTCCCTGATCGTCAGTCTTCCCATTGGGGACTGTGATCACCCTGACAGGATCAAATTCAACTACATCATCTTGTGTTGGTCTTACAATATGGGGTACATTTGTTTGTGCGTGACATAAAACATTGTACGTACCTGTGGACACGACCTCACCTGACCCTCCGTTAGGGGATTTGATTATTGCCTTTACCGATTTGGTCGTGTCCACCTGGATGTCTTGTGTGATGGCTGCTGGTAAAGGTGCCGACATCGTGCTGGGCTCACTTTCTTGCTTGTAGTCCTGAGGGAAGTTTGACATGGGGTGCGACTTGCACAGGTTAACATTTGTAATTTTTACACTTTCATTTTCATAAACATTATTACATTTGTTACTTTCATCCTTAATACAGTTACTAAGTGCATTTTTATCGTACAACATTGTGCCTTTCTCCGCAACCATAATCCTCTCCATTGCCATGTCTCTCCTCCCAAGATGAGAGTCAGATATGTCAGTTAAACTTCTTTGCATTTCACTTTCCTGTTGCCACAATTTTAAATAGTCATAATGTTTGATCCGTCTCTTTGCTGATTTAATGAGACCTATCCTTCTCCTTAGATTTTGTAACACATCTGGGCTAAAGCTACCTACCCGGGGAAACTTCTCCCCGTCATGCACAGTCATTCTTTCCCATTCATCACATAAAACCTGTGTGTGTGAACCGTATTTTTCACACATTACATACCTTGCCGACCCGATTGGCCGGTTTATTGAGTCAACCCGAACCGAGGTTGATCGCCCCCTACCTGAACAACTGGCCCCCATAACTTGCAGGTGTTGCTTTCACTACCTCTGACCTTCAAATCAGGGTCTTCAGCGAACCCTTACAAAAACCAAGATGTCCGGGGCAGGCCGGCGGCGAAGTTTACCGAGTACTCCACTCACTCCTCGCCCACGTTGGCCAGTACTGCAATCACTGTATCCAGAGCTGTTGTACCCAACCTAGGGCCCCTATGAACCTTTACTTACTGGGGCGTGTTGGACCTACCAGTCCCCAGCAAGTATTGGTTGTTGGATAGTTCCCGAGTGACTAGCGAACCTCCCTTAAAATAAAAAAAATTACACAAATCACGTTAGAGTGTACAAATAGCGTTTATGACCCCTCTAGCGTACGCAAATGATACTGGGTCAAATTACTAACTAATGCACACAATTACGTGCGGTACAATCGTTCGGCACATAAGCAACTAATCTTATGTGCGGAGCGACCAGTGGAATCGAAAATTGCGGCTGCGAATTCCTTCAGCCAGAGCTTTAATGGCCTATATGGGTTCTGCACCAACCCCCTGGGTTGTGCTCCTTTCTCTATAGCGGACTTCTTAGTCTGCTGTACCTGGACCTCCTGGTCTGTTCCGGACCTCCTGGTCTGTGCTACAGTAGACCTCCTGGTCTGCTATACTCTAATGCTCAAATTTATGTTTAACAAGGGATGCCTCCCCAGCCACCATGCACGTCACTTACATGTATGTACCTCACGAGAACTCGACTTCTTGTGGTTCAACCCAAAAATTGTAAAAACCTATATATACAAACACTCACTCACCACATGTACACTTTACTTTTGTTTCTATTTCTGTGCAGAAATTTCTTTCCTTTAGACCAGATGAGTCGTAAATTTAGAGAAGGATCTATTAGTTTAAATTTCGGACACTAAAATTGACTTGCGCTATTTATCGCGTTGACACCTTTTCGCCTGTTAAAATAATACTATAGTGTGATTTGAGTTACGTGGGCGTACCCAGACGCTCCGTTGCGTAATATACGCTGCGTGCGTCGGCCTTTACGTTGCGTACACTAGTCTAACCCTTTTGTTAGAAACACGTGTATGCCAGCCAGATATGTCCACAGAAATACAATTAACACGTTTATCAATGTAGATGGTCTTCAATCATCTGCCGAGCACCACCCAGGTCTTTCCTTGTATCTTAGGCAAAGCTGTGAGCGTGCTTTACAAATTACCCCTTAATGTATTACTTTTACTCTTTAACTTCTAATAGCAACAAATCTTTCTTAGCACGTTATCAATGCAAATGGCAAACAGGAAGGTGAGATGTGAAAACTACACAAATGAACATGCAATTCTAAATTTAATCTAATAACATACATTGATGTAAGCACACGCATATAGATATTACATATAAGTACCAATCACTATTACTTATGAT
Source organism: Pseudophryne corroboree (assembly GCF_028390025.1). Lineage (NCBI taxonomy): Eukaryota > Metazoa > Chordata > Amphibia > Anura > Myobatrachidae > Pseudophryne > Pseudophryne corroboree. The sequence continues at coordinate 757,521,096 of NC_086445.1, read as the reverse complement.
TGACTATGATATAGATTAAATGAATGCATTAAAAAAAACTCATTAAATGATTATTTCTTTTTGACAATGGATGGCTGATTATTTCCTGAGTCAACTGAAAATCAGCCGCTTAGGAGAAATAAAAATAAAAATGTGACCTTCCCAAAATGGCCGCTGCTCCTCCCCCTTTCACCTCCATGAGGGCCACACAAAATGGTGGACAGACCATGCTGCTTCTTGTCACAAAGAAAGTCATCATTCAAACTCCTAAAGTTATCACGCTATGCAGAGCGATTAAAAATAATTTTAAACCTATTTAAACAGACAAACCATCCAATCTGCGTGTGTAGTTGGCACCAAATAGAAATAAAAACCAGATTTACAAAGACAATAACGTACTGTTCTTACCTTCCAGTTCCCGAATTCCCTCAGCACTCCTTACTAAGTGAAGCAGGCGCTTATCTGGTCAGCACTGTGAGGGATAGCACCTTCCCGCCTTTTGCTGATCGATAATGTCTGCTAAAGTTACCTAGTGCAGATATGTGAATCCCGGACGAGCCCCCAATTGACAATGTCTATAATATTTGTCCTATTAAAAACACATTAAAGGTTAAAGAACACAGTACGCAATTGGCGCAAAAAGTACCGCAAGGGTACTCCCTTAACTATACATTAAGGAATGTACTTATACTGTAAACATTTGTGCAGTGATAATGTGTAGATGTAATGCAGTGTAACCTTGTTAGCTTAAAAGCTGTATGAGCAACTATGACGCTCTGAGAACCCCTTAGTAATACAATAATCAACCAAATACCGGTCTAAGGTTCTAACGCCTTTAGTGAGAGAATGAACGTTCAAAAAGAATAATACAATACAAGCTATACACTACCAAAATAACATAAAATATCTAACCAAGTAACTAACATATAATACAATAAAGACACAAGTACGTTTAAGGGGAAGGAGAGAGAGAGAGAGAGAGAGAGAGAGAGAGAATGGCTTACAATAACAATAAAGGCAATATGGTTGCAGAGAAACTTACACATGTGAGAAACAATCGCTGCGCAGTTAGTCAATGCTGAGAATCTTTGTGGAGAGAATACTTGAGCTTACCCATACTGGCTGTCCCTATATACACAACCCTACAATACCGCACGGGACAGAAGCTAGACTCCATTTTGGGAAAACTCCCATGATTCCAAAGACTGCAACACATGGTTCAAAGGGGGAGGAGAAAACACCCAGCAGCAGCCATTTTCTACAAACCAACTAATCTTATTCCACATTCCAATCCAACTAATTATATTCCACATTCCAATCCAACTTCCTAGAACCATCTTATTCAATTTCACATTCCAAACAAACTCAGTATCTCAATAACCTGAGCATATGGTATGCTGGCTATGCTATATGAATCATCACAAGACCAGATCACAATGTAACCACACATATCAGCCTGCCATTGCAACAAGCACATGACTACAGTAACAAAAGGAAGTATGTTTTGACTGCAAGCCTTCAGCAAGATGCATCATGTAAAACTACTATAATCTGTTATAAATCACCATCCATAAATGTATACCAGGAATACTATGCTACAGATTGTCTACTGTTCCAATTCATTACAGATTTCATAGAGTATTATCACCAACACATAACAATCACACAACTGCACAAGCCTCATTAACCTTAAGCCATTTGTATCTCCACTAACTATTCAATACCAATCATTTCACAACTACTTTAAACTATTCTATGCCAATCAGCCATGTGGATTCAATACTTAGCCTTTCGCTTGGAGCCTGGTGATAAGCAAGCCATTTCTTCTGGATGCCAGCTTGGTTCTGAGTGTAGCTACAGTACATCTGTTCTCTGAGATCACAAGCAACTGAACTCTGACCTCTTCTCTTAGCCAGGAACTACTTTCCTGTTTGACTAGTTCCTGGGGGAGGGGTCTCTCTTGCTTTGTATATGCTGATCAGGTTCAGCCCTGAAAACTGCCAACTGTATCATTCATTGTTCTAACAAAGGGATTTTAGCTTTTATACATATAATCATATCTATCCGCTGCAATGTCCCACAACTTCACAACAAGTATCAAATTAATCTACACACCAATCTGCTTGTTTCAATATTAAACATGACGGGTGTATCTGGTTCTGTTCAAATAATACACATTCATGACATTAATTCATTAGCTAATTTTAAATCTCCATGATGTCTGGTGCTTGATATTATTATAATTATGTACTGTATGAAATAAGTGTCGAATCCATCTCTGTGCCACGTCCGTGTAAATGCGTGTGTTACCATATATTGCTGTGCTCGCTACGCATATTTGCAAGTATAGCGACTTAAATGTGTGCAGTTTGTATGTTCTCTCTATGTAATATTTTTGACTTTGACACCACAGACCAGCAGGTCAGTGAAGCTCTAAATACTGCGGCCTGAGAGGTCAGCAGAGAGATATCGCAGCCCCGGGGGTTGGCGAGATACCCATATAGGCCCGTTTTGAGGATACGCTCCGGCTGAGGTTTTGCAGCCTAAACAATCGATTCCGTTGGTCGTAAGGCGAATATGTAACAGTTACTTATACGCAGTGCGACCGTACCGCGCGTTAGTGTGTGCAATAGTTAGTTCAACTTGATACCCATTACGCCATTTGCGTACAATCGCGGGATCATAGACGCTAATTGTACACGCAGACGTGATTTGTGTAACAGTTTTTTTTAATTTTAAGGGAGTTTCGCTGGTCACTCAGGAAATCTCCAACGACTAATATTTACTGGTTAGGGTAAGTCACTCCCAGATATTTCCAGTAAATAGAGGTAACGCAGGGCCCTAGGTTGGGTACGACCAGCGCTGCGGACAGTGTGTAGGTGTACTGGCCAACGTGGGCGAGAGTGGGTGAGAGCACTCATTCAACTTTCACCGTTGCCTTATATTGAGTATTTTGGTTTTTGCAGGAATAGCCAAGAGAGTAATACCTGCAAATATGGGGGCCAGTTGCTCAAGTAAGGGACGATCAACCAGGGTTCAGGTTGAAATTCCGCGACCTAAAGGGTCAGCAAGGTACATAATGTGTGAGAAATATGGATCTCACACAGAGGTTTTATGCAATGAATGGGAACGTATGACTGAGGGAGATAGGGAACCATTCCCTAGGGTGGGCAGTTTTCATCTAGAGGTGTTGCAGAATTTAAGGATTAGGATATGTCTGTTAAAATCCCGAAAAGAAAGGATCAGACATGCAAACTGTTTACATTTATGGCAACAAGAAAGTGATACGCAGAGGGGATTAGCTCAAACAGCTGGTTCCAACCATAGCAGGAAACTGATTGCAACTGCACCACCACCACCGTACATTACAGGGGAGAAAGTGGCTACAGAGAATGGCATACTGGTATATGATAAGAGTAAAGTAGATAAATGTATTAATGCTAATGCTAACCCGTGCAAGTTGTATCCCATCTTAAACTTCCCTCATGACTGCGACCAAGAAGATGAGCCCAGCACGATATCGGCACTCTCTCTAGCAGCCACCATACAAGATACTCAAGTGGGCACGGCCCAACCAGTAAGAGCAGTAGCAAAGGCCCCTAGTGGAGGGACAGGTGAGGTCGTGTCCACAGGTAAGTACGGTACTGTACATTATGCAGAAACAATTGCACCTCACATTGTAGAGTCAACACAAAATGATGTAATTGAACTAAATCCTATCAGGGTGATCGCAGTCCCCAATGGGAAGACTGACGCACAGGGAGTCACTCCCATCAGAAACATTGCTATGCATTGTCCCGGGCAGAATTGAGAACAATTATGTCTGAATTTCCCGATCCCAGGAAAGATCTAGTCGGATGCCAGAGGTTTATTAAAGAATTAGGTAATGCCACCGAACCTACAAACAAAGATTGGTGGACAGTGCTAAGGGCATGTTTACCCTCCAATATTGACCCCATGAAATTCATTGCTGACTGTAAATTAGATGCAGAAGTACTTCTCACTGATGAATACAATCAGGAGAATGTAAAACAGATCAATCTGCAACTAGGAATATATTTCCCTACTGTTGTCAAATGGAATAAAATCTTTTCTATTAGACAAAAAGAAGGTGAAACTGCATCTGAATATTTCCATCGAGCACTGCAGGAAATGGCTAGATATACTGGGATCGAAGACATTAAGGATAATGTACATCATAGGGAGGTAGCTGTGTCCGTATTAATGGACGGGTTAAAGGAAGTGTTGAGAACCAGGGTACAAACCACTCAACCTAACTGGAGAGGTATCTCGGTGGCTGCCTTAAGAGAGTCCGCTATTGAGCACGATCAGAACATCATTAAACACAGGGAGTCACAGGGGGATAAGCTGATGACCGTAAGTATACAGGCCCTTACAACAAGGCCACATCAGCTGAAACCCCAGACCCCTGATGGTAAGTCGTATGTAGTAAAATGTTATAACTGCCATAAGGAAGGACATATTGCACGGAATTGCAGATCTAAAAGCACACATAATATATATCTACCCCCTAGACCAGAACATGACCCACAATATAACACACAGAATTGGGATCAGGGACCGCAGAGGAGAAGTTATGAACCGCATGCAGGGGAAACAAAGAGGTACCCACCAAAGAGAGACTGGTAGGTCTCTGAAAATTCTCAGTTACCCCCTCACATATTGTAGCTGCCAGCACGCTGCGTGGGGGTCACCACACACAATAGGGGTGGGGCCACACCTGTAGTCTGCAGCCAGTGAAATTAATTGCGAGCCTTGGAAGTGAACCTGAGGTCACAATTGATGTAGCTGGTAGATCACTACCTTTCCTTGTAGATACAGGGGCGGCCAAGTCAGTGTTAAATTCAACGGTAGGTATGAAAACCACGGGTAAAACAATTTCAGCAATGGGAGTAACAGGAGTAGTACAACACTACCCTTTAAGTAAACCAGCAGAGATTACGATAGGGCCTTTGCAGACCAAGCACTCCTTTTTGCTAGCTGCATCGGCTCCGACTAATCTTATTGGGAGAGATTTACTGTGCAAGATGGGGTGTGTCATATATTGTACTCCTGAAGGTGTCTTCTTAGATATACCTGAGAATCACGTTCAGGAAGTGTAGGATATGTTAGACTCCCCACAAAGGTTAATGTCACACACACTGCTGTTATAGACAGGTGTCCATCCAAGGTAGAGGAAATGATCTCCCAGATACCGGAGTCCCTCTGGTCCAAAGATGGACAAGACACTGGATTGATGGCAAATGTAGCTCCTGTAGTAGTTCAAGTAAAAGATGGTAGGATAGCTCCAAAAATCCCACAGTATCCTCTGAAGCCAGAGGTGGTTAGGAGTGTAGCCAGTCATAGAGCGCTTGCTGCAACAGGGCATCCTAGTTAGGACATCCAACACTGCCAATAGTCCCATCTTCCCTGTGAAAAAGAGTGGGGGGAGGGGTTACAGACTAGTGCAGGATCTAAGGGGGATAAACAAAATAGTTGAGAGCCAATTCCCCATAGTGCCAAATCCAGCTGTCATCCTTATGCAAATCCCTCCTACTGCGAAATTTTTCGCTGTTATTGACCTCTGCTCCGCCTTCTTCTCGGTCCCTCTGCACCCTGACAGCCAATACTTGTTTGCATTTACATACAGAGGAGTACAGTACACTTGGACTCGCTTACCACAAGGTTTCATTGACAGCCCAAGTATTTTCTCTCAGGCTTTGCATGACTGTTTACAATCCTTTCAACCTGAGAGAGGATCAGTATTAATACAGTATGTAGATGACTTACTGCTGTGTTCTGATTCACTCGAATCGTCCTTGAGAGACACGAAACAGCTTCTGCTTCACCTTTCTGATACGGGACACAAGGTTTCCAAGGATAAGTTGCAGTTATGCCAGACCAAGGTAAAATATTTGGAACATTGCTTAACACAAGGACTGAGACACCTCACCGCTGATAGAATACAGGCGATTCGCGACATGACTCTGCCACAAACCCAGCAACAGATCCGCACTTTCCTAGGAATGTGTGGGTATTGCCGAAACTGGATCCCAGGGTTCTCCATACTAGCTTTACCTTTACAAGAGATGGTCTCGTCAAACAAACCAGATTGGATTTCGCACACAGATGAGTCCGAACTGACATTTGAGAGACTCAAACAGTGCCTATCACAGGCACCTGCATTAGGTATGCCAGATTATGGGAAACCCTTTGAGTTATACGGTACGGAGAGTGCTGGGTGTGTGGCAGGTGTTTTAACCCAGAGACTTGGTGATGCCAGCAGGCCGGTAGCTTACTACAGTGCACAATTGGACACCGTAGCACGGTCTCTCCTCACATGCTTGCGAAGTGTTGCAGCGATAGCATTGCTAGTGAATAAAAGCGAAGATGTAGTGTTAGGACACAACCTGACCATCCATACACCTCATGCAGTGTCAGTCTTACTGAATTCTGCCCAAACCAGACACATCTCATCAGCACGGTTTACAAGGTGGGAATTAGCACTAATGGCCCCTGTAAACATCACCATAAGGAGATGCAGCGCACTAAATCCTGCAACGTATCTCCCACGTGTGCCTGGACAGGCACAAAGGGTGGGGGATGAGAGTGATGGTGAAGGAGGATTTAGTACAGACACTGACACACATGATTGTATGGAATATTTGATCCAAACTTTCACTGCAAGGCCCGACATTAGTGACAACCCACTGGAAGGCGTAGATTTTACTTTTTACACTGACGGTAGTTGCCACAGACAGACGGACTCGGGAGACTTGTGTACTGGATACGCAGTCGTAGATGACAAAGGTACCATAGAAGCGGAACCCCTGGGCCCACCTCACTCAGCACAAGTTGCTGAGTTGGTCGCCCTAACCAGTGCGTGTGAATTGGCTAAGGGTAAGTCAGCCAATATCTACATGGATTCTAGGTATGCCTTTGGAGTAGTGCATGATTTCGGGGCCCTATGGCGCCTCAGAAATTTCATGACGGCAGCTGGCACACCCGTGGCGCATGCGACCCACATCAAAAGACTTCTAGCAGTGATACAGGAACCTGACAGAGTGGCTGTTTTCAAGTGTAAAGCCCACATGTAAAGCCAAGACACAGTGTCACTTGGTAACAGCCGGGCAGACGAAGCTGCTAAATCAGCAGCCAGCACCCCCATACAGACAGACATCACACAACTGATGGTATTCAATACCGTCAACACACAAAAGTTAAGTGAAATGCAAAATTTGTGTTCCCCACAGAAAAGGCAGTCTGGAGGTCAAAAGGGTATGGCCTGGAGTCCTCAGGACTCTGGACAGATGGACAGGGTAAGCCAGTAGCTCCCAGAGCATACCTTCCAAGTTTAGCTGAGGCGGCACATGGTCTGACTCATCTGGGCAAAGTGGGTATGTGCAAGTTGGTAAGAGCCTACTGGTGTGCGCCAGGATTCTCTTCTCATGCGGGTAAGAGAGCAATGACATGCCTTACCTGCTTGAGGAAGAATATTGGAAAGTCAATACCAACAGAACCATCCCATATCCCGCCAACAGATGGCCCTTTTCAGGTAATACAAATCGATTTCATACAATTGCCACCCTGTAGAAATTTAAAGTATGTGTTGGTTTGTATTGATGTGTTTTCAAATTGGGTAGAAGCGTTCCCCGCTGCCACAAATCCTGTGTGTTTACTGCAAAGAAAATTGTGCAGGAATTTGTGTGCAGATATGGTGTCCCTAGGATAATTGAAAGTGATAGGGGTACCCATTTTACAGGTGATGTCTTTCAGGTAATGTGCAAATTAATGGGAATTAATAATAAGCTGCATACTCCGTACCGCCCACATGCGAGTGCGAAAGTGGAAAGAGTAAACAGCACTATTAAGAACAAGCTGAGCAAAGTGATGGCTGAAACTGGATTGTTGTGGCCTGAAGCTTTGCCACTTGTATTGTACAGCATCAGAACCACTCTCAGGTCCCCCCTTAACCTATCACCCTTTGAGATTCTTTATGGTCGACAACCCCATGTAATGATTGACCCCCAGGATGATTTGAAATGCAATAATGAAGTGACTGTAAAGTATTTGGTTAAGATGAGCAAGCAGTTGAGGAATCAAAACAGCAATCTAAAGCTGGTGATTCCTGACCTGCCAGACAGTAATTGTCATGACATTGAACCTGGGGATTATGTAATGATTCAAAATTTTCTACGCTCAGGTTGCCTTATTGACCGGTGGGAAGGACCATACCAAGTCTTACTAACCAGCACGACAGCATTGAAGGTTTCCGAAAGAGAGACTTGGGTCCACTCGTCCCACTGTAAGAAGGTCACTGACCCAGAGAAAGCTTCCTGCAAGATGGACTTACCCCAATATACTGCGTTCCGGGTTTTCCTGTTGGCCCTGTTGTTGACCAGAGCAGTCTATTTCGGTGAGAGTACCAGAGAGGTCGAGAAAGGATCTGGAATGGGTTCTGATGACAAGGACGGATTAGTAGAATTCCAAGAGCAACACATTCACCGAGCAAAGGCGAGTATCAGAAAACGATCTGGTAGTCATGACACTAGGAGACATTGTGAAGGGTTATTGGCTGAAGAAAATTGTATCTGTAGAAATTGTGAAAACATAGCTGAGGACGGCCTCCAGACATGTCAGTCCAGCCTTAATATCAACATGGACCGTCATCCATTGAGTGACTATCACTCATTAGTGGGTAAGGTTTTAAACCAAACAGAATGCTGGGTGTGCTCACAAGTACCTCAAGGTCAGAGCAAGTCAGGATTAGTACCGTACCCTTTAACACTAGATGAGGCACTTGAATTAAGGGGTGGGAGACCGGTGGACAAGAAATTTAATATTTCTAGGCCTCCTAGTTTGAAGCTCCACCAATATCATGTGGATAGGTTCTTAATATGTTTCAACATTTCCAATCCCCGAAAGCCGGGAAATTGGGAAGTGACATGGAATAACCAAACCATGGCATTTTCACACAGAGCCGACAGAATGCCTGTTAGACCCTGAACTTATACGCCAAATAGCCGATGATGGGAGATATTTTCGGTATAGGTACACTCTAGGAAGTAGGACCATGCGGGTTGAAGAAGTATCTCCAGGGTATTAATATCATACAGCCTGATATGTGTACTGAACGAGAGAGTTAGGGATAGGATTTTTCACCTGGAAGGTTTGCAATATGGTAATGTCATATTCTGTCCCATATGTTCTCCCCGATGATGCATATTTCATATGCGGGAGGAAGGCGTATAAGTGGCTTGCCCCAAACTCAAACGGATTGTGTTACATTGGAAGAGTGTTGCCAGAAGTAATGACCCATAATAAGATGAAAGACGTTCACCGCAATGCTCAAGCTCCTTACACTCACACTCACTACGAACACATTGTTAAGAGACACCTTATAGATAGGATAGAGCACGCAGCCTCTGATTTGATCCACGAATCCACCGGGATTCAATTCCTACTCGCGTTAGATATCACCCGTACCGCCAGAGGAATTATAAATTTTAGGTATATTCATGCGCTAGCGAACCTGATAGACAATATCACCGAGATGTATGATGACACCTTCCGGTATACTGGGAGGGAATTGCAAGCTTACAAAACGGAACTGATCCAGCACAGGATGGTTCTCAATTACATCACAGCAGTGACAGGCGGGTACTGTGTCACCCTAGCAACTCAGTATGGTGTGAAGTGCTGGTTTGATATTTAGATGTGTTCAGATTTCAATGCGGTGCAAGCGCAGTACCAAAGTGATGAGTTTAAGGAGCGAGGGCATTGTTACACAAACTGGTTTAATTTATGACCCATCAATTGGGACAATGTTGTGATAAGACGTGATTCCACGGTCCGTTTCTTTCACCCGTTTCTCCTTTGTTTTTCTCCAAAGCAAAAATACATACATTCGGAAGAAGACTACAGACTTTTGATGGACATTTCTACAGACTTTGATAGACACTTTAAAGACTTTAAAGACTTTTTATGGACACTTGAAAGACTTTGATTACCACCCACAGCAAGGATACAGCCATCCGGACAAGACTTCAACCAACACCCAAAGATGATTGCACACATTATTATGTGAATGTATTTGTGATATGTTTCTTATCTTCATCTCTACAACCTTCAGGGAGTGACACACATAGTCGGCAGGTGATATATATATCCACATACTAGCATTCACATGTTTTTTCCCCCTGCATGTATCATCAACTAAATGTGCACCCCATTTGTTGGAACAAGAAGCCGAAAAGAGCTCGGTAGTGTTTGTTGGCCCACTTACAGACCCTTAATACGGGATAAGAAGGATTTAATGTATACTTCGCAATACCTCGAAGCTTATCTAGAACATGTACGGCACGATGATACATGCCCCTCAGACATGAAGTTCATACATACATGCTTTTACTATCCCACTAGGTCATACATTTCCCACCTACTCCTCTCCTCCTACCACCCAATCATTTTTAGGTATTGTATTGTTTTCCTTTTAATCTAACCATCTGTAAAGATTGTAATATATATATATTTCTGTTTAGATAGAGGGCAGTTATTGTTGACTGCCAAAGGGTGGACTGTCAAAGTGGAAAAATATTGTTATACATATGCCTTGTACTAACCCCATGCACATGCCTGCTGCTCGTGCACCCAGTCCCCCGTGCGTGCACATATCCGCAAGTTGCGTAAGAGTCGCTCCGGCGATCGTGCGCATGATATGTGTATTTACGGTGGAGTTTGTGAGCGTGTAGCGTGTCATTAGAACATAGCATATTTAACCCAAATAGTGCATTTTGTAGATGTAGTTCCCCTAGACCATGACAGAGAGTAATATTAGTTTAAACAGTTCCTGGACAGAGAGATTCGTCTTTGCATGATAGGAAGGGTCAGATAAAGGTTGGAAGGTGATGTCTAGTGTCCAGCTGTAGGGTATTTTAAGAGTAACATTCCGGTGTTAGTTAGGAAAAGATCGCTTGCTCCTGCGTATAGTTATGTACAAAAGTAGAATATGAACATTAACTGTATTTGCTGTAAATTACACATGCGGCGGGAATCCAGAGGATACCTCCCACCAGAGCAGTTGGGGAAGGAAATCGCCTACCTATTCAAATCCACCTATGACCTTTGCTGTAATGTAGAGACATATCCCTGTGTCCAATGAACAATGAGATTACAGTGACCATTGTATTGTGTATGCATGTTGTGTATAAAAAGACCACTGTTGCCTGGCCGGTGAGAAGACTCTGAACGCTTTCTACCTGATAGCGGAGGACTGGTCCAGGACGCGCTTGCGAACGATTCCCCACGTATGTATATTCTCTGTAGCCATTATTCTCTAGTTATTCTGTTTAGATTTCCTTGTTAGTCTGTAGTGTATAACTTGTATCTGTTTACCCCTTTTCTCTGAATAATCCACTGCGGTGTTAGAGCCCAGTGGTTTACCACATACCGGTGTTGTGTTTTCACTTTCCTGCAAAGGGCTTCCATAGCGTATTAATTGGTATAAGGTGTATAAGCATTGTTAAGGTGTACGCACTGCGGGTTCTTCATACCGCCAGCGCTACTTAAGGTTTTAAGGTATTACATCGTTGCAGTACTTGGCTGCTAAAGTTTAAAGTATAAGCATATCCTTACATTGTTTCATTAATAAGGTTTACAGTATATCACTCTGTGTGCGTCCGCGCCGCGTGTACGTTGTACCCACAACACGGCGTCTGATACGCTAAGAGCGTATAAATACGGTACTCAGTACGCAAATAGCGTACTTAGTACGTAGCGTGAATCCATGTGGGTCATTCCGAATTGTTCGCTCGGTAAATTTCTTCGCATCGCAGCGATTTTCCGCTTAGTGCGCATGCGCAATGTCCGCATTGCAACTGCGCCAAGTAAATTTGCTATGTAGTTAGGAATTTTACTCACGGTTTTTTCTTCGTTCTGGTGATCGTAATGTGATTGACAGGAAGTGGGTGTTTCTGGGCGGAAACTGGCCGTTTTATGGGAGTGTGTGAAAAAACGCTACAGTTTCTGGGAAAAACGCGGGAGTGGCTGGAGAAACGGAGGAGTGTCTGGGCGAACGCTGGGTGTGTTTGTGATGTCAAACCAGGAACGACAAGCACTGAACTGATCGCAGATGCCGAGTAAGTCTCGAGTTACTCAGAAACTGCACAGAGATGTCTTATCGCAATATTGCGAATCTTTCGTTCGCAATTTTAAGAAGCTAAGATTCACTCCCAGTAGGCGGCGGCTTAGCGTGTGCAAAGCTGCTAAAAGCAGCTTGCGAGCGAACAACTCGGAATGAGGGCCCATGTGCGTACGTGCCGCTTGTGCGTTATACCCACTGTCAAAGTCGAAAAATATCCTCTTACATATGCCTTGTACTAACCCCTCATGCACATGCCCGCTGCACGTGCACACGCCCTGCCGTGCGTGCACATATCCGCAATTTGCGTAAGATCGCTCCGCCGATCACGCACGGTGTATGCGCACTTACGGTAGAATTTGTAAGCATCTAGCGGGCGACTCGATCATAACATATTTTACCCACATAGTGTGTTTTATAGATAAAATTCCCCTTAACAATGTCAGAAAGTATGTTTAGTTTAAACGGTTCTTGGACAGAGAAATTCCTCTTTGCATGATAGGAAGGGTCAGATAAAGGTAGAACGGTGGTGTCTAGTATCCAGCTGTAGAGTATTTTTATAGTAACATTTCGGTGTTGGTTAGGAAGAGAATGCTCGCTCCTGCGCATAGTTATGTACAAAAGTATTTTATAGATATTTACTGTATTTGCTGTTCATTACCCATGCGGCGGGAATCCTAAGGATACCTCCCACCTGAGCAGTTGGAGAAAGGCACAGCCCACCTGTTCGAACCCACCTATGACCTTTTGTTATAATGCAGAGACACATTCCTGTGTCCAATGAACCATGAGATTATAGGGACCATTGTATTGTTACTGTATGTTGTGTATATAAAGACCACCATTGCCTGTCCAGTCACTCACTCTCTCTGCAAGGTTTTCACATTGAAGGCTGAGGGCTGGATTAAGGACGCGCCTGCGAATCATTCCCGCGTGTGTAAGTTCTCTGTAGCCATTTTGTTATCCTCTGTGTTTGCCATTTGTTCTCATTGTGTACTTATTCTGTTTTCTTGTATTTTGCGATCGTTCGCTATTGTTCATATTATTCCTCGTTATTCTTTTAAGATTTTTATGTTAGTTTTGTAGTGTATAAGCTGTACAGTTTTTCCCCTTTTTACTCTAATAGAATTATCCACGAGGGTGTTAGAGCCTAAGTGGTTTTTAAATCCTAACCAGGTCTTTTTGTTTTCACTAGTTACTGTAAAGGGTTTTCTGAGCATCTCAATCTCCCAAACGGCTTCTCATATTATCAAGGTTAATAAGTATTACATCGTTATAGTATTTCATTGCCAAGGTTTAAAGTGTAAAGCGTACCCTTAAGGTGTGTTGTTACTAAGGGTTACTGTGTAACATTCCGTGAGCGTGCGTGTCGCTCATGTGTCGCGCCCACGGCCTAGCGTCTGCTACGCTAGGTGCGTACCCTTACGGTACTCAGTGCGCCAATAGCGTACTTAGTCCATAATAGAATATAGCTTAATGTTTTTAGGTAATAACTGACTTTATCAATTGGGGGCATCGTCCGGGCCTCCTCATATCCGCAGCCAAGCGGAACCAGGCAGACTTTATCCATCAGCAAAGGGCGGGAAGGTAGTATCCCCTGTTAGCCGTTTGGTGGTTGGGGATACGGTAAGTGCTGATTAGATAAGCGTCTGCTCCGCTAGGTTTGTAGGGATGCTGGTGGCATCCGGAACCGAAAGGTAAGAATGTTAAGCTATTGTCTTTTAAATCTGTTTAAATTACTGTATTGGTGAAAATTGCGCACGCAACACACACACACACCTGTATTTCCATTTGCGTATTTTCACATATCTACCTTTCTGTTTGCCATTAGCATTGATCACGTGCTGAGAAAATGTGTTGCTATTTAGTTAAAAGTAAAAGTAATACTTAAGGGAGTAATTGTAAAACACGCACGCAGCCTGACCGAGTTATAAAGGTTATACAGGAGATACAGTGTGGTGCTCGGTAAACGATTATAGTTAAATATCGTTTGCATTTATAGAAGCGTGTTATTTGTGTTACTGCGGACGTATCCGGCCTGTGTACACGTGTCTCTGACCGAGTGCGAGACAGCGTACGCAATGCAAAGGCCTACACACGTGACGTAAATTACGCAACGTGCGTACGGATACGCCCACTAAATACAAATCATACAATAGCATTGTTTTAGTAGTATATACGGAAGCCACGAGATAATAGCACAAATTTGTTCAGTTTCCAAAATTTAGTTTAAAAAGATCCTCCTCTCGTTGCATTACCTCTGAGATTAGCCTGTGTTACCTGAATGAAAGAAATTTTCTGTACAGAAAAATCAAAGTATATATGAAGTGAAAGAGCGTGTGTATGCAAGTAAAGTTTTCTTTGGTGTGAACCCCGGAATTCGAGATCTCGTAGAAGGACACCCGTGAAGTGAACACGTGGTGGCGTGGGAGAAGGCCATCTCACGTTAAAAGTGAATAAGGTAAGAGGAGCAACTAGTGTTACAGCAGACCAGAAGGTCCGCGAAAGTCAGAAATCCGTTAAAAGTACCTATACGAAGTTCTGAAGACCCTGACTTAAGAAAGGTCAGAGGTAGTGAGCGCAACCTTAGAGGTTGGCGCAGTACCCATATAGGCCCGTTTTGAGAATACGCTCCGGCTGAAGGTTTCGCAGCCTAAACAACCGATTCCGCTGGTCGTTCTGCGGATAAGTAAGAGTTACTTATACGCATTGCGACTGTACCGCATGTAATTGTGTGCATTAGTTGGTTACCTTGATACCCATTACGCAATTTGCGTACGCTTTGCGGGATCATAAACACTATTTGTACATTCTAACGTGATTTGTGTAGGTTTTTTTTATTTTAAGGGAGGTTCGCTGATAACTCAGGAATTCTCCAGCAACTGATACTTACTGGGGAGGGTAGCATACTCCCACACGCCCCAGTAAATAGAGGTCACATAGGGGCCCTGGGTTGAGTACACCAGCGCTGAAGCAGTGTGTGGGCATATTGGTCGATGTGGGCGAGAGTGGGTGAAGGCACTCGTTGGACTTTCACCGTCGCCTTACCTCTGGGAATGTGGTTTTTGTAGGAATTCGCTGAGAAGGCAATACCTGCAAATGAATGGGGGCCAGTTGCTCAAGTAAGGGACGATCAACCAAGGTTCAGGTTGATATTATTCCGCGGCCAGCCGGGTCGGTGAGGTACATAATGTGTGAAAATATGGATCACACGCAGAGGTTTTATGCAATGAGTGGGAACGTATGACTGAACGATGGGGAGAAGTTTCCCAGGGTAGGCAGTTTTAATCCTGAGGTTTTGCAAAATTTAAGGAGAAGGATATGTCTAATAAAATCCAGCAAGCAACGGATTAGACATTATGATTATTTACAGTAATGGCAACAGAAAGGCAAGATACAAAGAGGATTAGCTCAAGCAGCTGGTTCCAATCCTATCAGGAAACTGATAGCTACCGCACCACCACCACCATACATAACAGGAGAGAAAGTGGCTACAGAGAATGGCATATTGGTACATGATAAAAGTGCACTTAACAAATGTATAAATGATAAGAGTAAAGTAGATAAGTGTATTGATGCTAATGTTAACCCGTGCAAGTTGTATCCTGTCTTAAACTTCCCTCAGGACTGCGACCAGGAAGATGAGCCTACTACAATATCGGCACTCTCTCTAGCAGCCACCATAAGAGAGACTACAGTGGGCACGGCCCAACCAGTAAGAGGAGCAGCAAAGGCCCCTAGTGGAGGGACAGGTGAGGTCATGTCCGCAGGTAAGTACGGTACTGTACATTATGCAGAAACAATTACACCACACATTGTAGAATCAACCCAGAGTGATGTGATTGAACTTAATCCTGTCAGGGTAATTGCAGTCCCAAATGGAAAAACTGACGCTACAGGAGTCACTCCCGTCAGGAACATTGCAATGCATTGTCCCTTTTCCCGGACAGAATTAAGAACAATTATGTCTGAATTCCCCGATCCTAGGAAAGATCTAGTTGCAAGCCAAAGGTTCATTAGAGAATTAGGTAACTCCGCAGAACCCAATAACAAAGATTGGCGGACATTGCTGAGGGCATGCTTGCCCCCCAATATCGACTTTGCGAAATTTTTCACTGATTGTAGGTTAGATGAAGAGGTACCTCTCACTGATGAGTACAATCAGGACAATGTAAAACGTATCAACCTGCAGTTAGGAGTATATTTCCCAACTGTTGTCAAGTGGAACAAAATCTTCTTCATAAGACAAAAAGAAGGTGAAACTGCTTCTGATTATTTCCATCGGGCACTGCAGGAAATGGCTAGGTACACTGGAATAGAAGACGTTAAGACAAATGTGCACCATAGGGAAATAGCAGTTTCTGTATTAATGGATGGTTTAAAGGAAGTGTTGAGGACAAGGGTACAGACCACTCAACCCAACTGGAGAGGTATGTCGGTGGCTGCTTTGAGAGAGACCGCTATTGAACATGATCGGAACATCATGAGACACGGGGAGTCACAGGGCGATAAGCTGATGGCAGTAAGTATACAAGCCCTTACAACGAAGCCACCTCAGCCTAAGCCCCAGACCCCTGTGGGTAAGTCAAATGTGATAACATGTTATAACTGTAGCAGAGAAGGACATATTGCACGGAATTGTATGTTTAACAACCCATATAAGGTATACCAACCCCCTAGACAACGACATGACACATGTAATTGGGATCAGGGACCGCAGAGACGGAGTTATGAGCCACATGCAGGGGAAACAAAAAGGTACCCACCAAGAAGAGACTGGCAAGTCTCTGAAAATTCTCAGTTACCCCCTTCACATGTTGTAGCTGCCAGTGCGCTGCGGGGAGGTCACCACATACAATAGGGGTGGGGCCACACCTGTAGTCTGCAGCCAGTGAAATTAATTGCGAGCCTTGGAAGTGAACCCGAGGTCACAATTGATGTAGCTGGTAGATCTCTACCTTTCCTTGTAGACACAGGGGCGGCCAAGTCAGTGTTAAATTCAACAGTGGGTATGAAGACCACTGGTAAAACAATTCCAGCCATGGGAGTAACAGGAGTAGTACAACACTACCCTTTAAGCAAACCAGCAGAGATTACGATAGGGCCTTTGCAGACCAAGCACTCCTTTCTGCTAGCTGCATCGGCTCCGACTAATCTACTTGGGAGAGATTTACTGTGCAAGATGGGGTGTGTCATATATTGTACTCCTGGAGGTGTGTTCTTAGATATACCAGAGAATCACGCTCAGGAAGTACAGGATATGCTAGACTCCACACAAAGGCTAATGTCACACACTGCTGTTACAGATAGGTGTCCGTCCAAGGTAGAGAAAATTATTTCCCAGATACCGGAGTCACTTTGGACCAAGGACGGACAAGACACTGGATTAATGGCAAATGTAGCTCCTGTAGTAGTTCAAGTAAAAGATGGTAGGATAGCTCCAAAAATCCGACAGTATCCTCTGAAGCCAGAGGTGGAGTTAGGAGTTTACCCAGTAATAGAGCGCTTGCTACAACAGGGCATTCTGGTTAGTTCATCCAGCACTGCCAATAGTCCCATCTTCCCTGTGAGAAAGAGCGGGGGGAGGGGTTACAGGCTAGTGCAGGATCTAAGGGGGATAAACAAAATAGTTGAGAGTCAATTCCCCGTAGTGCCAAATCCAGCCGTCATCCTTAAGCAAATCCCTCCCACTGCGAAATTTTTCACTGTTATTGACCTCTGCTCCGCTTTCTTTTCGGTACCTCTGCACCCTGACAGCCAATATTTATTTGCATTCACATACAGAGGAGTACAGTACACCTGGACTCGTTTACCACAAGGTTTCATTGACAGCCCAAGTATTAGCTCACAGGTTTTGCATGATTGTCTACAATCCTTTCAACCTGAGAGCGGATCAGTATTAATACAGTATGTAGACGACTTACTGCTGTGTTCTGATTTACTCGAATCGTCCTTGAGAGACACGAAACAGCTTCTGCTTCATCTTTCTGATACGGGACACAAGGTTTCAAAGGATAAGTTGCAATTATGCCAGACCAAGGTAAAATATTTGGGACATTGCTTGACGCAAGGACTGAGACACCTCACCGCTGATAGAGTACAGGCGATTCGCGACATGACTCTGCCACAAACCCAGCAACAGATTCGCACTTTCCTAGGAATGTGTGGGTACTGCCGTAACTGGATCCCAGGGTTTTCCATACTAGCCTTACCTTTACAAGAGATGGTCTCATAAAAAAAAACAGATCGGATTTCGCACACAGATGAGTCCGAACTGGCATTTGAGAGACTCAAACAGTGCCTAACGCAGGCACCAGCATTAGGTATGCCGGATTATGGGAAACCCTTTGAACTGTACGGTAAAGAAAGTGCTGGGTGTGCGGCAGGTGTCTTAACCCAGAAGCATGGTGATGCCAGCAGGCCGGTAGCCTACTACAGCGCTCAGCTAGACACAGTAGCACGGTCCCTCCCCACATGCTTGCGAAGTGTTGCAGCGATAGCATTGCTAGTGAGTAAAAGCGAAGATGTAATGCTAGGACACAACCTGACAATCCATACACCTCATGCAGTGTCAGCCTTACTGAATTCTGCCCAAACCAGACACGTCTCATCCGCACGGTTTACAAGGTGGGAATTAGCACTAATGGCCCCTGTAAACATCGCCATAAGGAGATGCAGCGCACTAAATCCTGCAATGTATCTCCCAGGTGTGCCTGGACAGGCACAAAGGGTGGGGGATGAGTGTAATGGTGAAGGAGGATTTAGTAAAGACACTGACACACATGATTGTATGGAATATTTGACCCAAAATTTCACTGCAAGGCCTGACATCAGTGACAACCCACTGGAAGGTGTAGATTTTACTTTCTACACTGACGGTAGTTGCCACAGACAGACGGACTCGGGAGACTTGTGTACTGGATACGCAGTCGTAGATGACAAAGGTACCATAGAAGCGGAACCCCTGGGCAAACCTCACTCAGCGCAAGTTGCTGAGCTGGTTGCCCTTACCAGAGCGTCTGAATTGGCTAAAGGTAAGTCAGCCAATATCTACACGGATTCTAGGTATGCCTTTGGAGTAGTGCATGATTTCGGGGCCCTATGGCGCCTCAGAAATTTCATGACGGCAGCTGGCACACCCGTGGCGCATGCGACCCACATCAAAAGACTTTTAGCAGCAATACAGGAACCTGATACAGCCAAGACCCAGTGTCCCTTGGTAACAGCCGGGCAGACGAAGCTGCTAAACTAGCAGCCAGTACCCCCATACAGACAGACATCACACAACTGATGGTATTCAATACCGTCAGCACACAGAAATTGAGTGAAATGCAAGATTTGTGTTCTCCACAGCAAAAGGCAGTCTGGAGGTCAAAAGGATATGGCCAGGTGTCCTCAGGACTCTGGACAGATGGACAGGGTAAGCCAGTAGCACCCAGAGCATACCTTCCGAGTTTAGCGGAGGTGGCACATGGGCTGACTCATCTAGGTAAAGAAGGTATGTGCAAGTTGGTAAGAGCCTACTGGTGTGCACCAGGATTTTCTTCCCATGCGGGTAAGAGGGCGATGACATGCCTCACCTGCTTGAGGAAGAACATTGGAAAGGCGATACCAACAGAACCATCCCATATTTCGCCAACGGACGGCGCTTTTCAGGTAATACAAAATGATTTCATACAATTGCCACCCTGTAGAAATTTAAAGTATGTATTGGTTTATATTGTACACTATTTGGTTAAGATGAGCAAGCAGTTGAGGAAGCAGAATAGCAATCTAAAGCTGGTGATTCCTGATCTGCCAGACAGTAATTGTCATGACATTGAACCTGGGGATTATGTAATGATTCGGAATTTTCTACGCTCAGGTTGCCTGATTGACCGTTGGGAAGGACCGTACCAAGTCTTACTGACCAGCACGACAGCATTGAAGGTTGCTGAAAGAGAGACTTGGGTCCACTCGTCCCACTGTAAGAAGGTCGCCGACCCAGAGAGAGCCCGTGACAAAGAGCAGAGTGTGGAGGAAACCATATCACTGGAGTGTCTGTTCCGGGAAGGTTGAGAGGCAGGACTGTTGTCACGGCACCTGAGCACAGAGAACTACAAGATCAGAGGCGGTTGTCACGCCAAGTTTTCTTTCCCTTCTAGTTGTTTTCTTTCCCCAATTACAACTCTTTCTTTCTCCTCCTAAGATGGACTCGCCCCAAGAGACTGCAGTCCATGTTTTCCTGTTGACCCTGTTGTTGACCAGAGCACTCTGTTTCGGTGAGAGTACCAGTGAGGTCGAGAAAGGATCTGGAATGGGTTCTGATGACCAGGATGGATTCGTAGAATTCCGAGAGCAACACAATCACCGAGCAAAGGCGAGTATCAGAAAACGATCTGGTAGCCATGACACTAACAGACATTGTGAAGGATTGATAGCTGAAGAGAATTGTATATGTAGGAATTGTGACAACATAGTTGAGGACGGGTGCATCCAGAGATGTCAGTCCAGCATTAATATCAATATGGACCGTCATCCATTGAGTGACTATCACTCATTAGTGGGTAAGGTTTTAAACCAAACGGAATGCTGGGTGTGCTCACAAGTACCTCAAGGTCATAGAAAGTCAGGACTAGTGCCATACTCTTTATCGATAGATGAGGTACTTGAATTAAGGGGTGGGAGACCAGTGGACAAGAAATTTAATATTTCTAGTCCTCCTAGTTTGAAGCTCCACCAATACCATGTGGATAGGTCCTTAATATGTTTTAACATTTCCAATCCCCGAAAGCCGGGAAATTGGGAAGTGACATGGAACAACCGAACCATGACATTCTCACACAGAGCCGATAGAATGCCCATTGACTCAGAGCTTATACGCCAAATAGCCAACAGTGGAAGATATTTCCAATATAGGTACACTCTAGGAAGTAGGCCCATGCGAGTTGGAGAAGTATCACCAGGATACTGTGCGCATATCATACAACCTGATACGTGTACTAGTCAGATGAGAGAGTTAGGGATAGGATTTTTCACCTGGAAGGTTTATAATATGGTGATGTCATATTCTGTCCCATATGTCCTCCCCGATGATGCATTTTTCATATGTGGGAGGAAGGCGCATAAGTGGCTTGCCCCAAACTCAGAGGGATTGTGTTACATTGGAAGAGTGTTACCGGAAGTAATGACCATTACCCATGATGGAATGAAAGACGTTCACCGCAATGCTCAAGCTCCTTACACTCACACCCATTACGAACACATTGTAAAGAGACACCTTATAGATAGGACAGAGCATGCAGCCTCTGATTTGATCCACGAATCCACCGGGATTCAACTCCTGCTCATGCTAGATATCACCCGTACCGCCAGAGGAGTTATAAATTTTAGGTATATTACCGCGCTAGCGAACCTGATAGACAATATCACCGAGATGTATGATGACACCTTTAGATATACTGGGAGAGAATTGCAAGCTTACAAAACGGAACTGATCCAGCACAGGATGGTTCTCAATTACATCACAGCAGTGACAGGAGGGTATTGTGTCACCCTAGCAACTCAGTTTGGAGTGAAGTGTTGTACGTATATCACAAACAGCACTGAGGACCCAACCGAGGTCATAGATCAAAAGATGGACGATATCTTGCAATTGAAGTGGGAGTTCCGAAGGAGACACAACCTTACCCTTGCTTCTGTGGGTAATGAACTGACCGGCTGGGTATCATGGTTGAACCCACGCAATTGGTTCTCAGGTTTAGGAGAATGGGCTCAAAATGTTATCGTTGCTGTAGGGAAATTCCTCTTATGTATCCTAGGAGTTGTCATAATGATTGGTTTGATATTCAGATGTGTTCGAATTTTAATGAATTGCAAGCGTAGTACCAAATTGATCAGTTTGAGGAGTGAGGGCATTGTAACAACAACTAGTTTAATTTATGACCCAGCAATCGAGACAATGTTGTGATAAAACGTGATTCCACGGTCCGTTTCTTTCACCCGTTTCTGCTTTGTTTTTCTCCAAGGTAAAAAGACACCAACTCGGAAGAAGATTTTGATGACCCATTATACAGACCATTGATGAACTTTGTCACAGCCATTTGATGAACTGTTAGAGACTTTATTTTTTATGGACACTTGAAGAGCAAAGATACAGCTATCCGGACAAGACTTCAACAAGACATCAACAAGACTCCAACAGATGCCCAAGGACGACCACATATATATATATTCATACGAATGCATTTATAACGCATGTTTCTTATCTTCATATCTTCTATCTTCAGGTAGTGGCACACATAGTCGACAGGTGATATAGACACATATATTAGCACTCACATACTTTCCCCCTTCATGTATCATCAACTAATGTGCACCCCATTTGTTGGAAAAAAAAGCCAAAAAGAACTCGGTAGAGTTTGTTAGCCCACTTACAGACCCTTAATACGGGATAAGAAGGATTCAATGTATACTTCGCAATACCTCAAAGCTTATTTTTAGAACATATACGGCACGATGATATATGACCCCTCAGACATGGATTTCATACATACGTGCTTTTACTATCACACTAGGTCATACATTTCCCACCTTCTCCTCTCCTCCCTACTCCCAATCATAATAAGGTATTTCATGGTAATATATATTTTCCTGCTTAATTGTTTAGATAGTGGCAGATATTGTTGACTGCCAAAGGGTGGACTGTCAAAGTCGAAAAATATTCTCTTACATATGCCTTGTACTAACCCCTCATGCATATGCCCGCTGCATGTGCACACGCCCTGCCGTGCGTGCACATATCCGCAATTTGCGTAAGATCACTCCGGCGATCACGCGCGGTGTATGTGCACTTACGGTAGAGTTTGTAAGCGTCTAGCGGGCGACTCGATCATAACATATTTTACCCACATAGTGTGTTTTATAGATAATATTCCCCTTAACAATGTCAGAAAGTATGTTTAGTTTAAACGGTTCTTGGACAGAAAAATTCCTCTTTGCATGATAGGAAGGGTCAGATAAAGGTAGAACGGTGGTGTCTAGTAGCCAGCTGTAGAGTATTTTTATAGTAACATTTCGGTGTTGGTTAGGAAGAGATTGCTTGCTCCTGCGCATAGTTATGTACAAAAGTAGTTTATAGATATTTACTGTATTTGCTGTTCATTACCCATGCGGCGGGAATCCTAAGGATACCTCCCACCTGAGCAGTTGGAGAAAGGCACAGCCCACCTGTTCGAACCCACCTATGACCTTTTGTTATAATGCAGAGACACATTCCTGTGTCCAATGAACCATGAGATTATAGGGACCATTGTATTGTTACTGTATGTTGTGTATATAAAGACCACCATTGCCTGTCCAGTCACTCACTCTCTCTGCAAGGTTTTCACATTGAAGGCTGAGGGCTGGATTCAGGACGCGCCTGCAAATCATTCCCACGTGTGTAAGTTCTCTGTAGCCATTTTGTTATCCTCTGTGTTTGCCATTTGTTCTCATTGTGTACTCATTCTGTTTTCTTGTATCTTGCGATCGTTCGCTATTGTTCATATTATTCCTCGTTATTCTGTTTAGATTTTTATGTTAGTTTTGTAGTGTATAAGCTGTACTGTTTTTCCCTTTTTTACTCTAATAGAATTATCCACGAGGGTGTTAGAGCCTAAGTGGTTTTTAAATCCTAACGAGGTCTTGTGTTTTCACTAGTTACTGTAAAGGGTTTTCTGAGCATCTCAATCGCTCAAACGGCTTCTCATATTATCAAGGTTAATAAGTATTACATCGTTATAGTATTTCATTGCCAAGGTTTAAAGTGTAAAGCGTACCCTTAAGGTGTGTTGTTACTAAGGGTTACTGTGTAACATTCCGTGAGCGTGCGTGTCGCTCGTGCGTCGCGCCACACGGCCTAGCGTCTGCTACGCTAGGTGCGTACCCTTATGGTACTCAGTGCGCCAATAGCGTACTTAGTCCATAATAGAATATAGCTTAATGTTTTTAGGTAATAACTGACTTTATCACCACGGCACGGCGTCTGATACGCTAAGTGCGTATCAATACGGTACTCAGTACGCAAATAGCGTACTTAGTACGTAGTGTGTGTAATTAGTCTAGCGGTCATAGCGGCTCCACGGTAATAGCGAGTCTAGTGATATAGCTTTGTGTTTTAAGATAATAATTGACATTATCAGATAGTATACTTGACGACACAGAGGTAGGTAGAGCAGTGGACTACTGTACCGTACTGATATAATACTGGTGGTCACTGGTCAGCAAAATTCTGCACTGTCCTCCTACTATATACAATGCAGCACAGATATGGAGCGTTTTTCAGGCAGAGAACGTATAATACTGGTGGTCTCTGGTCAGCAAAACTCTGCACTGTCCTCCTACTACATAATACTGGTGGTCCCCAGTCCCCACAATAAAGCACACTGAGCACAGATATTTGCAGCACACTGAGCACAGATATGGAGCATTTTTCAGGCAGAGAACGTAGATATTTTCAGCACACTGAGCACAGATATTTGCAAGCACACTGAGCACAGATATTTTCAGCACACTGAGCACAGATATTTGCAGCACACTGAACACAACTGAAAGAACGCTGCACACGTCCTCTCCCTATCATCTCCAATGCACGAGTGAAAATGGCGGCGACGCGCGGCTCTTTATATAGAATACGAATCTCGCGAGAATCCGACAGCGGGATGATGACGTTCGGGCGCGCTCGGGTTAACCGAGCAAGGCGGGAAGATTGGAGTCCGCCTCGGAACCGTGTAAAATGGGTGAAGTTCGGGGGGTTCGGATTCCGAGGAACCGAACCCGCTCATCTCTAATATACATCATATATATATATATATATATATATGATGTATTGCATTTAATATAGTGACTTTTCAGCAGTCCCCGAGTGCCGCAGCCTTTTTCCTTGCTTTGTGTTCATTTGATCCTGAGGGCACCGGGGCATTTCATATTTCATTATTCAAGAGAGTGCTGGGCTGTTGACACTACTATATATATATATATATATATATATATATATACATACAGTGCATCTGGAAAGTATTCGCAGCGCTTCATTTTCCCCTCAAAATTCTACACACGATTCCCCATAATGACAACGTGAAAAAAGTTTTGAGATTTTTGCAAATTTATTAAAGATAAAAAAGTAAGAAATTACATGTACATAAGTATTCGCAGCCTTTGCCATGAAGCTCAAAATTGAGCTAAGGTGCAGCCTGTTTCCACTGATCATCCTTGAGATGTTCCTACAGCTTAATTGGAGTCCACCTGTGGTAAATTCAGTTGATTGGACATGATTTGGAAAGGCAATGTAGCGACTGGCCACACACCCAGAGGGGGTGTGGCCAGTCGCTACATTGGTTTGCGTAACCATTAGAGAGTGTATGGTCTGGTCCCCTTGATAAATATACAAATACTGCTAGTGCATGTAGGATAATGTACCAGATAAATATTGGCCATGAAGTGTAGCACGTACAGTACATCATAGTCCTGTGCAGTATAAGTGGCGCTACTGTGCGGCGTAATCTGAAAAATGGAGACTACTCTGCACCGTAATATAAATTGGTTTATTTTGAGGACACACCCCTTACCCATGAAGCCACGCCCCTATATTTTACATGGGAGGACGCCAATGCCGTTTCTTGCATACAGCGCTAAAACGTCTAGTTATGGCACTGCATTTATATATCAAAACTTGGGGCCTGATTTAGACCTGATCGCTGCAGTGCGTTTTAGCACAGCGGACGATTTTCAAACTACTGCACATGCATATGCACTGCAATGCACAGGCACGTCACCAAGCAGCGACATAATTTAGATTGCATGGCTGTTCGCAAGGTGATTGACAGGAAGAGGCCGTTTGTGGGTGGTAACTGGCCGTTTTTTGGGAGTGTCAGGAAAAATGCAGGTGTTCCCAAGCATTTTCAGGGAGGGTGTGTAATGTCAGCTCCAGACCTGATCAGCCTGATTTCTTCGCACTGGAGGAGTACGTATTCAGCTACGCACAGACTGCAAACACTGCACAGAATGGGAAAAGCATTCAATGGTGAGTGTGATGTGAATGGTTTTGCAACTGTCCACTGACTGAGGGGAATTTTTCGCACACTTGCATGGGGTGAATTTTCACTTTCCCTGGGCAGCGACTATCTGATTGCAGGACAGTGTAATTTGCAGCACAGCTATCAGGTTTGAATTAGGCCCTCTATTAGTGAGCGCAGAACACAATTACCCAATTACATTTAATGGCAGACCTAGGCCAATATTTACTAAAAAATCGAGTTTGTCCGATTTGTGTTTTTTTTTTCAAAGTCCCAATCCGGGAATTCACTAAGCACAAATCTTGGCAGTGTCTGGTCTATTCGTAATGGATTTAACGGCAAAGTTCTGAAATACGAATGAATAGACCATCGGTCAAACGCAGCTGTTATTTCATACAATACGGGTATTCACTATTCATTCGTATTTGGGTGTTAGTCTCTGAGTGCTCAAGTGCGGGTCTATTTTTTTGCGAATCGTTAAAAAAAGCAGCAAAAAAGACTTCCGGTTCCGGGTTCATGCTGTGGGCAGCGTGTCCGTGCAGCTCCCGGGACTCACCCACCTCAATCAGCCTTTAACGGCTCCCCGGAGCCTCCACCGACCAGGGATGACCCCCCCCCCCCCCTTCTCCCCCAGTGTATGGAGAAGTTTCTGGCTCCGTCCGCCTCCGCCCGCGCGCAGTTGTTTCGGCAGGAGAAACGCCGAGCAGAATCAAAGATGGCGCCGGACACAGACTCGCCGCCAGCGTCTCCGGCACACAAGAAAACCGCTTCTGAAACAGATAAGTCTGTCACACAGAGACACCCTGATTCTCCCATTACACACTCTGATTTGGCCCAAGCTATAACGGCCACGATGGGGCCTCTTTTGACACAGGCTGTCACTGACATTTCTACACAGCTTAAAAATCTCACTTATAGAGTGACCACAACTGAGACACAAATGGGGAAAATGGCTCACGACATGGCAGATGTGCAGCACGACATTATCCGCCTGCAAAAGGAAAACTATCATCTTTTAAATAAGCTTGATAATATTGAAAATAGATCCAAGAGAAACAATTTGAGAATAATTGGTATTCCTGAATCAGTGAAAGATATAGCCCTGGAGCGCTTTGTTAGTAACACGCTACCGCAGCTGCTACATGTCTCCGACGCTTGCAAAGACATTGTCATAGAAAGGGTACATAGAATCGGCCCCAACCTGCGTCCTGACAACACCCGTCCCAGAGTGGTCATTTTCCGCTGCTTAAATTACCTTCACAAGCAAGCCCTTTGGACTGCTTCTAGACAAGTACGCCCACTGATATGGGGAAAAAAATAAGCTGCTTATTTTCCAAGACTTTTCTCCTGAACTTACACGGGCCAGGAAGGCCTTCTCACCTATTTGTGCTCAGCTGGTACAGATGAAACGGAAATTCGCCCTCCAATATCCAGCAAAACTACGCATATTTATTGGAGATTAATTTTATGATTTCTCCACCCCTGGCGATGCTGATGCATTCCTCAAAGATGAAGCTCAAGGACACCATGAGGACATTTCTGATGCCACATAGCAATCTAGATAGTTATCATGGTCTGCTATTCATCTTCCGAGCTCAAACTCAGAATGACAGCTCTGTTGATATTCATTACTGTTAACTGTTACCTTTGCTTCAAACATACAACTAGTGCTTGCAGGCCTTTCTTAGCTATAGTACTAAAATACACTTAGGTATAAGCACTTCCTTGTTACATTAGTTTTTATGACATTATTATATACGTAACTATGTATCTTATAGGTTGATGTGCTGTCTTTTGATGTCACTAGCGACATACAGTTTTCAGTTGCAGCATACACTCAGAATTTCCTCTCAGCATTCCTCCCTTCCACCCCCCCCCACTCCTCCTTTTAATTCAATTATTTTTTATGACTACAAATGGTTTGTTCCCTCCTCCTCGTTATAGCCTGGAGGGTTTTCCCCGGGCAGCTAGGGTCCCCCCGAGGTTATGCCTTCCTTTATACTGATGAATCGGAGGTTGGTATGCTGGTCATGCCACAAATCACCTAGGTTACCCCCTAGTGAAGTCCTATGCAGGACATTATTGCAATGTGTTTTGTTTATCGCAATTATGTTATCTCTCTTTCGAATCTATCTTCTCTCCTTCTATCTATCCACCTCTCCCTACTCTAAATATGGCCTACATAGCTCCCTCTCTCTGTCCCCTCTTTACATGGTAACTTTTACATATGACACCCTCCCACCTTAAGGTGGGCTCTCTGAACGTGGGCGGCATAAATTCCCCAGCCAAGCATCGTAGAATCTTGCAATACCTAACAAAACAACACTTAGATTTAGCATACCTACAAGAAACTCACCTAACAGATCTGGAGTCGAAAAAACTAGGAACCATGGGCTGGACAGTTATAGCGGTAGCTCCTTTTTCCTCCAAGGCTCGTGGAGTTATAATTTTAGCCAGATCATCTCTACCTCTAAAGGTGACCAGGGTTACACCTGACCCTAATGGCAGATTTATCATAGCACATGTTACCTTACTAGACATATCATATGTACTGTGTAATATATACGCACCCAACAACTACAAAAAATCTTTTTTTTCCACACTGATAGCTAAATTATCCCCTAGCCTCCAAGAAAGACTCATTATTCGTGGCGATCTTAATCTAATTTCCTCCTCGCTCCTTGACCGCTCTAACACTACCTCTAAACCCATTTCTCTACCAAAATTTGGTATACCCCACTTTGCCTCCTCCCTCCAAACCACTGATGTCTGGAGGGCCTTCAATCCCATTGACAGAGAATACACATGCCTCTCTGCTGCACATGGCACCCTGTCCCGAATAGATTACTTTTTAATTTCACACATCTTGATTCCCGATATCATTTCTACTAATATAGAAACCATCTCTCTCTCAGATCATGCCCTCATCTGGTTTGATCTTCAACTTTCACATGATCCTTCTGTCACAAAAATCTGGAGATTCCCCACTCATCTATCACGCTCACAATTGTTTTGTGAAGCAATGGTGAAATGGGATGAATTTTCATCTAACAATATATCTCACCTCACTTCTAACCCCCCAATATTTTGGCAAACAGCCAAATCAGTTTTACGGGGCATGATCATCTCATATGCTTCTAAATCTGAAAAACATCTAGCCTCATCCTGTACACAAAAGCAAAAAACTAATTTGAGGATCATCTCCAATCTTTAGGTGATAAATATCTCTTTAATATAAACTATAGATATCACAAATTTGGCAACAAGACTGGCAAACTCTTGACCAACTTACTTCATGGTTCTCGCTCTCCTTCGCTCATACACCCTCTAAAAACACACGATGGCAAAATAACAACCTCTAACCAACAAGTTACGGAGGTGATGAGATCATTCTATGAATCGCTATACTCTGCTCCTTCTTTCTCTTCTCATACAGATACCCCATCCCAGATTACACCCCCTCCCTCGCCTATATGGGAATACCCCTCACTCCCTACCATTCTGCAATCCCTCTCTGACACTCTAATGGCCCCCATCACGGCCAAGGAGATCCTTTCAGTTATCCAGCACCTCCAACGAGACAAAGCCCTGGGCCCCGACGGATTTTCAGGCGAATTCTGCAAACTACTAGCCCCCAAAATTATAGACACTTTAGTTTTACTATATAATCACCTCCTTGCAAACCTTAATCCCCCACTCTACTTCACCTCAGCAATAATAAAAACTCTACCCAAACCAAACCGCGACCTGTCTCTCCCTAGTTCTTATAGGCCCATATCTTTACTCAATCTTAATTACAAAATTTTCACTAAAATTCTATCCAATCGCCTCCAACCGATATTACCCCACATAATCCACCAAGATCAGACAGGCTTAATTTCCGGCCGCCACTCTGTGATAAATTTAAGGAAGGTCTTCTCGGCCATCCAGTGTATGAACACCTCTCCTCCCACCAAGCCAGCTATCATTCTATCACTGGACGCCGAGAAGGCCTTCGATTTAGTGCTATGGCCCCACTTATACCACACGCTACATAAATTTGGTTTCCCTAAGTCATTTATTGATATAATAACAGCCTTATACTCCAATTCCACCTCCCAAATCTCCTATAATGGGTTTCTCTCCTCCCTCTTCCCTATAGCTAGAGGCACCAGACAAGGGTGTCCACTATCACCCTTACTATTCGATATAGCCATTGAACCTCTCGCAATAGCCATTCGCAACTCGACCAATATATCTGGAATTGTTATTGGGTCAATGGAATTAAAGATTTCTCTGTTCGCAGACGACATGATTCTATTTCTTTCTGCCCCTTCTTCCTCAGTTCCTCAAGTTATGTCCTTTATCTCAGCTTTTGGCCAAATTGCAGGCCTCAAAATAAACATATCCAAATCCGAAATCCTACCCATTAATGGCCCTCCCCCACCACTCAAAACATCCCATCCCTCTCTACTTTTCATCTAGCTAAGGAAGGCATAAAGTACTTAGGGATCAAAATCCCACCGTCCACCGCCAACATCTATAAACTTAATTACACCCCCTTATTAACAAAAATAGCCACCCTATATGATAACTGGAAGGATCTCCCATTGTCACTCTTGGGTCGCCTCGCTGCTGTAAAGAGTATTATATTCCGCAAATTTTTTTACCTAATTCAAATGTTGCCACTCTCTTTGAAAACCTCTGACTTTGCCACCTTTGATAAATTAACCTCTAGATTTCTATGGAAACATAAAAAATCCAGAATTTCTCTGAACAAATTGCAAAATCCCATTAAACATGGAGGTCTCAAAGCCCGCCCGCATGTACACACACTTTGTCATGTTCCGTTACATCTCAGACTGGATTTTAGAGTCCTCCACATACACAGATGTAAATCTTGACACGGCCATGTTCACACCGTACTCCCCATGTGCATTACTCCACTCCAGAAAGCAGGAAATCTCAACACATATTTTCAACAACATCATTTTCACAGATACGTACAAAACCTGGATCTCCATAAACAAAATCTTACACCGAGACCACTCTTCGTCCATATACATTCCACTGTGGGGCAATCCAGGGTTCCCACCATCCTTAACCAATCGCCTGTGCCCTGAATGGAAGGCTAAGGGACTATCGACAACTGCAAAAGTATTTGACCCAGGGGGAATACCACTCTCTTTCTCTGCCCTCCAACAGACTTACCAACTTCCTAATAACCAATTCTTTATGTTTCTACAAGCCCGCCATTTCGAAATATCTCTACATACACACACACACTTTCTATCCCGACAAACAGGATCTCATACTATTATTACTCCAATCTCTAATACACAGACCGTACAAGACTAATCTTCTATATCCCAAACTAATGCTCGCTAGGTGCCCTGCCTCCCCATCATCAAATGCTACTAACTGGTCACAAGATATACCCACAATATCTAAAATCACTGATTTATGCCCTACTCTTAATTTATCCATGCGTTGGCTTAACGCCTCCTATTTACAGGAGGTTCACTTCAGAACTATCCATAGGGCCTATATTTCCCCTGCACAGAGAAGCCATATGGTTTTGGAGGAATCAGGAGACTGTCCAAAATGCTCAGCACACCAAGCCAAATTTTTATATTCATTTTGGTCGTGTGGAAAGATCAAAAAATTCTGGCACAAAGTTATAGCTTACATTAATAGACTATTTCATGCCAGGGTACAACCTGACATTCTAGCATGCCTATGTGCAAATTTCACTAATTGGAGAATTGGTCCGTACACATCTCAGATCAACCCACTACTTACTATCGTAGTGACGATTGCAAAAAAGATAATCCTCATCCATTGGACCACCAAATCCACACCATCCCTTAATGAGGTATTGCAGAAACTTAGACAGCTATTTCTCTTCGACAGAAGATCTATGATTCTGGCCAGAGGAGAGGACCTTTATAAATTTCTGAACAAATGGCACTACTATCTTCTGTCCCTACTGGACGAGGAGAGAATCTCGCTAACCAAAATGTTTGATATCGCTCAATGGTCTCTCCATTAAAATATTGCATATATTTTTTTTTTTTTTTCAACTGACAGAATCCATTGTATACTTGAGGGCTCACCACCCTCTACACAGTATCCCTCCTCATCCCTATAGTGTACCGCCCAGGTTCAGAGAGTCCATCCCCTCTCCTTCACTTTTCTCTCATACTCCCATTTACCATTCTTTGAAGTATTTGTTCTAACAGAGATAGATTAGTATAATGCGCTTATAATGTGATATCATTTTGAATATCCTCTCGCGCAAATACACTTAGGTAGAGCTGTATTTTTTGATCTTTGTTTTATCTTTCCATATCACTCTTTCCCTTTCTTCCTTTTCTTTCTTTTTCTTCTCTCCCTTCTTTCCGCTCCTTTCTTTACTTTCATTCTTATTTATCTCACCTTCTTTTTCTCTCTATCTATCCTCTCCTCTTTCATCCCTTCTATATTGGTATACTACTCTCCATTTTGTACTATGGAGTAACATTTTATGGCTATTATGTTATACAAATGCCATCTACTATTTGGCGTTCACTTCCTTCTATTTTAATACATCACTAGCTCTTTGTCAGGAATAGACGGCAATACTTAGACATGCCGGCTATTAATAGTGATAATTGAATAGTTCTTAACACTGTTATATTTCACCCTTTGTTACATAAAATTATTAAATGGGTTCCAGTTTAAGATGACACGATACTACTTTGTCATTTGGATATCTCTTCAGTATAATATATATTGATCTGTTCCTTCATTATATATTGCTATCAAGGCACAATTCCAAGCCAAGGACGACAAGACAAGACTAACCTACATTTTCATTATTTGAATAACTCATGCTCCATGTCTTATTGAATACAAATGTTGTAATATGGATGTATACCATTAAAAAAAATGTTATATAAAAAAAAAAAAGCAGCAAAAAAATAGACCTGCTTTTTCCAGTCGAGTTTGGATAACCATGCACGGATCAGTGAGATCTGTGCATGGTTATCTATGGGAAAGGGTGTGTTTAGTGTAAAAACAGAAAAAAAAAATGCCTGGGGTCCCCCCTCCTAAGCATAACCAGCCTCGGGCTCTGCGCCTGGTCCTGGTTCAAAAAATACGGGGGACAAAAAGCGTAGGGGTCCCCCGTATTTTTTAAACCAGCACTGGGCTCCACTAGCCAGGTACATAATGCCACAGCCGGGGGACACTTTTATTGTGGTCCCAGCGGCCCTGGCATTACATACCCAACTAGTCACCCCTGGCCGGGGTACCCTGGAGGAGTGGGAACCCCTTAAATCAAGGGGTCCCCCCCTCCAGCCACCCAAGGGCCAGGGGTGAAGCCCGAGGCTGTCCCCCCATCCAAGGGCGGTGGATGGGGGGCTGATAGCAAGTGTAAAAAATCAGAATATTGTTTTTAGTAGCAGTACTACAAGTCCCAGCAAGCCTCCCAGCAAGCTGGTACTTGGAGAACCACAAGTACCAGCATGCGGTGGAAAACCGGGCCCGCTGGTACCTGTAGTACTACTACTAAAAAAATACCCAACAAAAAACAGGACACACACACCGTGACAGTATAAGTTTATTACATGCATGCACATCTCCAAACATACATACTTACCTATGTTCACACGAGGCTCGGTCCTCTTCTCTATGTAGAATCCTCGGGGTACCTGTGAAAAAAATTATACTCACATAATCCAGTGTTGCTTGTCTTCTTTGTATAATCCACGTGCTTGGCAAAACAAAAAAACGGAAACCCGACCACGCACTGAAAGGGGTCCCATGTTTTTTTTTTTAAATAACAATTTTTATTAGTGGTATACTTCCAAATTACAACATTTGTATTCGATAAGACATGGAGCATGAGTTACTCAGATGCTGAAAATGTAGGCTAATCTTATCTAGTCATCTTTGGATCGAATATGTGCCTTGGTAGCACTGTATAATGAAGGAACAGATCAATATATGCTATACTGAAGAAATATCCAAATAACAAAGTAGCATCATAACATCTTAAACTTGAACCCGTTCAACAATATTGTGTAACAAAGGGTAATTTATAACGGTGTTAGGAACTATTCAATTACCTTTATTAATAGCCGTCATGTCTAAGTAATGCCGCCTGTTCCCGAAGAAGAGCTAGTGGAATATTGGAATAGAAGGAGGGGAACACCCAATAGTAGATGGCATTTGTATGTCGTATTAACCATAAAATGTTACTCTATAATACTAAATAAAGAATAGTATACCGATATAGAGGGGGGGGGGGAGAGGAAAGGATAGATATAGAGAAAGAGGAGGTGAGATAAGGAAGAGTGAAAGTCAAGAGGGAAGCCGAAGGAAAGGATAGGATAGAAGGAAAAGAAAGAAAGGAAATAAAGAGAGCAAAAGAAGTGACTTGGAAAGATGAAACAAAGATTGAAAAATACAGCTCTACCAGAGTGTAATTGCGCCAGAGGATAGTCTTGATGATAACACAGTAATAGCGCATCCTATAAATCTATCTCTGTCAGAACAAATACTTAAAAAAAATAGTAAATGGGAGTATGAGAAAAAAAAAAGTGAAGAGGGGGGTGGGTGGACTCTCCGAACCTGGGCGCTGCAGTATAGGGGTTAGGAGGGATACTATGAAGAGGGTGGGGTGCCCTCAAGTATACAATGGAATCTGTCAGTTGAAAGTACAGAGGAATAATTGAAGAACATTAATGGAGAGACCATTGAGCGATATCAAACATTTTGGTTAGCGAGATTCTCTCTTCGTCTGGTAGGGACAGAAGGTAGTAGTAGTGCCATTTCTTCAGAAATTTAGAAAGGTTCTCTCCTCTGGCCAGAATCATAGATCTTCTGTCAAAGAGGAATAGCTGTCTAAGTTTCTGCAACACCTCATTAAGGGATGGTGCGGATTTGGTATTCCAATGGATTAGGATTATCTTTTTTGCAATCGCCACTATAATAGTAAGTAGAGGGTGGATCTGAGATGAGTTCGGACTAGTTCTCCAGTTGGTGAAATTTGCACATAGGCATGCTAGGATGTCAGGTTGTATCCTGGCATGAAATAGTCTATTAATGTAAGCTATAACTTTGGGCCAGAATTTTTTGATCTTCCCACACGACCAAAAGGAATGTAAGAATTTGGCCTGGTGTGCTGAGCCTTTTGGACAGTCCCCTGACTCTTCCAAAACCATATGGCTTCTCTGTGCAGGGGAAATGTAGGCCCTATGGATAGTTCTGAAGTGAACCTCCTGTAAATAGGAGGAGTTGAGCCAACTCATGGATAAATTAAAAGTAGGGCATAGATCAGAGATTTTGGCTACTGTGGGTATATCTTGTGACCAGCTAGTGGCACTTGCTGATGGGGAGGCAGGGTGTCTGGCTAGCATAAGTTTAGAATATAGAAGATTAGTCTTGTATGGTCTGTGTGTTAGGGATTGGAGTAATATTAGTTAGTGATGAGCGGGTTCGGTTCCTCGGAATTCGAACCCGCCCGAACTTCACCTTTTTTTTACACGGGTTCGAGCGACTCGGATCCTCCCGCCTTGCTCGGTTAACCCGAGCGCGCGCCGAACGTCATCATCCCGCTGTCGAATTCTCGCGAGACTCGGGTTTGTATATAAGGAGCCGCGCGTCGCCGTCATTTTCACACGTGCATTGAGAACGATAGGGAGAGGACGTGGCTGGCGTCCTCTCCGTAATAGAAAAGACTAAGTCTAAGAGTGACATTGTTATAATTGTGGGGAGGATTGGGGACGGGGAGCAGCTGTTAGGGAGTACAGTGCAGGGTTTTGATTATACCACCAGTGATTTTAATCCTATGTTTCTCTGCCTGAAAAAAACGATCCACCATATCTGTGGCTGTGCTCACTCAGTGTGCTGCACTGCTGCATGATATATCTGTGCTGAGTGCACTGCTCTGCTCACATTGCCTAATTGTGGGAACTGGGGAGCAGTTATAGCAGGAGTACAGTGCACAGTTTTGCTGACAGTGACCACCAGTCCAGTATACGTTTGTCTGCCTGAAAAACACTGTGGTGTTTTTTTTTTCTTTCTTCATGCTAGTTTGTTTAGCAGTCTGCTGACAGTGTCCACCAGGTCCGTTATACAGTATATTATATATATAAGCAGCAGTACGGTAGGCCACGGCTGTACCTACCTCTGTGTCGTCAGTGCACTCGTCGTCCATAAGTATAAGTAATACTATACTATCCATCCATCTACATTGTATACCTGTGGTGTTTTTTTTTTCTTTCTTCATACTAGTTTAGCAGTCTGCTGACAGTGTCCACCAGGTCCATTATACAGTATATTATATATATATATAAGCAGCAGTACAGTAGGCCACGGCTGTACCTACCTCTGTGTCGTCAGTGCACTCGTCGTCCATAAGTATAAGTAATACTATACTATCCATCCATCTACATTGTATACCTGTGGTGTTTTTTTTTTCTTCATACTAGTTTGTTTAGCAGTCTGCTGACAGTGTCCACCAGGTCCGTTATACAGTATATTATATATATATAAGCAGCAGTACGGTAGGCCACGGCTGTACCTACCTCTGTGTCGTCACTCGTCGTCCATAAGTATAAGTAATAATAGTATACTATCCACCCATCTACATTGTATACCTGTGGTGTTTTTTTTTTTCTTTCTTCATACTAGTTTAGCAGTCTGCTGACAGTGTCCACCAGGTCCATTATACAGTATATTATATATATATAAGCAGCAGTACGGTAGGCCACGGCTGTACCTACCTCTGTGTCGTCAGTGCACTCGTCGTCCATAAGTAATACTATACTATCCATCCATCTACATTGTATACCTGTGGTGTTTTTTTTTCTTTCTTCATACTAGTTTGTTTAGCAGTCTGCTGACAGTGTCCACCAGGTCCGTTATACAGTATATTATATATATATAAGCAGCAGTACGGTAGGCCATGGCTGTACCTACCTCTGTGTCGTCAGTGCACTCGTCGTCCATAAGTATAAGTAATACTATACTATCCATCCATCTACATTGTATACCTGTGGTGTTTTTTTTTTCTTTCTTCATACTAGTTTGTTTAGCAGTCTGCTGACAGTGTCCACCAGGTCCGTTATACAGTATATTATATATATATAAGCAGTAGTACGGTAGGCCACGGCTGCACCTACCGCTATGTCGTCAGTGCACTCGTCGTCCATAAGTATAAGTAATACTATACTATCCATCCATCTACATTGTATACCTGTGGTGTTTTTTTCTTTCTTCATACTAGTTTAGCAGTCTGCTGACAGTGTCCATCAGGTCCGTTATACAGTATATTATATATATATATAAGCAGCAGTACGGTAGGCCACGGCTGTACCTACCTCTGTGTCGTCAGTGCACTCGTCGTCCATAAGTATAAGTAATACTATACTATCCATCCATCTACATTGTATACCTGTGGTGTTTTTTCTTTCTTCATACTAGTTTAGCAGTCTGCTGACAGTGTCCACCAGGTCCGTTATACAGTATATTATATATATATAAGCAGCAGTACGGTAGGCCACGGCTGTACCTACCTCTGTGTCGTCACTCGTCGTCCATAAGTATAAGTAATAATAGTATACTATCCACCCATCTACATTGTATACCTGTGGTGTTTTTTTTTTCTTTCTTCATACTAGTTTAGCAGTCTGCTGACAGTGTCCACCAGGACCGTTATACAGTATATTATATATATAAGCAGCAGTACGGTAGGCCACGGCTGTACCTACCTCTGTGTCGTCAGTGCACTCATCGTCCATAAGTATAAGTAATACTATACTATCCATCCATCTACATTGTATACCTGTGGTGTTTTTTTTTTCTTTCTTCATACTAGTTTGTTTAGCAGTCTGCTGACAGTGTCCACCAGGTCCATTATACAGTATATTATATATATATATATAAGCAGCAGTACGGTAGGCCACGGCTGTACCTACCTGTGTGTCGTCAGTGCACTCGTCGTCCATAAGTATAAGTAATACTATACTATCCATCCATCTACATTGTATACCTGTGGTGTTTTTTCTTTCTTCATACTAGTTTAGCAGTCTGCTGACAGTGTCCACCAGGTCCGTTATACAGTATATTATATATATATAAGCAGCAGTACGGTAGGCCACGGCTGTACCTACCTCTGTGTCGTCAGTGCACTCGTCGTCCATAAGTAATACTATACTATCCATCCATCTACATTGTATACCTGTGGTGGCTTTTAGTTGTGCGCAAAATATGGAGAACAAAAATGTGGAGGTTAAAAAAATAGGGAAAGATCAAGATCCACTTCCACTTCGTGCTGAAGCTGCTGCCACTAGTCATGGCCGAGACGATGAAATGCCATCAACGTCGTCTGCCAAGGCCGATGCCCAATGTCATAGTACAGAGCATGTAAAATCCAAAACACAAAAGATCAGTAAAAAAATTACCCAAAAATCAAAATTAAAAGCCTCTGAGGAGAAGCGTAAACTTGCCAATATGCCATTTACGACACGGAGTGGCAAGGAACGGCTGAGGCCCTGGCCTATGTTCATGGCTAGTGGTTCAGCTTCACATGAGGATGGAAGCACTCATCCTCTCGCTAGAAAAAAGAAAAGACTTGCGGCAAAAGCACAGCAAAGAACTGTGCGTTCTTCGAAATCACAAATCCCAAAGGAGAGTCCAATTGTGTCGGTTGCGATGCCTGACCTTCCCAACACTGGACGGGAAGAGCTTGCGCCTTCCACCATTTGCACGCCCCCTGCAAGTCTTGAAAGGAGCACCCGCAGTCCAGTTCCTGATAGTGAAATTGAAGATGTCAGTGTTGAAATACACCAGGATGAGGATATGGGTGTTGCTGGCGCTGGGGAGGAAATTGACAAGGAGGATTCTGATGGTGAGGTGGTTTGTTTAAGTCAGGCACCCGGGGAGACACCTGTTGTCCGTGGGAGGAATATGGCCATTGACATGCCTGGTGAAAATACCAAAAAAATCAGCTCTTCAGTGTGGAAGTATTTCAACAGAAATGCGGACAACAGGTGTCAAGCCGTGTGTTGCCTTTGTCAAGCTGTAATAAGTAGGGGTAAGGACGTTAACCACCTCGGAACATCCTCCCTTATACGTCACCTGCAGCGCATTCATAATAAGTCAGTGACAAGTTCAAAAACTTTGGGCGACAGCGGAAGCAGTCCACTGACCAGTAAATCCCTTCCTCTTGTAACCAAGCTCGCGCAAACCACACCACCAACTCCCTCAGTGTCAATTTCCTCCTTACCCAGGAAAGCCAATAGTCCTGCAGGCCATGTCACTGGCGAGTCTGATGAGTCCTCTCCTGCCTGGGATTCCTCCGATGCATCCTTGAGTGTAACGCCTACTGCTGCTGGCGCTGCTGTTGTTGCTGCTGGGAGTCGATCGTCATCCCAGAGGGGAAGTCGGAAGACCACTTGTACTACTTCCAGTAAGCAATTGACTGTCCAACAGTCCTTTGCGAGGAAGATAAAAAATCACAG
Organism: Pseudophryne corroboree; assembly: GCF_028390025.1. NCBI lineage: Eukaryota > Metazoa > Chordata > Amphibia > Anura > Myobatrachidae > Pseudophryne > Pseudophryne corroboree. Next base: position 757,481,455 of record NC_086445.1, on the reverse strand, counting down.
CAGTCATCCTGTTGCAAAGCGGATAACTGAGGCCTTGACAACTATGTTGGTATTAGACTGCGTCCAGTATCCGCCGTTAGTTCACAGGGAACTAGACAATTGCTTGAGGTAGTGTGCCCCCGTTACCAAATACCATCTAGGTTCCACTTCTCTAGGCAGGCGATACCGAGAATGTACACGGACGTCAGAAAAAGACTCACCAGTGTCCTAAAAAATGCAGTTGTACCCAATGTCCACTTAACCACGGACATGTGGATAAGTGGAGCAGGGCAGACTCAGGACTACATGACTGTGACAGCCCACTGGGTAGATGTATTGCCTCCCGCTGCAAGAACAGCAGCGGCGGCACCAGTAGCAGCATCTCGCAAACGCCAACTCGTTCCTAGGCAGGCTACGCTTTGTATCACCGCTTTCCAGAATACGCACACAGCTGAAAACCTCTTACGGCAACTGAGGAAGATCATCGCAGAATGGCTTACCCCAATTGGACTCTCCTGGGGATTTGTGGCATCGGACAACGCCAGCAATATTGTGCGTGCATTACATCTGGGCAAATTCCAGCACGTCCCATGTTTTGCACATACCTTGAATTTGGTGGTGCAGAATTATTTAAAAAACGACAGGGGCGTGCAAGAGATGCTGTCGGTGGCTAGAAGAATTGCGGGCCACTTTCGGCGTACAGGCACCGCGTACAGAAGACTGGAGCACCACCAAAAACACCTGAACCTGCCCTGCCATCATCTGAAGCAAGAGGTGGTAACGAGGTGGAATTCAACCCTCTATATGCTTCAGAGGATGGAGGAACAGCAAAAGGCCATTCAAGCCTATATATCTGGCCACGATAGAGGCAAAGGAGGTGGAATGCACCTGTCTCAAGCGCAGTGGAGAATGATTTCAACGTTGTGCAAGGTTCTGCAACCTTTTGAACTTGCCACACGTGAAGTCAGTTCAGACACTGCCAGCCTGAGTCAGGTCATTCCCCTCATCAGGCTTTTGCAGAAGAAGCTGGAGGCATTGAAGGAGGAGCTAAAACAGAGCGATTCCGCTAGGCATGTGGGACTTGTGGATGGAGCCCTTCATTCGTTTAACCAGGATTCACGTGTGGTCAATCTGTTGAAATCAGAGCACTACATTTTGGCCACCGTGCTCGATCCTAGATTTAAAACCTACGTTGGATCTCTCTTTCCAGCAGACACAAGTCTGCAGAGGTTCAAAGAACTGCTGGTGAGAAAATTGTCAAGTCAAGCGGAACACGACCCGTCAACATCTCCTCCTTCACATTCTCCCGCAACTGGGGGTGCGAGGAAAAGGCTACGAATTCCGAGCCCACCTGCTGGCGGTGATGCAGGGCAGTCTGGAGCAACTGCTGATGCTGACATCTGGTCCGGACTGAAGGACCTGCCAACGATTACTGACATGTCGTCTACTGTCACTGCATATGATTCTCTCACCATTGAAAGAATGGTGGAGGATTATATGAGTGACCGCATCCAAGTAGGCACGTCAGACAGTCCGTACGTATACTGGCAGGAAAAAGAGGCAATTTGGAGGCCCTTGCACAAACTGGCTTTATTCTACCTAAGTTGCCCTCCCTCCAGTGTGTACTCCGAAAGAGTGTTTAGTGCCGCCGCTCACCTTGTCAGCAATCGGCGTACGAGGTTACTTCCAGAAAATGTGGAGAAGATGATGTTCATTAAAATGAATTATAATCAATTCCTCCATGGAGACATTCACCAGCAGCAATTGCCTCCAGAAAGTACACGGGGACCTGAGATGGTGGATTCCAGTGAGGACGAATTAATAATCTGTGAGGAGGGGGATGTACACAGTGAAAGGGGTGATGAATCGGACGATGATGATGAGGTGGACATCTTGCCTCTGTAGAGCCAGTTTGTGCAAGGAGAGATTGCTTCTTTTTTGGTGGGGGCCCAAACCAACCAGTCATTTCAGTCACAGTCATGTGGCAGACCCTGTCGCTGAATTGATGGGTTGGTTAAAGTGTGCATGTCCTGTTTATACAACATAAGGGTGGGTGGGAGGGCCCAAGGACAATTCCATCTTGCACCTCTTTTTTCTTTCATTTTTCTTTGCGTCATGTGCTGTTTTTGGAGTATTTTTTGGAAGGGCCATCCTGTGTGACACTGCAGTGCCACTCCTAGATGGGCCAGGTGTTTGTGTCGGCCACTAGGGTCGCTTAGCTTACTCACACAGCTACCTCATTGTGACTCTTTTTTTCTTTGCGTCATGTGCTGTTTGGGGAGTATTTTTTGGAAGGGCCATCCTGCCTGACACTGCAGTGCCACTCCTAGATGGGCCAGGTGTTTGTGTCGGCCACTAGGGTCGCTTAGCTTACTCACACAGCTACCTCATTGTGACTCTTTTTTTCTTTGCGTCATGTGCTGTTTGGGGAGTATTTTTTGGAAGGGCCATCCTGCCTGACACTGCAGTGCCACTCCTAGATGGGCCAGGTGTTTGTGTCGGCCACTTGTGTCGCTTAGCTTAGCCATCCAGCGACCTCGGTGCAAATTTTAGGACTAAAAATAATATTGTGAGGTGTGAGGTGTTCAGAATAGACTGGAAATGAGTGGAAATTATGGTAATTGAGGTGAATAATACTATGGGATCAAAATGACCCCCAAATTCAATGATTTAAGCTGTTTTTTAGGGTTTTTTGAAAAAAACACCCGAATCCAAAACACACCCGAATCCGACAAAAAAAATTCGGTGAGGTTTTGCCAAAACGCGTTCGAACCCAAAACACGGCCGCGGAACCGAACCCAAAACCAAAACACAAAACCCGAAAAATTTCAGGTGCACATCACTAATATTAGTATAAGATCCTGTTTGTCGGGTTGGAAAGTGTGTGTATGTAGAGATATTGCGAAATGGCGGGCTTGTAGAAACATAAAAAATTGGTTATTAGGGAGTTGGTAAGTCTGTTGAAGGGCGGAGAAAGGGAGTGGTATTCCCCCTGGGTCAAAAACTTTTGCAGTTGTCGATAGTCCTTTTGCCTTCCAATCAAGGTACTGGCGATTGGTTAAGGATGGTGGGAACCCTGGATTGCCCCAAAGCGGGATGTATATGGACGAAGAGTGGTCTCGGTGTAAGATTTTATTGATGGAGATCCATGATTTGTACGTATCTGTGAAAATGATGTTGTTGTAGATATGTGGTGGGATCTCTTGCTTTCTGGAGTGGAGTAAAGCACATGGGGAGTATGGGGTAAACATGGCCGTGTCAAGATTTACATCTGTGTATGTGGAGGACTCTAAAATCCAGTCTGAGATGTACCGGAACATGACAGAATGTGTATACATACGGAGGTTGGGGGCTTTGAGGCCTCCATGTTTAATGGGATTTTGCAGTTTGTTCAGAGAAATTCTGGATTTTTTATGTTTCCATAGAAATCTAGAAGTTAATTTATCAAAGGTGGCAAAGTCAGAGGTTTTCAAAGAGAGTGGCAACATTTGGATGAGGTAGAAAATTTTAGGAAATATGATACTCTTTACAGCAGCGAGGCGTCCCAAGAGTGACAATGGGAGATCCTTCCAGTTATCATGTAGGGTGGCTATTTTTGTTAATAAGGGAGTGTAGTTAAGTTTATAGATGTTGGCGGTGGACGGTGGGATTTTGATCCCTAAGTACTTTATGCCTTCCTTGGCTATATGAAAAGTAGAAAGGGACGGGATGTTTTGAGTGATGGGGGGAGGGCCATTAATGGGTAAGATTTCGGATTTAGATATGTTTATTTTAAGGCCTGCAATTTGGCCAAAAGATGAGATGAGGGACATAACTTGAGGAACTGAGGAGGAAGGGTCAGAAAGGAATAGAATCATGTCATCTGCGAACAGAGAAATTTTTAATTCCATTGGCCCTATAACAATTCCGGGTATATTGGTCGAGTTGCGAATGGCTATTGCGAGAGGGTGAATGGCTTTGTTGAATAGTAAGGGTGATAATGGACACCCTTGTCTGGTGCCTCTAGCTATAGGGAAGGGGGAGGAGAGAGACCCATTACAGGAGATTTGGGAGGTGGAGTTGGAGTATAAGGCTGTTATTATATCAATAAACGACTTAGGGAAACCAAATTTATGTAGTGTGTGGTATAAGTGGGGCCATAGCACTAAGTCGAAAGCCTTCTTGGCGTCCAGTGATAAAATAATAGTTGGCTTGGTGGGAGGAGAGATGTTCATACTCTGGACGACCGAGAAGACCTTCCTTAAATTTATCACAGAGTGACGGCCAGAAATGAAGCCAGTCTGGTCTTGGTGGATTATGTGAGGCAATATCGGTTGGAGACGGTTGGATAAAATTTTAGTCAGAATTTTGTAGTCAATATTGAGTAAAGATATGGGCCTATAGGAACTAGGGAGAGACAGGTCACGATTTGGATTGGGTAAAGTTTTTATTATTGCTGAGGTGAAGTAGAGCGGGGGATTGAGGTTTGTAAGGAGGTGATTATATAGTAAAACTAGAGTGTCTATAATTTTGGGGGCTAGTAATTTGTAGAATTCGCCTGAAAATCCGTCAGGGCCCGGGGCTTTGTCTCGATGGAGGTGTTGGATAACTGAAAGGATCTCCTTGGCCGCAATGGGAGCCATTAGAGTGTCAGAGAGGGATTGCGGAATGGTAGGGAGTGAGGGATATTCCCATATAGGCGAGGAAGAGGATGTATTCTGTGATGAGGTGTTTGTATGAGGGGGGGAAGAAGGTGCGGAGTACAGCAATTCATAGAATGATCTCATCACCTCCGAGACTTGTTGGTTAGAGGTTGTTATTTTGCCATCATGTGTTTTTAGAGGGTGTATGAGGGAAGGAGGGCGAGAACCATGGAGTAAGTTGGTCAAGAGCTTGCCTGTCTTGTTGCCAAATTTGTGATATTTATAGTTTATGTTAAAGAGATGTTTGTCACCTAAAGATTGGAGATGCACTTCAAAGTTATCTTTTGCTTTTGTATACAAATCTTTGTTTGCAGGTGAGGGTAATGTCTTGAATTGTTGGAATGAGGACGTTAATTCTGACTGTAGTTGTAGGTAAGTTGAGGCCAGATGTTTTTTAGATTTAGATGCATATGAGATGATCATGCCTCGTAAAACTGATTTGGCTGTTTGCCAGAATATTGGGGGGTTGGAAGTGAGGTGAGATATATTGTTGGATGCGAATTCATCCCATTTTGCTATTATTGCTTCACAAAACAATTGTGAGCGTGATAAATGAGTGGGGAATCTCCAGATTTTTGTGACAGAAGGATCATGTGAAAGTTGAAGATCAAACCAGATGAGGGCATGGTCTGAGAGAGAGATGGCTTCTATAGTGGTAGAAATGATATCGGGAATCAAGATATGGGAAATTAAAAAGTAATCTATTCGGGATAGGGTGCCATGTGCGGCAGAGAGGCATGTGTATTCTCTGTCAATGGGATTGAAGGCTCTCCAGACATCGGTGGTTTGGAGGGAGGAAGCGAAGTGAGTTATACCAAATTTTGGTAGAGAGGTGGGTTTAGAGGTAATGTTAGAGCGATCAAGGAGCGAGGAGGAAATTAGATTGAGATCTCCTCCAATAATTAGTCTTTCTTGGAGAAAAGGGGATAATTTGGCTATCAGTGTGGAGAAAAAAGATTTATTGTAGTTGTTGGGTGCGTATATATTACACAGTACATATGAAATGTCTTGTAAGGTAACATGTGCTATGATAAATCTGCCATTAGGATCAGGTGTAATCCTGGTCACTTTAAGTGGTATAGATGATCTGGCCAAAATTATAACTCCACGGGCCTTGGAGGAAAAAGGAGCTACCGCTATGACTGACCAGCCCAGGGTTCCTAGTTTTTTCGACTCCAGATCCGTTAGGTGAGTTTCTTGTAGATATGCTAAGTCTAAGTGTTGTTTAGTTAGGTATTGCAAGATTCTATGACGCTTAGCTGGGGAATTTATGCCGCCCACGTTCAGAGAGCCCACCTTAAGGTGGGAGGGTGTCATATGTGAAAGTTACCATGTGAAGAGGGGACAGAGATAGGACACTGTGTAGGCCATATTTTGAGTATGTTGAGATGGAAAGGTAGAAGGAGAGAAGATAGGTTTGACAGAGGAGAGATAGCAAAGAGGAGATAAACAAAACACAATGCAAAAATGTCCTGCGTAGGACAACACTAGGGAGCAACCTAGTTGATTTGCGGCATGACCAGCATACCAACTTCCGATTCATCGGAATAGAGAAAGGTATAACCTCGGGGGGGCCTTAGCTACCCGGGGCGAACCCACCAGGCTATAACAGAGCGGAGGGAACGAACCAATCGTAGTCATAAAACCAAAAAAAATAATTGAATGAAAGGGAGGGGTGGGGAGTGGTGAGGAGGGGTGGGGGGGGTGAAGGGTAAGGGGGGGGGGGAGAAGGGGGGGATGCTGAGAGGGGCTTATGAGTGTATGCCATAACTGAAAACTGCATGTCATTAATGACCACAGGAGACATCACATTAACCTATGAGATACCTAGTTACGTGTATAATAATGTCATAAAAGCTAATGAGGCAAGGGAGAGCTTATACCTAGGGGTATTTTAGTACAATAGCTAAGAAAGGCCTGCTAGCACTGGTTGTAAGTGTAAAACAACCGTGACAATTAACATTGGTAAATATCAACAGAACTATCATTCAGTATTTGCGCTCGGGAGGTGAGTAGCCGACCATGAAGGCTTTCTAGATTGTTATGTGGTGTCAGAAATGTCATCATGGTGCCCTTGAGCTTCTTCTTTGAGGAATGCATCAGCATCGCCAGGGGTGTTGAAATCATAAAATGTATCTCCTATAAATATGCGTAGTTTTGCTGGATATTGGAGGGCAAATTTCCTTTTCATCTGTATCAGCTGAGCACAGATAGGTGAGAAAGCCTTCCTGGCCCGTGTGAGTTCAGGAGAGAAGTCTTGGAAGATAAGTAGCTTATTTTTTCCCCATATCAGTGGGCGTACTTGTCTAGAAGCAGTCCAAAGGACTTGCTTGTGAAGGTAATTTAAGCAGCGGGAAATGACCACTCTGGGACGGGTGTCTGCAGGACGCAGGTTGGGGCCGATTCTATGTACCCTTTCTATGACAATGTCTTTACAAGCGTCAGCGACATGCAATGGTGGGAACTTTGCGGTCAGCGGTGAGGTTACTTTCGGTCAACCGCTGACCGCAAAGTTCCCACCATTGGATACTATGGAGCGCATAGGCGCTACATTGTATCTCTGCTGTGTGCAGCCTCACAGACACTACAGGAGCACACATCCAATCAGGATTGGCTGAAGGGACCCTCTTTGACAGGAGTCAGGGGGATCCTGGCAGTCGGGGAAAGGGGTCCCATGTGTAAACATGGGACCCCTTTCAGTGCGTGGTCGGGTTTCGGTTTTTTTGTTTTGCCAAGTACGTAGATTATACAAAGAAGACAAGCAACACTGGATTATGTGAGTATATTTTTTTTCACAGGTTCCCCCGAGGATTCTACATGGAGAAGAGGACCGAGCCTCGTGTGAACATAGGTAAGTATGTATGTTTGGAGGTGTGCATGTATGTTATAAACTTATACTGTCACGGTGTGTGTGTCCTGTTTTTTGTTGGGTATTTTTATAGTAGTAGTCCTACAGATACCAGCGGGCCCGGTTTTCCACCGCATGCTGGTACTTGTGGTTCTACAAGTACCAGCTTGCGGGGGAGGCTTGCTGGGACTTGTAGTACTGCTACTAAAAACAATATTCTGATTTTTTACACTTGGCGATCAGCCCCCCATCCGCCGCCCTTGGATGGGGGGGACAGCCTCGGGCTTCACCCCTGGCCCATGGGTGGCTGGAAGGTGTACCCCTTGATTTAAGGGGTTCCCACTCCTCCAGGGTACCCCGGCCAGGGGTGACTAGTTGGGTATGTAATGCCAGGGCCGCCGGGACCACAATAAAAGTGTCCCCCGGCTGTGGCATTATGTACCTGGCTAGTGGAGCCCGGTGCTGGTTTAAGAAATACGGGGGACCCCTACGCTTTTTGTACCCCATATTTTTTGAACCAGGACCAGGCGCAGAGCCCGATGCTGGTTGATGAAATATGGGGGAACCCCTGTCATTTCCCCCCCCCCATATTTTGTCAACCAGGACCGGCTCAAAGAGCCCAAGGCTAGTTGTGCTTAGGAGGGGGGACCCCACTCAATTTTTTTCTGAATTTTTAACACTTTAAACACCTTCTTCAGGTACACAATGAAGCCCTGCATGGATCTCACAGATCCGGCCGGGATTCCTTGTGTTTTGTCAGGCAGTGTTTTACTCATCACTCCCGTAAAACACTGCCTGACATTACGAATCACATCAACATCGGAAAATACGAATTTTGAAAAATCGGCAGCTTAGTGAATGATCGTATCAGGATTCAAAAAGTTGCAGTAAAATGCACCCGATACCATTCGAGTTCAAACACCCTTAAAAACGGCAAAAACACGAATCTTTGTAAATATACCCCCTAGTTTTCTGTCATACAATCTGCTTTACACACTAGTAGGGTTTGGCTGCCGGGAGGGGGGTTAGGTTTAGGCACCACAGGCTAGGGTTTAGGGTCAGGCTGCAGGGGGGAGAGTTAGGGTCAGACTGCGGAAAGGGAGGGATAGGGGGTAGAAGGGGAGGGTTAGGATACTTACCTACTAGGCATCAGAATCCTACACGTCAGGATGCACTGTCAGTATTCTGACCGCCGGCATCCCAAGCAACAGGATCCTGATACCATCCCCTTGAAAGTACTGGGGAGGGGCAAGGGGTGTGTCATCTGCCAGGTGGGATGGGTTAGGGGTGGGGCATCTACAATGTGGGAGTGGCTAGGAGTGTGGCACCCACAGGGGGGTTGAGTTCCACCACCTATCTAGGATCACTTTAAGCACTGCTGCTGTGCACACATTTTAGTACATTCATGTGTGGTGAGTAGTTTTAGTGGTGCTGCTGCCTGGTAGTCTCTATTATAAGAATAGCAAAATCTTTCCTATAAATGCAGAAACATTTTCTATACATCTTATTGTGATTATGATAGGTGCACATGCAGTAATTCTTGGTACAGTAAATCACATTATTTTTTTTTTTTTATTAAATCAGTCATTCTTCCTGAGGGGCTATTGGTTATTAGTTTACTAATAACCCCTTAGAAAGAATGACTGATTCAATAATCAAAATAATTTCACAGCTTAAAGAAGAATCACTGCATGTGCACATATAACCACAATAAGATGTATAGAAAAAAACTAGAGATGTGTACTTGAAATTTTTCGGGTTTTGTGTTTTGGTTTTGGGTTCGGTTCCGCGGTTGTGTTTTGGGTTCGACCGCGTTTTGGCAAAACCTCACCAAATTTTTTTTGTCGGATTCGGGTGTGTTTTGGATTCGGGTGTTTTTTTCAAAAAACACTAAAAAACAGCTTAAATCATAGAATTTGGGGGTCATTTTGATCCCAAAGTATTATTAACCTCAAAAACCATAATTTCCACTCATTTTCAGTCTATTCTGAATACCTCACACCTCACAATATTATTTTTAGTCCTAAAATTTGCACCGAGGTCGCTAAATGACTAAGCTAAGCGACCCTAGTGGCCGACACAAACACCTGGCCCATCTAGGAGTGGCACTGCAGTGTCACGCAGGATGGCCCTTCCAAAAAACACTCCCCAAACAGCACATGACGCAAAGAAAAAAAGAGGCGCAATGAGGTAGCTGTGTGAGTAAGATAAGCGACCCTAGTGGCCGACACAAACACCTGGCCCATCTAGGAGTGGCACTGCAGTGTCACGCAGGATGGCCCTTCCAAAAAACACTCCCCAAACAGCACATGATGCAAAGAAAAAAAGAGGCGCAATGAGGTAGCTGTGTGAGTAAGATAAGCGACCCTAGTGGCCGACACAAACACCTGGCCCATCTAGGAGTGGCACTGCAGTGTCACGCAGGATGGCCCTTCCAAAAAACACTCCCCAAACAGCACATGACGCAAAGAAAAAAAGAGGCGCAATGAGGTAGCTGTGTGAGTAAGAAAAGCGACCCTAGTGGCCGACACAAACACCTGGCCCATCTACGAGTGTCACTGCAGTGTCACGCAGGATGGCCCTTCCAAAAAACACTCCCCAAACAGCACATGACGCAAAGAAAAAAAGAGGCGCAATGAGGTAGCTGTGTGAGTAAGATAAGCGACCCTAGTGGCCGACACAAACACCTGGCCCATCTAGGAGTGGCACTGCAGTGTCACGCAGGATGGCCCTTCCAAAAAACACTCCCCAAACAGCACATGACACAAAGAAAAAAAGAGGCGCAATGAGGTAGCTGTGTGAGTAAGATAAGCGACCCTAGTGGCCGACACAAACACCTGGCCCATCTAGGACTGGCACTGCAGTGTCACGCAGGATGGCCCTTCCAAAAAACACTCCCCAAACAGCACATGACGCAAATAAAAATGAAAAAAAAAAGAGGTGCAAGATGGAATTGTCCTTGGGCCCTCCCACCCACCCTTATGTTGTATAAACAGGACATGCACACTTTAACCAACCCATCATTTCAGTGACAGGGTCTGCCACACAACTGTGACTGAAATGACGGGTTGGTTTGGACCCCCACCGAAAAAGAAGCAATTAATCTCTCCTTGCACAAACTGGCTCTACAGAGGCAAGATGTCCACCTCATTATCATCCTCCGATATATCACCGTGTACATCCCGCTCCTCACAGATTATCAATTCGTCCCCACTGGAATCCACCATCTCAACTCCCTGTGTACTTTGTGGAGGCAATTGCTGCTGGTCAATGTCTCCACGGAGGAATTGATTATAATTCATTTTAATGAACATCATCTTCTCCACATTTTCTGTAAGTAACCTCGTACGCCGATTGCTGACAAGGTGAGCGGCGGCACTAAACACTCTTTCGGAGTACACACTTGTGGGAGGGCAACTTAGGTAGAATAAAGCCAGTTTGTGCAAGGGCCTCCAAATTGCCTCTTTTTCCTGCCAGTATAAGTACGGACTGTCTGACGTGCCTACTTGGATGCGGTCACTCATATAATCCTCCACCATTCTTTCAATGGGGAGAGAAACTTATGCAGTGACAGTAGACGACATGTCCGTAATCGTTGTCAGGTCCTTCAGTCCGGACCAGATGTCAGCATCAGCAGTCGCTCCAGACTGCCCTGCATCACCGCCAGCGGGTGGGCTCGGAATTCTGAGCCTTATCCTCGCACCCCCAGTTGCGGGAGAATGTGAAGGAGGAGATGTTGACAGGTCGCGTTCCGCTTGACTTGACAATTTTGTCACCAGCAGGTCTTTGAACCCAAGCAGACTTGTGTCTGCCGGAAAGAGAGATCCAAGGTAGGTTTTAAATCTAGGATCGAGCACGGTGGCCAAAATGTAGTGCTCTGATTTCAACAGATTGACCACCCGTGAATCCTTGTTAAGCGAATTAAGGGCTCCATCCACAAGTCCCACATGCCTAGCGGAATCGCTCCCTTTTAGCTCCTCCTTCAATGCCTCCAGCTTCTTCTGCAAAAGCCTGATGAGGGGAATGACCTGACTCAGGCTGGCAGTGTCTGAACTGACTTCACGTGTGGCAAGTTCAAAAGGTTGCAGAACCTTGCACAACGTTGAAATCATTCTCCACTGCGCTTGAGACAGGTACATTCCACCTCCTATATCGTGCTCAATTGTATAGGCTTGAATGGCCTTTTGCTGCTCCTCCAACCTCTGAAGCATATATAGGGTTGAATTCCACCTCGTTACCACTTCTTGCTTCAGATGATGGCAGGGCAGGTTCAGGCGTTTTTGGTGGTGCTCCAGTCTTCTGTACGTGGTGCCTGTACGCCGAAAGTGTCCCGCAATTCTTCTGGCCACCGACAGCATCTCTTGCACGCCCCTGTCGTTTTTTTAAAAATTCTGCACCACCAAATTCAAGGTATGTGCAAAACATGGGACGTGCTGGAATTTGCCCATATTTAATGCACACACAATATTGCTGGCGTTGTCTGATGCCACAAATCCACAGGAGAGTCCAATTGGGGTAAGCCATTCCGCGATGATCTTCCTCAGTTGCCGTAAGAGGTTTTCAGCTGTGTGCGTATTCTGGAAACCGGTGATACAAAGCGTAGCCTGCCTAGGAAAGAGTTGGCATTTGCGAGATGCTGCTACTGGTGCCGCCGCTGCTGTTCTTGCGGCGGGAGTCCATACATCTACCCAGTGGGCTGCCACAGTCATATAGTCCTGACCCTGCCCTGCTCCACTTGTCCACATGTCCGTGGTTAAGTGGACATTGGGTACAACTGCATTTTTTAGGACACTGGTGAGTCTTTTTCTGACGTCCGTGTACATTCTCGGTATCGCCTGCCTAGAGAAGTGGAACCTAGATGGTATTTGGTAACGGGGGCACACTACCTCAAGAAATTGTCTAGGTCCCTGTGAACTAACGGCGGATACCGGACGCACGTCTAACACCAACATAGTTGTCAAGGCCTCAGTTATCCGCTTTGCAACAGGATGACTGCTGTGATATTTCATCTTCCTCGCAAAGGACTGTTGGACAGTCAATTGCTTGGTGGAAGTAGTAAAAGTGGGCTTACGACTTCCCCTCTGGGATGACCATCGACTCCCAGCAGCAACAACAGCAGTGCCAGCAGCAGTAGGCGTTACACGCAAGGATGCATCGGAGGAATCCCAGGCAGGAGAGGACTCGTCAGAATTGCCAGTGACATGGCCTGCAGGACTATTGGCATTCCTGGGGAAGGAGGAAATTGACACTGAGGGAGTTGGTGGGGTGGTTTGCGTGAGCTTGGTTACAAGAGGAAGGGATTTACTGGTCAGTGGACTGCTTCCGCTGTCACCCAAAGTTTTTGAACTTGTCACTGACTTATTATGAATGCGCTGCAGGTGACGTATAAGGGAGGATGTTCCGAGGTGGTTAACGTCCTTACCCCTACTTATTACAGCTTGACAAAGGCAACACACGGCTTGACAAATGTTGTCCGCATTTCTGGTGAAATACTTCCACACCGAAGAGCTGATTTTTTTGGTATTTTCACCAGGCATGTCAACGGCCCTATTCCTCCCACGGACAACAGGTGTCTCCCCGGGTGCCTGACTTAAACAAACCACCTCACCATCGGAATCCTCCTTGTCAATTTCCTCCCCAGCGCCAGCAACACCCATATCCTCCTCATCCTGGCGTACTTCAACACTGACATCTTCAATCTGACTATCAGGAACTGGACTGCGGGTGCTCCTTCCAGCACTTGCAGGGGGCGTGCAAATGGTGGAAGGCGCATGCTCTTCACGTCCAGTGTTGGGAAGGTCAGGCATCGCAACCGACACAATTGGACTCTCCTTGTGGATTTGGGATTTCGAAGAACGCACAGTTCTTTGCGGTGCTTTTGCCAGCTTGAGTCTTTTCATTTTTCTAGCGAGAGGCTGAGTGCTTCCATCCTCATGTGAAGCTGAACCACTAGCCATGAACATAGGCCAGGGCCTCAGCCGTTCCTTGCCACTCCGTGTGGTAAATGGCATATTGGCAAGTTTACGCTTCTCCTCCGACAATTTTATTTTAGATTTTGGAGTCCTTTTTTTACTGATATTTGGTGTTTTGGATTTTACATGCTCTGTACTATGACATTGGGCATCGGCCTTGGCGGACGACGTTGCTGGCATTTCATCGTCTCGGCCATGACTAGTGGCAGCAGCTTCAGCACGAGGTGGAAGTGGATCTTGATCTTTCCCTAATTTTGGAACCTCAACATTTTTGTTCTCCATATTTTAATAGGCACAACTAAAAGGCACCTCAGGTAAACAATGGAGATGGATGGATACTAGTATACTTATGGATGGACCAGCGACTGCCGACACAGAGGTAGCTACAGCCGTGGACTACCGTACTGTGTCTGCTGCTAATATAGACTGGATGATAATGAGATGAAATTAATATATATATATATAATATCACTAGTACTGCAGCCGGACAGGTATATATATTTATTATGTAATGACTGATGACGGACCTGCTGGACACTGTCAGCTCAGCAGCACCGCAGACTGCTACAGTAAGCTACTATAGTAGTATGTATCAAGAAGAAAGAAAAAAAAAAACACGGGTAGGTGGTATACAATTATGGATGGACCAGCAACTGCCGACACAGAGGTAGCTACAGCCGTGGACTACCGTACTGTGGCTAATATAGACTGAATGATAATGAGATGAAATTAATATATATATATATATATATAATATCACTAGTACTGCAGCCGGACAGGTATATATATTTATTATGTAATGACTGATGACGGACCTGCTGGACACTGTCAGCTCAGCAGCACCGCAGACTGCTACAGTAAGCTACTATAGTAGTATGTATCAAGAAGAAAGAAAAAAAAAAAACACGGGTAGGTGGTATACAATTATGGATGGACCAGCGACTGCCGACACAGAGGTAGCTACAGCCGTGGACTACCGTACTGTGTCTGCTGCTAATATAGACTGGATGATAATGAGATGAAATTAATATATATATATATAATATCACTAGTACTGCAGCCGGACAGGTATATATATTTATTATGTAATGACTGATGACGGACCTGCTGGACACTGTCAGCTCAGCAGCACCGCAGACTGCAACAGTAAGCTACTATAGTAGTATGTATCAAGAAGAAAGAAAAAAAAAAAAACACGGGTAGGTGGTATACAATTATGGATGGACCAGCGACTGCCGACACAGAGGTAGCTACAGCCGTGGACTACTGTACTGTGTCTGCTGCTAATATAGACTGGATGATAATGAGATGAAATTAATATATATATATATATATAATATCACTAGTACTGCAGCCAGACAAGTATATATATTTATTATGTAATGACTGATGACGGACCTGCTGGACACTGTCAGCTCAGCAGCACCGCAGACTGCTACAGTAAGCTACTATAGTAGTATGTATCAAGAAGAAAGAAAAAAAAAACCACGGGTAGGTGGTATACAATTATGGATGGACCAGCGACTGCCGACACAGAGGTAGCTACAGCCGTGGACTACCGTACTGTGTCTGCTGCTAATATAGACTGGATGATAATGAGATGAAATTAATATATATATATATAATATCACTAGTACTGCAGCCGGACAGGTATATATATTTATTATGTAATGACTGATGACGGACCTGCTGGACACTGTCAGCTCAGCAGCACCGCAGACTGCTACAGTAAGCTACTATAGTAGTATGTATCAAGAAGAAAGAAAAAAAAAAACACGGGTAGGTGGTATACAATTATGGATGGACCAGCAACTGCCGACACAGAGGTAGCTACAGCCGTGGACTACCGTACTGTGGCTAATATAGACTGAATGATAATGAGATGAAATTAATATATATATATATATATATAATATCACTAGTACTGCAGCCGGACAGGTATATATATTTATTATGTAATGACTGATGACGGACCTGCTGGACACTGTCAGCTCAGCAGCACCGCAGACTGCTACAGTAAGCTACTATAGTAGTATGTATCAAGAAGAAAGAAAAAAAAAAAACACGGGTAGGTGGTATACAATTATGGATGGACCAGCGACTGCCGACACAGAGGTAGCTACAGCCGTGGACTACCGTACTGTGTCTGCTGCTAATATAGACTGGATGATAATGAGATGAAATTAATATATATATATATAATATCACTAGTACTGCAGCCGGACAGGTATATATATTTATTATGTAATGACTGATGACGGACCTGCTGGACACTGTCAGCTCAGCAGCACCGCAGACTGCAACAGTAAGCTACTATAGTAGTATGTATCAAGAAGAAAGAAAAAAAAAAAAACACGGGTAGGTGGTATACAATTATGGATGGACCAGCGACTGCCGACACAGAGGTAGCTACAGCCGTGGACTACTGTACTGTGTCTGCTGCTAATATAGACTGGATGATAATGAGATGAAATTAATATATATATATATAATATCACTAGTACTGCAGCCAGACAAGTATATATATTTATTATGTAATGACTGATGACGGACCTGCTGGACACTGTCAGCTCAGCAGCACCGCAGACTGCTACAGTAAGCTACTATAGTAGTATGTATCAAGAAGAAAGAAAAAAAAAACCACGGGTAGGTGGTATACAATTATGGATGGACCAGCGACTGCCGACACAGAGGTAGCTACAGCCGTGGACTACCGTACTGTGTCTGCTGCTAATATAGACTGGATGATAATGAGATGAAATTAATATATATATATATAATATCACTAGTACTGCAGCCGGACAGGTATATATATTTATTATGTAATGACTGATGACGGACCTGCTGGACACTGTCAGCTCAGCAGCACCGCAGACTGCTACAGTAAGCTACTATAGTAGTATGTATCAAGAAGAAAGAAAAAAAAAACCACGGGTAGGTGGTATACAATTATGGATGGACCAGCGACTGCCGACACAGAGGTAGCTACAGCCGTGGACTACCGTACTGTGTCTGCTGCTAACATAGACTGGATGATAATGAGATGAAATTAATATATATATATATATAATATCACTAGTACTGCAGCCGGACAGTTATATATATTTATTATGTAATGACTGATGACGGACCTGCTGGACACTGTCAGCTCAGCAGCACCGCAGACTGCTACAGTAAGCTACTATAGTAGTATGTATCAAGAAGAAAGAAAAAAAAAAAAACACGGGTAGGTGGTATACAATTATGGATGGACCAGCGACTGCCGACACAGAGGTAGCTACAGCCGTGGACTACCGTACTGTGTCTGCTGCTAATATAGACTGGATGATAATGAGATGAAATTAATATATATATATATAATATCACTAGTACTGCAGCCGGACAGGTATATATATTTATTATGTAATGACTGATGACGGACCTGCTGGACACTGTCAGCTCAGCAGCACCGCAGACTGCTACAGTAAGCTACTATAGTAGTATGTATCAAGAAGAAAGAAAAAAAAAAAACACGGGTAGGTGGTATACAATTATGGATGGACCAGCGACTGCCGACACAGAGGTAGCTACAGCCGTGGACTACCGTACTGTGTCTGCTGCTAATATAGACTGGATGATAATGAGATGAAATGAATATATATATATATAATATCACTAGTACTGCAGCTGGACAGGTATATATATTTATTATATAATGACTGATGACGGACCTGCTGGACACTGTCAGCTCAGCAGCACCGCAGACTGCTACAGTAAGCTACTATAGTAGTATGTATCAAGAAGAAAGAAAAAAAAAAAACACGGGTAGGTGGTATACAATTATATATATATTATATACAATTATATATATATATATATATATATATATTAAACTGGTGGTGATTAATTAAACTGGTGGTCAGGTCACTGGTCACACTATCAGCAACTTGCAAGTAGTACTCCTAAGCAGACAATCACAATATATATACTGGTGGTCAGTGTGGTCACAATGGCAGTGTGGCACTCTGGCAGCAAAAGTGTGCACTGTACGTTAAAATATGTACTCCTGCTCTCAGACTCTAACTGCTCCCCACTGTCTCCCCCACAAGTCAGATATACAGTCACACTATCACTTCAGCAAGTAGTAGTACTCCTCCTAATGCTCCCCAAAATTACTAAAGTAAATACTGTGTCTCTCTCTACTCTAGTCTCACTCTCTTCTCTATAAACGGAGAGGACGCCAGCCACGTCCTCTCCCTATCAATCTCAATGCACGTGTGAAAATGGCGGCGACGCGCGGCTCCTTATATAGAATCCGAGTCTCGCGATAGAATCCGAGCCTCGCGAGAATCCGACAGCGAGATGATGACGTTCGGGCGCGCTCGGGTTAACCGAGCAAGGCGGGAAGATCCGAGTCGCTCGGACCCGTGTAAAAAAACATGAAGTTCGGGCGGGTTCGGATTCCGAGGAACCGAACCCGCTCATCTCTAAAAAAAAACAGGGTCTATCAATAAGGAAGGAACAAAATCACAATGCTGTTTATTATTAAGTAAACTTTTTTTAGAACATTGCCACTGTATCACTTTTATTGATAGTGGTCCCTTCAAGTTTGTCGCCCAGGGGACCCCATAGACCTTAATCCAGCCCTGCACCTATCTGAACCTGGTCTATTTTATAGGTGAGTTTTGATAAGGTTTTGGGTGCAAGTTAAAAACTTGAGCCCTATTACACTGGGTAATTTGTATGTTTTCCAATGTTAGAGATGTGCGGCTGGCACTTTTCGTGTTTTGGTTTTGGTTCTAATTCCATTTTCGTGTTTTGTTTTGGTTTTGCCAAAACCACTCTTTCGTGTTTTGGTTTTGGTTTTGGATCTGGATGATTTTTGAAAAACAAACAAAAAACAGCTAAAATCACAGAATTTGAGGGTAATTTTGATCCTACGGTATTATTAACCTCAATAACATTCATTTCCACTAATTTCCAGTCTATTTTGAACACCTCACACCTGACAATATTGTTTTTAGGCCTAAAAGTTGCACCAAGGTGGCTGTATGACTAATCTAAGCGACACAAGTGTGCGACACAAACACCTGGCCCATCTAGGAGTGGCACTGCAGTTGCAGACAAGATGGCACTATTCAAAAACTAGTCCCCAAACAGCACATGATGCAAAGAAGAAAAAGAGGTGCAATTAGGTAGCTGGATGGTCAAGCTAAGCGACACAAGTGTGCGGCACAAACACCTGGCCCATCTAGGAGTGGCACTGCAGTGGCAGACAGGATGGCAGATTTAAAAAATAGGCCCCAAACAACACATGATGCAAAGAAGAAAAAGAGGTGCAATGAGGTAGCTGGATGGCCAAGCTAAGTGACATAAGTGTGCGGCACAAACTCCTGGCCCATCTAGGAGTGGCACTGCAGTTGCAGACAGGATGGCACTTCAAAAAACTAGTACCCAAACAGCGCATGATGCAAAGAACAAAAGGAGGTGCAAGATGGAATTGTCCTTAGGCCCTCCCACCCACCCTTATGTTGTATAAACAGAACATGCACACTTTAACAAACCAATCATTTCAGCGACAGGGTCTGCTACACGACTGTGGCTGAAATGACTGGTTGGTTTGGGCCCCCACCAAAAAAGAAGCAATCAGTCTCTCCTTGCACAAACTGGCTCTACAGAGGCAAGATGTCCACCTCATAATCATTCTCCGATTCCTCACCTCTTTCACCGTGTACATCCTCCTCACTGAGTATTAATTTGTCCCCACTGGAACCCACCATCACAGATTCCTGTGTACTTTTTGGAGGCAACTGCTGGTAAAGGTCTTCCCGGAAGACTTTATAATTCATTTTAATGAACATCATCTTCTCCACATTTTGTGGAAGTAACCTCGTACGCCGATCGCTGACAAGGTTACCGGCTGCACTAAACACTCTTTAGGAGTACACACTGGAAGGGGGGAAACTTAGGTAAAATAAAGCCAGTTTGTGCAAGGGCCTCCAAATTGCTTCTTTTTCCTGCCAGTATACGTACGGAATGTCTGACATACCTACTTGGATGCTGTCACTCATATAATCCTCCACCCAGAGGCGGAACTACCGCCAGTGCAACCAGTGCGTTGTGCTGGGGTCCGCCACTGTCCAGGGGCCCAAAGCATGTAATGAGTCAAACTGACTCATTACATGCCGCTGTGTGCTGCGGGCAACCGCTGCCCGCAGCACACAGCCGCCCGGACAGAGAGGAGAGGAGCGCAGCGGTACGGGGGAGAAGGAGGAGGAGGGAGGTGGAGGAGGGAGGTGGAGGAGGGAGCCGCAGCAGCGCTTTGCTACTGGTTGAGGCGCTGCTGCTGCTGCTGTCCCTCTGCTTCACTATAGGCTGTCTTCCGAGAACAGCCTATAGTGAAGCAGAGGGACAGCAGCAGCAGCGCCTCCACCAATAACACAGCGCTGCTGTGGCTCCCTCCTCCACCTCCCTCCTCCTCCTTCTCTCCTGCCCGGGAATCGTGATCTGCCAGAAGCTGCACCGAGGAGCCTTAGCCAGCTGAGAGGGTAAGTATAATTCTTTCTTTCTTTCTTTCTTTCTTTCTTTCTTTCTTTCTTTCTTTCTTTCTTTCTTTCTTTCTTTCTTTCTTTCTTTCTTTCTTTCCATGTGCAAAAATGGGGACTGTCTGCCGCAATGTGTAAAAAGGGGGAATCTACCTGCCGCAATGTGTAAAAAGGGGGAATCTGCCTGTCGTAATGTGTAAAAAGGGGGAATCTTTGCCGCAATGTGTAAAAAGGGGGAATCTGCCTGCCGAAATGTGTAAAAAGGGGGAATCTGCCTGACGTAATGTGTAAAAAGGGGAATCTGCCGGCCGCAATGTGTAAAAAGGGGGAATCTGCCTGCCGTAATGTGTAAAAAGGGTGAATCTTTGCTGCAATGTGTAAAAAGGGGGAATCTGCTTGACGTGATGTGTAAAAAGGGGGAATCTTTGCCGCAATGTGTAAAAAGGGGGAATCTGCCTGCCGCAATGTGTAAAAAGGGGGAATCTGCCTGATGTGATGTGTAAAAAGGGGGAATCTGTCTGCCGCTATGTGTAAAAATGGCACGCTGTCTGCCGTAATGTGTAAAATGGGGACGCTGTCTGCCGTAATGTGTAAAAAGTGCACACTGTCTGCTGTAATGATTAAAAGGGGGCGCTGTCTGCCGTTATGTGTAAAAAGGGCGCTCTGTCTGCCATTATGTGTAAAAAGTGTACGCTGTCTGCTGCTATGTGTAACAAGGGCACGCTGTCTGCCATTATGTGTAAGAAGGGGACGGGGTCTGCCGTTATGTGTAAAAAGTGCACGCTGTCTGCCGCTATGTGTAAAAATGGCACGCTGTCTGCCGTTATGTGTAAAAAGGGGGACGCTGTCCGCCGTAATGTGTAAAAAGGGGACGCTGTCTGCTGTAATGTGTAAAAAGAGGAATCTGTCCGCCGTAAGGTGTAAAAGGGTCTCTACCTGGTGTAGTGGTGCTACTGTGTGGTGTAATTTGAATAATGGAGACTACTGTGCACTGTTTTATGAACTGGTATTATTTTGTGGCCACACCACTTCCTCACGAAGCCACGCTACTATGTATTTTTGCGCACGCCTACGGCGCGCACTGCCCCTGTTTTTCATGCAGGGGTTGGGCTCCGATGCCATTTCTTGCACACAGTGCTAAAATGTCTAGTTACGGCACTGTTGCTAGGTATCCATTTCTCTGGCCCTGAGCAGGTCCCCCTCACCAGATCCTCTCCAGAGGTGAGGGGGTGGACTTGGATGGGATGGGAGGGGCGGGCGCCAAAATCATTTTGTCGCACTTGGGCCCACCGCTCGCTAGTTCCGCCACTGCCTCCACCATTCTTTCAATGGTAACAGAATCATATGCAGTGACAGTAGACATGTCAGTAATCGTTGGCAGGTCCTTCAGTCAGGACCAGATGTCAGTTTTCGCTCCTGACTGCCCTGCATCACTACCAGCGAGTGGGCTAGGAAATCTTATCCTTTTCCATGCAGCCCCAGTGTTGGGAGTAATTGAAGGAGGAGCTGTTGACGGGTTACTCTCCGCTTGAGTTGACAATTTACTAACCAGCAGGTCTTTGCACCTCTGCACACTTGTTTCTGCTGGAAAGAGAGATACAACATAGGCTTTAAACCTAGGAGCGAGCACAGTGGCCAAAATGTAGTGCTCTGATTTCAACAGATTGACCACCCTTGAATCCTGGCAAAGCGAATGAAGGGCTCCATCCACAAGTCCCACATACTTTGCGGAATCGCTTCGTCTTAGCTCCTCCTTCAGTTTATCCAGCTACTTCTACAAAAGCCTGATGAGGGGAATGACGTGACTCAAGCTGGCAGTGTCTGAACTGACTTCACGTGTGACAAGTTCGAAGGGTTGGAGAACCTTGCACAAGACAGAAATCATTCTCCACTGCGCTTGAGTCAGGTACATTACCCCTCCTTTGCCTATATCGTAGGTGGATGTATAGGCATGAATGGCCTCCATCCTCTGAAGCATATAGAGTGTTGAATTCCACCTCTTTACCACCTCTTGCTTCAGTTGATGGCGGGGCAGGTTCAGGAGTGTTTGCTGGCGCTCCAGTCTTCGGCACACAGTGGCAGAATGTCGAAAGTGGCCAGCAATTTTCCAGGCCACCGACAGCATCTCCTGCACACCCCTCTCATTTTCCAAAAAATTCTGCACCACCAAATTAATTGTATGTGCAAAACATGGGACGTGCTGGAATTTTCCCATTTGTAATGCATGCACAATATTGGTGGCATTGTCCGATATCACAAATCCCCAGGAGAGTCCAATTGGGTTAAGCCATTCTGCGATGATGTTCCTCAGTTTCCGTAAGAGGTTGTCAGCTGTGTGCCTCTTATGTAAAGTGGTGATACATAGCATAGCCTGCCTAGGAATGAGTTGGCGTTTGCAAGATGCTGCTACTGGTGCCGCTGAAGGAGGCCATACATCTACCCAGTGGGCTGTTACAGTCATATAGTCCTTAGTCTGCCCTGTTCCACTTGTCCACATGTCCGTGGTTAAGGGGACACTGGTACAACTGCATTTTTTTAGACACTGGTGACTCTTTTTCTGACGTCTGTGTACATTCTCGGTATCGCCTGCCTAGAGAAGTGGAACCTAGACTGGATTTGATACCGGAGACACAGTACCTCAAACAAATCTTTAAGTGACTCTGAACTAATGGTGGATACCGGATGCACCTCTAACACTAACATAGCTGTCAAGGCCTCAGTTATGTACTTTGCAAAAGGATGAATGCTGTCATATTTAATCTTCCTCACAAAGGACTGTTGGACAGTCAATTGCTTACTGGAAGTAGTACAAGTGGTCTTCCGACTTCCCCTCTGGGATGACGATCGACTCCCAGCAGCAACAGCAGCAGCAGCAACAGCAGGCGTACCACTCAAGGATCCTACGGAGGAATCCCGGTTAGGAGAGGACTCCTCAGTCTTGACAGTGACATGGCCTGCAGGACTACGGACATTCCTGACTGAGGAGGAAGTTGACGTTGAGGGAGTTGGTGGTGTGGCTTGCAGGAGCTTGGGTACAGGAGGAAGAAGGGATTTAGGTGTCAGTGGACTGCTTACGCTCTTACCCAAAGTTTCACAACTTGACAGTGACTTCTGATGAAAGTGCAGCAGGTGACGTATAAGGGAGGATGTTCCTAGGTGGTTAACATTCTTACCAATACTTATTACAGATTGACAGAGGCAACACGCGGCTTGACACCTGTTGTCCGGATTTGAGGAGAAATAATTCCACACCGAAGAGGTGGCTTTTTTGGTAGTTTGCCCAGGCATCACAATGGGCTTCTTCGTCCCAAGGACAACAGGTGTCTCCCCTGGTGCCTGACTTAAACAAACCACATCACCATCAGAATCCTCATCGTCAACTTCCTCCTCAGGGCCAGCAACACCCATATCCTCATCCTGGTGTACTTCAACAGTGACATCTTCAATTTCAATATCAGAAACTGGACTATGGGTGCTCCTTCAAGCACTTGCAGGGGACTTGCAAATGGTGGAAGGAGCCACCTTTTCCCATCCGGTGTTGGGAAGGTCAGGCATCGCAACCGCCGACACAATTGGACTCTCCTTGGGGATTTGCGATACCATCTCAGAGCATACAGTTCTTTTCTGTGCTCTTTCCAGCTTAACTCTTTTAATTTTTCTAGCGGGAGGATGAGGGCTTCCATCGTCATGTGAAGCTGAACCACTAGCCATGAACATAGGCAAGGGTCTCAGCCGTTCCTTGCCACTCTGTGTCATAAATGGCATATTGGCAAGTTTACGTTTCTCCTCAGATGATTTAATTTTATTTTTTTGGTTCTTTTTACTGAACCTTGGCTTTTTGGATTTTACACGACCTCTACTATCACATTGGGCATTGGCCTTGGCAGACGACGTTGATGGCATTTTATCATCTATGTCATGGCTAGTGGCAGAAGCTTCAGCACTAGGAGGAAGTGGTTCTTCTTGATCTTTCCCTATTTTCTCCTCAAAATTTTGGTTCTCCATTATTTTTTGGGAGTTATAAGAGACAATGGGGGTGATTCCGAGTTGTTCGCTCTGTATTTTTTTTCGCTACGGAGTGATTAGTCGCAAACTGCACATGCGCAATGTACGCAGTACGCCTGCACCAAGTAAATTAGCACAAAAGTTTGGTAATTTACTCATTGCATAACAACGTTTTTTCATCACTCTACTGATCGTAGTGTGATTGACAGGAAGTTGGTGTTTCTGGGCGGAAACTGGCCGTTTTATGGGAGTGGTGGAAAAACGCAGGCGTTCGAGTTGCAAAACGCAGGAGTGGCTGGAGAAACGGGGGAGTTGTTGGGCAAACGCTGGGTGTGTTTGTGACGTTAAACCAGGAACGAAAAGGACTGAGCTGGTCGCAATGGCTGAGTAAGTCTGGAGCTACTCAGAAACTGCGGGGTAATCGTTACGAGAAAATTAGCGAAGCTTTCGTTAGCAAATCTGCTAAGCTAAGATACACTCCCAGTAGGCGTAGGCTTAGTGTGTGCAATGCTGCTAAAGGCAGATAACGAGCGAACAACTTGGAATGACCCCCAATATGCGTCACAGGAATGACTGGAATTACTGATGACACAGGACACTACCAATGGTCTGATGCAGCCTAATAGGTTGTTATAATTGTTATACTGCAGCAGTGGATATATAGCAGCAGCGTATATCGTCACTGGAATTACTGATAACACAGTTCTGTGGTAACAAGAACATAAATTACACCTACCTACTAAATGGGGTAAAATTAGGGGATTCTGTACTGGAAAAGGACTTAGGTGTCCTCATAGATAGCAAGCTAAGCAGTAGTAACCAAAGTAGGACTGCAGCAAAGAAGGCTAATAAGATATTAGCATGCATAAAACGGGGTATTGATGCTAGGGACGAGAGTATTATACTCCCGTTATATAAATCACTAGTGAGGCCACACCTTGAATACTGTGTACAATTCTGGGCACCGTACTACAAAAAGGATATCCTGGAGCTTGAAAAGGTACAGAGGAGGGCGACCAAACTAATTAAGGGCATGGAGACGATGGAATACAAGGAAAGGCTTGAAAGACTAGGCATGTTTACATTGGAAAAGCGGAGACTAAGAGGGGATATGATCAACATCTACAAATATATAAGGGGACAATACACAGAGCTTGCGCGGGACCTGTTTTTGGTTAGATCAACACAGAGGACTCGTGGACACTTGCTCAGGTTAGAGGAGAGGAGATTCCGCACAATACGGCGTAAAGGCTTTTTCACGGTAAGGACAATACATGTTTGGAATTCCCTGCCCGAGGGAGTTGTAATGGCGGAATCTGTCAACACCTTTAAGAATGGGTTAGATAAATTCCTAATGGATAAGGATATCCAGGGGTATGGTGCATAGTCATGCATTATAGTTACTATAAATAGGGATAAAATGTAGCGGCTGACAGCAGCATCAGTCAGAAATTTTAGTCAAATCATCATGCATAGGAGACCACAAATAGGTTGAACTCGATGGACAATTGTCTTTTTTCAACCTCAGATACTATGTTACTATGTTACTAGGACACTACCACTGGTTTGATGCAGCCTAACAGGTTGTTATAATTGTTATACTGCAGCAGTGGCTATATAGCAGCAGCGTATATCACCACTGGAATTACTGATAACACAGGACACTACCACTGCTCTGATGCAGCCCAACAGGTTGTTATAATTGTTATACTGCAGCAGTGGATATATATAGCAACAGCGTATATCGTCACTTGAATTACTGATGACACAGGACACTACCACTGCTCTGATGCAGCCCAACAGGTTGTTAAAATTGTTATACAGGGCCGGTTCCGGGGCTTCTGGCGGCCTGGGTGGCATTTGGGGGGCGTGGCTTCATACAGGGGGCGTGGTCAGTTACGCCCCCTGTACTGTTGTAGGATGTGCGGTGCGCGATGACAACATTGCGCACCGCACAGCAAAGGTCCTCTCCACGAAGGTAAACTAGACGCTAAGCGTCTAGTTCCCTTCGTGGAGAGGACCTTTGCTGTGCGGTGCGCGATGACGTCAACGCGCTCCGCACATCATTACAGTGAAGGTCCTCTCCAGGAAGGGAAATTAAATGCATAGCGTCTAGTTTCCCTTCACAGCGGGCAGCCCACGAAGGGAAACTAGACGCGTAGCGTCTAGTTTCCCTTCACAACGGACAGCGGGCAGCGGCAGCGGGGGGCACCACAGCAGCAGCGGATCTTGCCATGGTGCGGTGCCCTCCGGATGGCGCCGGCGCCCTCCGGAAGGCGGCGCCCCGGGCAAAAGTCCTGCTTGCCCGTGGCAAAATCCGCTACTGTTGTTATACTGCAGCAGTGGATATATATAGCAGCAGCGTATATCGTCACTGGAATTACTGATATATATATACTGGAATTACTGATAAATGGAAGTAGAGAACACCAACACTGTGAATGGCTGGACTGATACAGCACAATACACTGACTACACTGGACTGGTCTGCACAACACAGCACCACTTTACAGCTACACTGGATATATCTGCCTGGACTGATACAACACAATACACTGACTACACTGGACTGGTCTGCACAACACTGCACCACTTTACAGCTACACTGGATATATCTGCCTGGACTGATACAGCACATTACACTGACTACACTGGACTGGTCTGCACAACACAGCACCACTTTATACAGCTACACTGGATATATCTGCCTGGACTGATACAGCACAATACACTGACTACACTGGACTGGTCTGCACAACACAGCACCACTTTACAGCTACACTGGATATATCTGCCTGGACTGATACAGCACAATACACTGACTACACTGGACTGGTCTACCCAACACAGCACCACTTTACAGCTACACTGGATATATCTGCCTTGACTGATACAGCACAATACACTCAACACACTGGACTCGTCTGCACAACACAGCACCACTTTACAGCTACACTGGATATATGGACTGGACTGAGCAGCACAACACTTACCACCCCACTTTTCCGCCCCAATAAACAGACAATGAGCACACTGAATACACGTCCTCTCACTCTCCGAGACTGGAGTGAAAATGGCTTGACGCGTGGCTCCTTATATGGAATCCAAATCCCGCGAGAATCCTGGATGATGACGTTTTGCTGCGTTCGGGTTTCAGAGTCAAGAGGGAAAATCCGAGCCTGGCTTGGATCCAGACTCGGAAGCCAAAGTTCGAGGGGTTCGGTTCTATGAGAACCGAACCCGCTCATCTCTAGTTTCCATAGAAAACATCTAGATGTGAGTTTGCAATATGCATGTTTTGCTAAAGGCAGAAACATGCAAGTTACTGTAGCACCCTATTACATATGCAAGTCCTAAAAAAGGATGAGTTTAGCACTAAACTCACACTTTTTAAGAACTCGGACCCTATTACATTTACCCCAAAGTCTATATTACTAGAAATAGAAATCACAGGGGAAATAAATATCATTCCTAAAATATTTTATTAGACAATGTCATAAATGTAACAAAAACCTTTTCCACAAATGAAACACTACTTCACAAAATGCGCCAAGAAACTTCCAAAACCAACAGCTATCCAATGTGAAATTCTTGCTGAATCTGACCGCCAAGACACCCATGTAATGGTTTATTTTTCACCACATACAGACATAGATAATACACAGGAAGTAGAGATAAATACAGCTCAGAAACAATATGCAGGTAGCAGTACAGATAGAGCCAGTCTCAGCAGATCATTTTTCCACAACAATTCCACACAGGAAATAAAGAGAAATAGTTCTACACAGGAAAACTATCAATGAATCCACACTGGAGTCATAGCAGATTACTGTAAACCACACAAAATCACAAATACTTATACACAGGAGTTACTGATGTATAAGTCCACACAGGATTATAGATGTTATGCTCAAAATAAACTGCTTGTTCACTCAGGAGTACCAATGTGTAAGTCCACACAGAATGGTAGTCAGAGCCGGCCATAGGCATAGGCAAACTAGGCAATTGCCTAGGGCATTTGATATGTCTAGGAGCAGTAGCGGATCTTGCCACGGGCAAGCAGGACTTTTGCCCGGGGCGCCGCCTTCCGGAGGGCGCAGGGCGCCATCCGAAGGGCGCCGCACCAGGGCAATATCCGCTGCTGCTGTGTGCCCCCCGCTGCCGCTGGCCGCTGCCCCCCCCCCCGCTGCCACTGGGAAGGGATACTAGACGCGTACGCGTCTAGTTTCCTTTCGTGGAGAGGTCCTTTACTGTGAAAGATGACGTCATCGCGCACCGCACATCATTTCAGTCTGTACAGGGGGCGTAAATGACCACGCCCCCTGTATGAAGCCACGCCCCCTAATGCCACTCGGGGCCCCAGAAGCTCCGGAACCGGCCCTGTCTAGGAGCATCAGCAGCTTCTACTGATTAAATGATATACAGCATGCCTATATTCTGTGTGTAGCATTTCATATGCAGATACAGCCACAATCTCACACAGTATATAGGCATGCTGCATATCATTGTAATCAGCAAAAGCTGCTTGTGCATCCTAGCCACATATTAATGCAAATAAGATGCATTTTTATTAAAAAAAAAAGTGCCCGACGCTAGTATTGAGGCAAAATTTATGAGGACACATCTGTATCCAAGCAGAAGCAGAGGTCAGTGTTAGTGGCAGTATGAGTGCTGTGTGCATGTGAGTGGGTTTGTTGTTCAGTAGTGTTCGGAATATGTGTAAGGAGCATTATGTGTGTCATGTAAAAATGCTTTAATAATGTGCAACATATGTGTAAGGGGCACTATGTGTGTCATTATGTATATAAGGGCATTAATAATGTGTGGCATATGTATAACAGGATACTACTGTATGTGTGTCATTATGTGTATAGGGCCACTAATAATGTGCAGCAAATAGGTAGGGGACACTATGTGTGTCAATATGTGTATAAGGGCATTAATAATGTGCAGCATATGTGTAAGGGACATTATGTGTAAAAGTGCATTAATAAAGGTTGTCATAATGTGTAAGGTGCATTATGTATATAAGGACATTAATTATGTGTCTCATATGTGTAAGGGGCATTACTGTGTGGCATTGTGTGTATAAGGTGCTCTACTATGTGGCGTTGCATATAGAAAGGGCACTACTGTGTTGTCTAATGTGACTAAAGAGCAATAGGGTGATGTGTAATGTGAATAAGGAGCAATTCAGTGTGATGTAATGTGAATAAAGGGCTCTACTGTGAGGAGTAACGTTTATAAGGTAAAGTGATACTACTGTGGGATATAATATGAATTATGGACACTATCACATGATGAAATGTGAATAAAGTTGCAGTACTGTGTGGCGTAAATGGAATTGGGGTTACTATTCTGGGGCCATGCCCTTTGCCAGCAAAAACACACCCCTTTTTGGGCTGTGCGCCAAATGTGTGAACTGTTCCTATTTAAAATATAGGGGGTACAAACACCAAAATAAGGACTGCTATGGATGAGGGGTGATAGTGCTGGGAAAGAGGTGCAAGGTCAGAGGCGGAACCAGCGGTGGTGCTAGGGGGCACCAGCCAAAATCTTGCCTAGGGCATCATATTGGTTAGGGCCGGCTCTGATGGTAGTAGCTCCACACAAGGGAAATAGCTTGTGTACACAGGAGTAAATCTGAATAGGTCCACACAGAGCTAGTGATGTATTCCACAAGGTACTGTCAAAGTCGAAAAATATAGCGACCTATGATGCCTTGTACTAACCCCATGCGCTTGCCCGCTGCACGTGCACATTCTCTCCCGTGCGTGCGCATATTCGCAGTTGCGTGACGGCGCCTCCACGGTCGTGCGCTCAGGCGCGTGGTATGCGCATTTACGGTAGAGTTTGTGTGCGTCTGGCGGGCGACTCGATCGTTACATAGTTAATCTAAATCGTGTATTTTATAGGTTATGGTCCCCTTAATAATATCAGTAAGTTTGTTTAGTGTAACTGGTTCATGGACAGAGAGATCCCTCTTTACATGATACGAAGGGTCAGACAGGTTTTGAGCAGTGGTGTTTAGTATGCAATGGAAGAGTATATTATTAGTAACATTCCGGTGTTGGTTTGAAAGCGATTAATCGCTCCTGCGTATAGTTATGTTTATAAGAAGTTTATGGACATTTACTGTATTTGCAGTTCATTATCCATGCGGCGGGAAACCTGAGATTCCCTCCCACCTGAGCAGTTTGAAATAGTCACAGCCCACCTGTTTGAATCAACCTATGACCTTTCGTTATAATGTGAAGACAGATTCCTGTGTCCAATGAACATTGAGATTGTAGGGCCCTTTGTAGTGTACTGTATGTTGTGTATATAAGAACAGCCAGCCTGGGCCAGCTCAGTCTTCTCTCCACAAAGGTTTTCATCATTGACTAACTAGAGAGCTGGTTCTAGGACTGCGCTAGCGATCATTCCCCACGTGTGTAAGTTCTCTGTGACCAACTTATTCTCTGTCTGTATTTGCCATACTCTCTCTCTCTCTCACTGTTATTGTTTAGGATTAAGACGCTATTGTACATTTATGTCCAGTTATTCTGTTTAGGTGTTTTATGTTAGTGCTGTAGTGTATAAGCTGTTAACTGTTTTCCCCTTTTTACATAGCTAAACCTCGTTAGTAAAGGTGTTGGAACCTCAGCAAGGTGTCTGTGTTTCTCTAGCTAGAATAGAGGGTTTCTGAGCATCTCAATCGCTCAATCAGCTTTTATATAATAGAGGGTAATCAGCGTTACATTGTGTTAACATTACTAGACCAAGGTTTACAGTATAGGCTTAGCCTTTCAGTGTGTTGCATACAAGGTTTACTGTGTGTCATCCTGTGAGCGTCTGCGCCGCTCGTGTTCCTCTCGTGGACACAGCGTCCGCTACGCTAGTAGCGTAGCATTACGGTGCTCGGGCCGCCTATAGCGTGCTCGATACCCAGCATAAGCCGTGAGCGAACGTGCCGCTCGTGCGTCTCGACCACGGCCTAGCGTCTGCTACGCTAAGTGCGTACCATTACGGTACCCCATACGCCCATTGCGTACTGAGTCTCTTACCAATATATAGTGAATGTTATAAGATCAATAATTAGCTTTATCAATTGGCGGCTCGTCCATCCTCCACATATCCGCTCTAGCGAACACAAGCAGATTTTATCTGTCAGCAAAGGGCGGGAAGGTAGTATCCCTTCGTATCCATGTTGGTGGTGGGGTATACTGTAGTGCTGACTAGATAAGCGTCTGCATCGCTACGCTGTAGGAGTGCTGGTGGAATCCGGAACCGGAAGGTAAGAACAGTACGCTATTGTCTTTTAAAACTGTTTATTTCTGTTTGATACACATTGCGTACGCAACACACGCACACACCTGCATTTTTCATTTGTGTAATTTCACATCTCGCCTTCCTGTTTGCCATTTATCATTGATAACGTGCTGAGAAAGATTTGTTGCTATTGGTAGTTAAAAGTAAAAATTAATACGTAAGGAAGTAATTTGTAAAACACGCACACGGCTTTGCTTAAGATACAAGGAAGTTCTGTGTGGTGCTCGGTAAATGATTACAGTTAAATATAATTTGCATTGATAGAAACGTGTTACTTGTGTTACTGTGGACGTGTCTGGCCTGTGTACACGTGTCCCTAACAAAGGGCGGGACAAGCGTACGCGACGCAAGGGCTTACACACGTAGCGTATATTACGCAACGGAGCATATGGGTACGCCCACATAATACAAATCACACGATAGTATTGTTTTAGTAGGCGATACGGAAGCAACGCGATAATAGCGCAAGTTAATCTCAGTGTCCTAAATTTTAGCGTAAAAGATCCTTCTCTAGTTGCAACTCCTCTGGGACTAGACTGCGATACTGAATGAAAGGGATTTCTGTACAGAAACGAAAGTAAAGAGTATATGAGGTGAAAGAGTGTGTGCATATATATATATAAGTTTCGCATTTTGGTTGGAACCTAGAAATCGAGTTCTCGTAGAGGTACATCCGTGAAAGTGACAGCGCGGTGGCTTGGGAGGCATCCCTTGTTAAATATTGAAATAGGAGCATTAGAGTATAGCAGATTAGGAGGTCACGGACCAGGAGGTCCAGAGAGACAGACCAGGAGGTCTAGGTACAGCAGACTAGGATAGATAGAGTATACCCATATAGGCCATCAAGCTCTGGCTGAAGGAATTCGCAGCCGTAATTTTCGATTCCATTGGTCGTTCCGCACATAAGATTAGTTGCTTATGTGCAGTACGATTGTACCGCATGTAATTGTGTGCATTAGTTTGTAACTTGACCCAGTACCATTTGCGTACGCTAGAGGGGTCATAAACGCTATTTGTACATTCTAACGTGATTTGTGTAATTTTTTTTATTTTAAGGGAGGTTTGCTGGTCACTCAGGAACTCTCCAGCAACTGATATTTACTGGGAAGGGTAAGTGCTCTTCGGATCACACCCACACGTTCCAGTAAATAGAGGTTCAGGTTGCAGGGGCCCTAGGTTGAGTACGCCAGCGCTAAGGCAGTGTGTGGGCATATTGGTCGACGTGGGCGAGTGTGTGAAGGTACTCGGTAAACTTTCACCGTCGGCCTACCCCGGACATCTTGGTTTTTGTAAGGGTTCACTGAAGACCCTGATTTGAAGGTTAGAGGTAGTGAAAGCAACACCTGCAAAGATGGGGGCCAGTTGTTCAGGTAGGGGGCGATCAACCTTGGTTCAGGTTGATTTAGTAAGCCGGCCAATAGGGTCGGCAAGGTATATCATGTGTGAGAAATACGGTTCACACACAGAGGTTTTGTGCGATGAATGGGAAAGAATGACTGTGCATGACGGGGAAAAGTTCCCACGGGTAGGCAGTTTTAGCCCCGAGGTGTTACAAAATCTAAGGAGAAGGATATGTCTCATTAAATCTGCAAAGAGACGGATCAGACATTATGATTATTTACAATTATGGCAACAGGAAGGTGAAATACAAAGAGGATTGGCTCAAGCGGCTGGATCTAACCCTATCAGGAAACTGATAGCCACCGCACCACCACCACCATACATAACAGGGGAGAAAGTGGTTACAGAGAATGGCACACTGGTGTATGATAAACATGCACTTAGTAACTGTACAGATGTTAAGAATAATGTAACTAAGATTGTTGATGCTAATACTAACCCGTGCAAGCTGTACCCTGTTTTAAACTTTCCCCAGGATTGTGACCAAGAGGATGAGCCCACAACAATATCGGCACTCTCTCTAGCAGCCACCATAGCAGAAACAACAGTGGGCACGGCCCAACCCATAAGAGTAGTATCAAAGGCCCCTAGTGGAGGGACAGGTGAGGTTGTATCAACTGGTAAGTACAGCACTGTACACTATGCAGAAACCATTACACCACATGTTGTAGAATCTACTCAGAATGATGTTATTGAACTTAATCCCATTAGGGTAATTGCAGTACCAAATGGGAAAACTGACACTTCAGGAGTCACTCCTGTCAGAAACATCGCCATGCACTGCCCTTTTTCCCGAACGGAATTAAGATCAATGATGTCTGAATTCCCTGATCCTAGGAAAGATCTAGCTGCAAGCCAGAGATACATTAGAGAGCTAGGTAACTCTGCAGAGCCCACTAACAAAGATTGGCGGACATTGCTGAGGGCATGTTTACCCTCCAATGTCGACTCAGTGAAATTTATCGCTGACTGTAAATTAGACGAAGAGGTACCCCTTACGGATGCGTACAACCAAGATAATGTAAAAAGAATCAATCTGCAGTTAGGAGTATATTTCCCAGCTGTTGCTAAGTGGAACAAAATTTTCTCCATCAGGCAAAAAGAGGGAGAAATAGCTGTTGATTATTTTCATCGGGCACTGCAGGAAATGGCTAAGTATACAGGGATAGAAGACATTAAGACAAATGTGAATCACAGAGAAGTAGCAGTATCTGTGTTAATGGATGGTTTAAAGGAAGTATTGAGGACGAGGGTACAGACCACCCAACCATGTTGGCAAGGTTTGTCGGTGGCTACTTTGAGAGAGGCTGCTATTGATCATGATCGGAACATCACCAGACACAGGGAGTCGCAGAGTGATAAGCTGATGGCCGTAAGTATACAGGCCCTTACCACAAGGCCAACTCAGCATAAGTCTCAGACCCCTGTGGGTAAGTCAAATGTGGTAGTTTGTTATAATTGTCACAAAGAGGGACATTTTGCACGAGACTGTAGAGTGAAAAATATACAAAAATCATACCAAACCCCTAGACAACGACATGACACACGAAATTGGGATCAAGGACCGCAGAGACGGAGTTATGAGCCACACACAGGGGAAACAAAAAGGTATCCCCCAAGAAGAGACTGGCAAGTCTCTGATAGTTCCTGTCACAATCCGGGTATCTGGACGCCATTTCTTACCCATCAGATGCCTCCTAAGGCTGGCTCAGCGCTCCAGGACCGGATCCCATCTGTTATCCTGATGTGTACATTCCTGTATCCTCTCCTGTCACTCTGGGACGCTGTCACAGTAAACGCCATATTACACCTGGCATGGCGTCTCCCGCGGCCTCCGCCGCCGTCCCTGAAGTTCTGCATGCAGAGTGTCTGAGTGGCGATTACGTCAGCCGCGGCCTCCGCTGTGTCCGCGTGGTTGGATGTGCATCTGTCAGCCTGGCGCCTCCTGTCTCCGGTGGCCGGCGCCGCCATTACTGTTTTCATTACCACATGGATTACAAACCAAACTTCCCTCCAAGTGTCTGCATGGGCGCAGCCATCTTGGATTCTGTCAGCTGATCATTTCCACCAATCTGTTCTCAGTATTGATAATCTGCATAATTGCCTAGCCAATCCCTTCCTTGCTGCAGGTATAAATACACTGTGCCTGAGCAAGGAAGGCGTCAGTGCTTTGGTTGTCAAACCTAGTTCCTGTTTGTCTCTCTCCTGTGATTGTCTTCCAGGTTCCAGCTCCTGTCTCAAGACTTCCACCATAGAGACCCGCACCAGCATTCCACCTGCGGTGTAGCCTGACTCTCCAATCCATTGTGGATTCATCTGTTTCCAGCTACAACATTACCTGCTTCCAGCTCAGCTTCCAGCAGAGTACAGCTTCCCTTAAAGGGCCGGTGTCCTTTCTACACTTTACCACTCTCCACCGGTATTATTATTTCTCCGCTCTCAAGTTCTACATTTCAGTTCATATTTCATCGCTCCCAAGTTCATTTATTATTTAACTGGTTCCAGCCAGTATCCACTCCGTGCTAACAACAGTCTGGTTACAGCCAGTATCCACAGCAGCTGTTTTATCTTCAGCAACCCAGCTTTTCCTGGAACACCAGCTGGCACAATCCTGGGTTATCTCCATTGCTACAGTCGGGCCTGGTAAGGACTTTCCATCTAGAAGATCATAAGAACTATCTCACACTACCAGTGCCCTGTGGCTCCTGCCATCCTGTAGTACCCAGGAACTGTATTTATTCTTTGCTGACTTTTACGTTTTCTTTTACTGCTGCTGTGTTGCGGAGTTGTCATAATAAACATCATTGACTTTTATCCAAGTTGTCGTGGTCACGCCTTCGGGCAGTTATTATTCATGTTACTTACATGTCCAGGGGTCTGATACAACCTCCCAGGTTCCGGTACATCTCAGCCCCTACAACTGAGGCTGCCTCCCGTCAGCTCAGGCCCTCAGTTGTGACAGTAAGCACTGACCTAATGAATCCAGCCGGAGACCAGGATCAAGCGGCCAGGCCGATGCAAGAACTGGCAGCCCGACTAGAACATCAGGAGGCTGCACAGGGCCACATCATCCGCTGTCTCCAGGATCTCTCTACTCGGCTGGATGGGATTCAGACAACTCTCCGTGGATCAGGCGCGTCTGGTGCGTCAACCACAGTGACTCCAGCTATAACCCCACCCACCTTACCCATTTCTGCTCCACGTCTTCATCTTCCAACGCCAGCAAAATTTGACGGATCTCCAAGATTCTGCAGGGGATTTCTCAACCAGTGTGAGATTCAGTTTGAGCTACAACCTGGCAATTTTCCCAGTGACCGTACAAAAATTGCCTACATTATTTCTCTTCTCAGTGGCTCAGCCCTTGATTGGGCATCACCGTTATGGGAGAGGTCCGACACCCTGCTATCTTCCTACACTGCCTTCGTGTCAACATTCAGGCGCATCTTCGACGAGCCAGGCCGGGTAACCTCAGCTTCATCCGAGATTCTCCGTTTACGCCAGGGGTCACGTACTGTAGGACAATATCTGATACAGTTCCAGATCCTGGCATCCGAACTGGCATGGAACGACGAGGCGCTGTATGCTGCATTCTGGCATGGCTTATCTGAGCGTATTAAAGATGAGTTAGCTACCAGAGACTTACCTTCTAAGTTAGATGAGCTAATCTCACTCTGCACGAAAGTTGATTTACGTTTCAGAGAGAGAGCAACTGAGCGTGGAAGATCATCTGCTCCAAAATCTTCTGCTCCTCCTCCTCGTCAACTGTCACCATCTAAAGATGAGCCCATGCAACTTGGCTGTTCCCGTTTAACTCCTGCTGAGCGCCGAAGACGTCTCTCCGAGTTTCTCTGTCTCTATTGTGCAGCTCCGTCTCACACCATTAATGCCTGTCCCAAACGTCCGGGAAACTCCAAATCCTAGCTCGCCAAGGAGAGGGCCGGCTAGGAGTAATGATCTCCTCTCCATCTCCTCAAGATTGTAATCTCCCAGTCTCGCTTCAAGTTGCTCAACGTTATCGGGACGTCATTGCCCTCCTTGATTCCGGAGCAGCTGGGAACTTTATTACCGAAGCCTATGTTAAACGGTGGTCCCTACCCACCGAGAGACACCCTTCGTCCATTTCTTTAACTGCCGTGGATGGCAGCAAAATTTTTGATGCAGTTATTTCTTTAAGGACTCTACCAGTTCGTCTGAGAGTGGGAGTTCTTCATTCCGAACTTTATTCTTTTTTAGTGATTCCAAGAGCCACACATCCTGTGGTCCTGGGCCTTCCATGGCTCCGTCTTCACAATCCTACAATTGATTGGACGACTACGCAAATCCTGGCATGGGGTTCCTCCTGTGCTGAGACATGTTTGTTTAAAGTATTGCCTGTCTGTTCTTCCTCCCCCAGGTCGTCTGATGTTCCACCTCCTCCATATCAAGATTTCACGGATGTGTTCAGTAAAGCTTCTGCTGATATCCTTCCTCCTCATAGAGAATGGGACTGTCCGATTGATCTCGTTCCAGGGAAGGTTCCACCTCGAGGCCGAACTTATCCGTTGTCTCTGCCTGAGACGCATTCTATGGAGGAATATATTAAAGAGAACCTAGCAAAGGGGTTCATTCGACCTTCTTCTTCTCCAGCCGGCGCAGGCTTCTTTTTTGTAAAAAAGAAAGATGGTGGTCTGCGGCCGTGCATCGACTACAGAGGTTTGAACGACATTACCATCAAGAACCGTTATCCTTTACCCCTGATTACTGAGCTCTTTGACAGAGTTAGCGGAGCTACCATCTTTACAAAGCTGGACTTGCGAGGTGCATACAATCTCATCCGGATCCGTGAGGGTGACGAGTGGAAGACCGCCTTTAACACCCGTGACGGACATTATGAGTACCTCGTCATGCCCTTCGGATTGAGCAATGCTCCAGCTGTCTTCCAGCATTTTGTCAATGAGATCTTCAGAGACATTCTATACCGTCATGTCGTGGTCTATCTAGACGATATCCTCATTTTTGCCAACGATTTAGAGGAACATCGTTTTTGGGTTAAAGAGGTTCTGTCCCGTCTCCGTGTCAATCATCTCTATTGCAAATTAGAAAAATGCGTCTTTGAAGTCAAGTCCATTCCGTTTCTAGGGTACATTGTGTCCGGTTCCGGACTAGAGATGGATCCTGTGAAAATACAAGCAATCCAAAATTGGCCGGTACCCTTAACCCTCAAAGGGGTCCAGAGGTTCTTAGGGTTCGCCAACTATTACCGAAAGTTTATACGAGACTTTTCCACCATTGTGGCGCCTATTACTGCTTTCACTAAGAAGGGTGCTAACCCGTCCAAGTGGTCTGAAGAAGCCATGCAAGCATTTCATCTTTTAAAACAAAGGTTCATCTCTGCGCCTGTTCTGAAACAGCCTGACATCGACTCTCCTTTCATCTTAGAGGTGGATGCCTCCTCCGTTGGAGTAGGAGCGGTGTTATCTCAGAGGGCTAAAGATGGCCATTTACACCCTTGCAGTTTCTTCTCCCGGAAGTTCTCCCCAGCTGAGCGCAACTATGCCATTGGCGACCAGGAGTTGCTAGCCATCAAGCTCGCTCTAGAAGAGTGGAGGTATCTGTTGGAGGGAGCTTCTCATTCAATCACCATACTTACAGACCACAAGAACCTTTTATACCTGAAGGGCGCACAATGTCTCAACCCTCGTCAGGCCAGATGGGCACTTTTCTTTTCCAGGTTCGACTTTAAACTCCAGTTCTGTCCGGGCTCTCAGAATCGCAAGGCCGATGCCCTTTCCCGCTCATGGGAGCAAGAAAATGAGTCAGAGTCTTCAGACAAGCATCCTATTATAAATCCGTTGGCATTCTCCACGGTAGGGATGGACTCTACACCCCCATCAGGGAAAAGTTTTGTGAAGCCGATGCTAAGGAAGAAGCTCATGCATTGGGCCCATGCTTCCCGTTTTGCCGGACATACAGGTATCCAAAAAAACCTGGAGTTTATCTCTAGGTCCTATTGGTGGCCAACTCTGAAAAAGGACGTCTTGGAGTTTATTGCATCTTGCCCAAAGTGTGCCCAACATAAAGTATCCCGCCAGTCACCTGCGGGGCAACTGGTTCCACTATCCGTTCCCCGTCGACCATGGACCCACTTGTCGATGGATTTCATTACAGACTTACCCATGTGCAACAAGTTCAATACCATCTGGGTGGTAGTTGACCGGTTCACCAAGATGGCACACTTCATTCCTCTCACCGGTCTTCCGTCAGCTTCCAAGTTGGCTCAAGTATTCATACAAGAGATCTTCCGACTCCACGGTCTTCCTGAAGAAATTATCTCAGATCGAGGAGTTCAATTCACAGCCAAATTCTGGCGAAGTTTATGTCAAGTCCTCCAAGTCAAGCTAAAGTTTTCCACGGCTTACCATCCTCAGACCAATGGTCAAACCGAGAGGGTGAATCAGGACTTGGAGGCCTTCCTCCGCATCTATGTGTCCTCCTCTCAAGATGACTGGGTTCAATTACTTCCCTGGGCCGAGTTCTGTGATAACAACCAGTATCATTCTTCATCTGCTTCAACACCATTCTTCACTAACTTTGGATTCCACCCTAAAGTCCCTGAGTTCCAACCGCTTCCAGCAACTTCTGTTCCCGCAGTGGATATCACCTTGCATCAGTTTGCCAATATCTGGAAGAGCGTACGATCAGCTCTGCTCAAGGCATCGTTCAGGTACAAGAAGTTTGCGGATAAGAAGCGTCGAGCAGTTCCTGCTCTCAAGGTGGGTGATCGGGTATGGTTATCCACGAAGAATTTGAGGTTAAGAGTTCCCAGTATGAAGTTTGCACCTCGCTATATCGGTCCTTTCAAGATTGAACAAGTCATCAATCCTGTTGCTTACAGACTCCAGTTGCCTCCCTTCTTAAAAATACCCAGGACATTCCATGTTTCCCTGTTGAAACCGCTGATCTTGAATCGGTTTCATTCCTCACTTCCTCCAACTCCGAAAGTCCAAACTCAACGAGGCGTTGAGTATGAAGTGGCCAAGATCCTGGACTCACGTCACCGTTACGGTCAACTACAATATCTTATTGACTGGAAGGGTTATGGTCCTGAGGAACGTTCATGGACCAATGCTTCTGATGTCCATGCTCCTGCCTTGGTCCGGAGATTCCATTCCAAGTTTCCTCAAAAGCCAAAGAAGTGTCCTGGGGCCACTCCTAAAGGGGGGGGTGCTGTCACAATCCGGGTATCTGGACGCCATTTCTTACCCATCAGATGCCTCCTAAGGCTGGCTCAGCGCTCCAGGACCGGATCCCATCTGTTATCCTGATGTGTACATTCCTGTATCCTCTCCTGTCACTCTGGTACGCTGTCACAGTAAACGCCATATTACACCTGGCATGGCGTCTCCCGCGGCCTCCGCCGCCGTCCCTGAACTTCTGCATGCAGAGTGTCTGAGTGGCGATTACGTCAGCCGCGGCCTCCGCTGTATCCGCGTGGTTGGATGTGCATCTGTCAGCCTGGCGCCTCCTGTCTCCGGTGGCCGGCGCCGCCATTACTGTTTTCATTACCACATGGATTACAAACCAAACTTCCCTCCAAGTGTCTGCATGGGCGCAGCCATCTTGGATTCTGTCAGCTGATCATTTCCACCAATCTGTTCTCAGTATTGATAATCTGCATAATTGCCTAGCCAATCCCTTCCTTGCTGCAGGTATAAATACACTGTGCCTGAGCAAGGAAGGCGTCAGTGCTTTGGTTGTCAAACCTAGTTCCTGTTTGTCTCTCTCCTGTGATTGTCTTCCAGGTTCCAGCTCCTGTCTCAAGACTTCCACCATAGAGACCCGCACCAGCATTCCACCTGCGGTGTAGCATGACTCTCCAATCCATTGTGGATTCATCTGTTTCCAGCTACAACATTACCTGCTTCCAGCTCAGCTTCCAGCAGAGTACAGCTTCCCTTAAAGGGCCGGTGTC
Organism: Pseudophryne corroboree; assembly: GCF_028390025.1. Taxonomy (NCBI): domain Eukaryota; kingdom Metazoa; phylum Chordata; class Amphibia; order Anura; family Myobatrachidae; genus Pseudophryne; species Pseudophryne corroboree. Next base: position 757,440,782 of record NC_086445.1, on the reverse strand, counting down.
CTTTCTACACTTTACCACTCTCCACCGGTATTATTATTTCTCCGCTCTCAAGTTCTACATTTCAGTTCATATTTCATCGCTCCCAAGTTCATTTATTATTTAACTGGTTCCAGCCAGTATCCACTCCGTGCTAACAACAGTCTGGTTCCAGCCAGTATCCACAGCAGCTGTTTTATCTTCAGCAACCCAGCTTTTCCTGGAACACCAGCTGGCACAATCCTGGGTTATCTCCATTGCTACAGTCGGGCCTGGTAAGGACTTTCCATCTAGAAGATCATAAGAACTATCTCACACTACCAGTGCCCTGTGGCTCCTGCCATCCTGTAGCACCCAGGAACTGTATTTATTCTTTGCTGACTTTTACGTTTTCTTTTACTGCTGCTGTGTTGCGGAGTTGTCATAATAAACATCATTGACTTTTATCCAAGTTGTCGTGGTCACGCCTTCGGGCAGTTATTATTCATGTTACTTACATGTCCAGGGGTCTGATACAACCTCCCAGGTTCCGGTACATCTCAGCCCCTACAACTGAGGCTGCCTCCCGTCAGCTCAGGCCCTCAGTTGTGACAGTTCCCATTTACCCCCTTCACAGGTAATAGCTGCCAGCGCGATGCAGGGAGGTCACCACACACCATAGGGGTGGGGCCACACCTGTAATGTGCAGCCAGTGAAATTAATTGCGAGCCTTGGAAGTGAACCCGAGGTCACAATTGATGTAGCTGGTAAATCTCTAAATTTCCTTGTAGATACGGGGGCGGCCAAGTCAGTGATAAATTCAACCGTTAGCATGAGAACCACTGGTAAAACAGTTCCAGCCATGGGAGTAACAGGAGTAGTACAGCACTATCCTTTAAGCAAACCAGCAGAGATTACGATAGGGCCCTTGCATACCAAGCATTCCTTTTTGCTAGCTGCATCGGCTCCGACTAATCTCCTTGGGAGAGATTTACTGTGCAAAATGGGATGTGTTATATATTGTACTCCTGAAGGTGTGTTCTTGGACATACCCGAAAACCACGCTCAGGAAGTGCAGGATATGCTAGACTCCCCAACAAGATTAATGTCACACACTGTTATTGTAAATAGTTGTCTGTCCAAGGTAGAAGAAATTACTTCCCAGATACCGGAGTCACTTTGGACCAAGGATGGACAAGACACCGGATTAATGGCAAACGTAGCCCCAGTAGTTGTACAAGTAAAAGATGGTAGGATAGCTCCAAAAATCCCACAATACCCTCTGAAGCCAGAGGTGGAGTTAGGAGTTTACCCTGTAATAGAGCGCTTGCTACAACAGGGCATTCTGGTAAGGACGTCCAGCACTGCCAATAGTCCCATCTTCCCTGTTAAAAAGAGTGGGGGGAGGGGTTACAGACTAGTGCAGGATCTAAGGGGGATCAACAAAATAGTTGAGAGTCAATTCCCTGTAGTGCCAAATCCAGCTGTTATCCTTATGCAAATCCCTCCCACTGCCAAATTTTTCACTGTGATTGACCTCTGCTCCGCCTTCTTCTCGGTACCTCTGCACCCTGACAGTCAATACTTATTCGTATTTACATACAGAGGAGTTCAGTACACCTGGACTCGCTTACCACAAGGTTTCATTGACAGTCCAAGTATTTTCTCACAGGCCTTGCATGATTGTTTACAGTCTTTTCAACCTGAGAGTGGATCAATATTAATACAGTACGTGGATGACCTACTGCTGTGTTCAGATTCACTTGAATCGTCCCTGAGAGATACGAAACAACTCCTGTTTCATCTTTCAGACACCGGACACAAGGTTTCCAAAGATAAGTTACAATTATGCCAGACCAGGGTGAAGTATTTGGGACACTGTCTGACACAAGGACTGAGACACCTCACCGCTGATAGAATTCAAGCAATTCGTGACATGACTCTGCCACAAACCCAGCAACAGATTAGAACATTTTTAGGAATGTGTGGGTATTGCCGTAACTGGATCCCAGGGTTTTCTATACTGGCCCTGCCTTTGCTGGAGATGGTCTCATCAAACAAACCTGATCGGATTTCGCACACAGACGAGTCTGAGATGGCATATGAGAGACTTAAACAGTGCCTAACGCAGGCACCAGCATTAGGTATGCCAGATTATGGAAAACCCTTTGAGCTGTACGGAACAGAGAGTGCTGGGTGCGCGGCAGGTGTCTTAACCCAGAAGCATGGTGATGTCAGCAGGCCGGTAGCCTACTATAGCGCTCAGCTAGACACGGTAGCGCGATCCCTCCCCACATGCTTGCGAAGTGTTGCAGCGATAGCATTGCTAGTAAGTAAAAGTGAAGATGTAGTGCTAGGACACAACCTCACAATTCATACACCACATGCAGTGTCAGCCTTACTGAATTCTGCCCAAACCAGACACGTCTCATCAGCGCGGTTTACAAGATGGGAATTGGCATTAATGGCCCCGGAAAACATCACCATAAAGAGATGCAGTGCACTAAATCCTGCAACATATCTCCCAGGTGTGCCTGGACAGCCACAAAGGGTGGAGGATGAGAGTGATGGTGAAGGAGGATTTAGTAAAGACAAAGACACACATGATTGTATGGAATATTTGACCCAAAATTTCACGGCAAGGCCTGACATCAGTGACAACCCACCGGAAGATGTAGATTTTACTTTCTACACTGACGGTAGTTGTCACAGACAGACGGACTCGGGAGACTTGTGTACTGGATACGCAGTCGTAAATGACCAAGGTACCATAGAAGCGGAACCCTTAGGCCCACCACACTCAGCACAAGTTGCTGAGCTGGTTGCCCTAACCAGAGCATGCGAATTGGCTAAAGGCAAGTCAGCCAATATCTACACAGATTCTAGGTACCCCTTCGGAGTAGTCCATGATTTCGGGGCCCTATGGCGCCTCAGAAATTTCATGACGGCAGCTGGCACACCCGTAGCACATGCAGCCCACATCAAAAGACTTCTAACAGCGATACAGTAACCTGACAGAGTGGCTGTTATCAAGTGTAAAGCTCACACGTATAGCCAAGACCCGGTATCACTTGGTAACAGCCGAGCAGACGAAGCTGCTAAATCAGCAGCCAGTACCCCCATACAGACAGACAGCACACAACTGATGGTATTTAATACTGTAAACACACAGAAATTATATGAAATGCAAAATTTGTGTTCACCACAAGAGAAGGCAGTCTGGAGGTCAAAAGGATATGGCCAGGAGTCCTCAGGACTCTGGACAGGGTAAGCCAGTGGCACCCAGAGCATACCTTCCAAGTCTAGCGGAAGCGGCACATGGGCTGACTCATCTAGGCAAAGAAGGAATGTGTAAGTTGGTAAGAGCTTATTGGTGCGCCCCAGGATTTTCTTCCCATGCGGGTAAAAGAGCGATGACATGTCTCACCTGCTTGAGGAAGAATATCGGAAAGGCAATACCAACAGAGCCATCCCATATCCCTCCTACTGATGGCCCTTTCCAGGTAATACAAATTGATTTCATACAATTGCCACCTTGTAGAAATTTAAAGTATGTATTGGTCTGTATTGACGTGTTCTCAAATTGGGTTGAAGCATTTCCCGCGGCCACAAATACCGCTGTGTTTACTGCAAAGAAAATTGTGCAGGAATTTGTGTGTAGGTACGGTATCCCTAGAATCATTGAAAGTGATAGGGGTACCCATTTTACAGGTGAAGTTTTTCAAGTAATGTGTAAGTTGATGGGAATTAATAGTAAGCTGCACACTCCGTACCGCCCCCAGGCGAGTGCGAAAGTGGAAAGAGTAAACAGCACTATTAAAAACAAATTAAGCAAGGTAATGGCTGAAACAGGATTGTTGTGGCCCGAAGCTTTGACAATCGTATTATACAGCATCAGAACCACCCCCAGGTCCCCTCTTAATCTGTCTCCTTTTGAAATTCTGTTTGGTCGACAACCCCATGTTATGATTAACCCCCAGGATGATTTGAAATGTAACAATTAAGTAACTGTAAAGTATTTGGTTAAGATGAGTAAGCAATTGAGGAATCAGAATGATAATCTAAAGTTGGTGATTCCTGATTTGCCAAACAGTAATTGTCATGACATTGAACCTGGGGATTATGTAATGATACAGAATTTTCTACGCTCAGGTTGCCTTATTGACAGATGGGAAGGACCATACCAAGTCTTATTGACCAGCACGACAGCATTGAAGGTTGCCGAGAGAGAGACTTGGGTCCATTCGTCTCATTGTAAAAAGGTTGCTGACCTAGAGAGGTCCCGTGATAAAGAACAGACGGTAGAGGTTGTATCACTAGAGTGTCTGTTCCGGGAAGGTTTAGACGACACCTGAGCGCTGAGAATAATAAGACCGGAGGCGTTTTCTTTTTCCCTTTTGTTATTTTCTCCAGTTCCCATCTCCCTCCTATTTTCCCCCCCCCCTTCTTATTTTTCTCCTTTTCCTCCTCTAAGATGGACTTGCCCCAAGAGACTGTGATCCGGATTTTCCTGTTGACCCTATTGTTGACCAGAGCAGTCTGTTTCGGAGAGAGTACCATGGAGGTCGAGAAAGGATCTGGAATGGGTTCTGATGACCAGGATGGAGGCGTAGTTTTCCAAGAGCAGCACAATCACTGAGTAAAGGCGAGTATCAGAAAACGATCTGGTAGCATTGACAATAGAAGGAATTGTGAAGGATTGTTAGCTGAAGAAAACTGCATCTGTAGGCATTGTGACAATCTATTTGAGGATGGGTGCATCAAGAAATGTCAGTCCAGTTTTAATATCCACATGGACCGGCATCCATTGAGTGACTATCACTCCTTAGTGGGTAAAGTGTTAAACCAGACAGACTGTTGGGTATGCTCTCAAGTACCTCAAGGTCACAGCAAATCAGGGCTAGTACCATTCCCTTTAACTGTAGGAGAGGTACTTGAGTTAAGTGGTGGGAGGCCGGTGGACAAGAGTTTTAATATCTCTAGTCCTCCTAGTTTGAAGCTCCACCAGTATCATGTGGATAGGTTGTTAGTATGCTTTAACATTTCCAATCCCCGAAAGCCGGGAAATTGGGAAGTGTCATGGAGTAATCAAACCATGACCTTTTCACACAGAGCCGACAGAATGCCCATAGACACAGAGCTTATACGCCAGATAGCCGACAGTGGAAGATTCTTCCGGTATAGGTACACTCTAGGAAGTAGGACCATGCGAGTTAGAGAAGTATCACCAGGATACTGTGCACATATCGTACAACCAGATACGTGTACTAGACAGATGGGAGAATTAGGGTTAGGAGATTTCACATGGAAAGTTTGTAACATGGTTATGTCATACTCCGTCCCATATGTTCTCCCCGATGATGCATATTTCATATGCGGGAGAAAGGCGTATAAGTGGCTTGCCCCAAACTCAGAGGGATTGTGTTACATTGGAAAAGTACTGCCTGAAGTAATGACTGTATCCCATATCAAAATGAAAGACATTCACCGCGGTGCCCAAGCTCCTTATACTCACACTCATTACGAGCACGTCGTTAAACGGCACCTGATAGAGAGGACAGAGCATCCGGCCTCTGATCTGATCCATGAATCCACCGGGATTCAATTCCTACTCGCGTTAGATATCACTCGTACCGCCAGAGGAGTGATAAATTATAGATATATATCTGCGCTAGCAAACTTGTTAGACAATATCACCGAAATGTATGACGACACGTTCAGGTACACTGGGAGAGAGTTACAAGCCTACAAAACAGAGCTGGTTCAGCATAGGATGATTCTGAATTATCTCACAGCAGTGACAGGCGGGTATTGTATTACCCTAGCAACTCAATATGGAGTAAAGTACTGCACGTATATTACAAACAGCACTGAGGACCCGGCCGAGGTCATAGACCAAAAGATGGATGACATTTTGCAATTAAAGTGGGAGTTCCGAAGGAGACATAATCTCACACTCGCTGCTGTGGGTAATGAGCTGACCAGTTGGGTGTCATGGTTGAACCCACTAAATTGGTTCTCTGGTTTAGGAGAATGGGCCCAAGGCATTATAATGGCTGTAGGGAAATTTCTTTTGTGTATTCCTGGAGTCGTCATATTGGTTGGTCTGATATTTAGATGCGTTCGGACTTTAACGAAGTGTAAAGGTAGTACCAGAGTGATGAGTCTGAGGAGCGAGGACACTGTAATAACAACAACTAATTTGATTTATGACCCAACGATAGAGACAATGTTATGATGAAAATGTGATTCCACGATCCGTTTCTTTCACCCGTTTCTCCTTTGTTTTCCTCCAAGGCACAAAGACATCCACTTGGAAGAAGAATTTGACTACCTCTTTTATACAGACCATTGATGAACTGTGTCACAGACACCCAATACTTTTAGTGACTTTAACTATCTACGGAAAACCCAAAACTTTAGAGACTGTAATTTTATGGACACTGGAACAGCTTTTGCTCGCCACTTACAGCAAAAGCACCGAGAGACCAGACAACATGTACATCAAGACAAGACATCAGACAAGACCTCAATCGGCGACTGTTTATTTAAACTCACATAGTTTACGACTGCATTTATAACGATTGTTTCTTATCTTCATCTCTACAACATCCAGGTAGTATCTCACATAGTCGACAGGCGATTCTCACATATTAGCATTCACATGTTTCCCCACTTCATGTATCATCAACTAAATGTGCTCCCCCATTTATTGCAACCAAAAGCCGAAAAGAGCTCGGTAGAGTTTGACAGCCCATCCACAGACCCTTAATAAGGGATAAGAAGGATTCAAATGTATACTTCGCAATACCTCGAAGCTTGATTTAGAACACGTACGGCACGATGATACATGACCCCTCAAACATGGATTTCATACACACATGCTTTTACTGTCTCACTAGGTCATACTTTTCCCACCTTCTCCTCTCCTCCCTTTACCCAATCATAAAAAGGTATTTACATGATGACATATATTTTTCTGTTTGAACTGTTTAGGAAGTGGCAGTTATTGGTGACTGCCAAAGGGTGGACCGGCAAAGTCGAAAAATATAGCGACCTTTGATGCCTTGTACTAACCCCATGCGCTTGCCCGCTGCACGTGCACATTCTCTCCCGTGCGTGCACATATTCGCAGTTGCGTGACGGCGCCTCCACGGTCGTGCGCTCAGGCGCGTAGTATGCGCATTTACGGTAGAGTTTGTGTGCGTCTGGCGGGCGACTCGATCGTTACATAGTTAATCTAAATAGTGTATTTTATAGGTTATGGTCCCCTTAATAATATCAGTAAGTTTATTTAGTGTAACTGGTTCATGGACAGAGAGATCCCTCTTTACATGATACGAAGGGTCAGACAGGTTTTGAGCAGTGGTGTTTAGTATGCAACGGAAGAGTATATTATTAGTAACATTTCGGTGTTGGTTTGAAAGTGATTAATCGCTCCTGCGTATAGTTATGTTTATAAGAAGTTTATGGACATTTACTGTATTTGCAGTTCATTATCCATGCGGCGGGAAACCTGAGATTCCCTCCCACCTGAGCAGTTTGAAATAGTCACAGCCCACCTGTTTGAATCAACCTATGACCTTTCGTTATAATGTGAAGACAGATTCCTGTGTCCAATGAACAATGAGATTGTAGGGCCCTTTGTAGTGTACTGTATGTTGTGTATATAAGAACAGCCAGCCTGGGCCAGCTCAGTCTTCTCTCCACAAAGGTTTTCATCATTGACTAACTAGAGAGCTGGTTCCAGGACTGCGCTAGCGATCATTCCCCACGTGTGTAAGTTCTCTGTGACCAACTTATTCTCTGTCTGTATTTGCCATACTCTCTCTCTCTCTCTCTCACTGTTATTGTTTAGGATTAAGACGCTATTGTACATTTATGTCCAGTTATTCTGTTTAGGTGTTTTATGTTAGTGCTGTAGTGTATAAGCTGTTAACTGTTTTCCCCTTTTTACATAGCTAAACCTCGTTAGTAAAGGCGTTGGAACCTCAGCAAGGTGTCTGTGTTTCTCTAGCTAGAATAGAGGGTTTCTGAGCGTCTCAATCGCTCAATCAGCTTTTATATAATAGAGGTTAATC